>NC_041229.1:96629752-96651047 GCF_002837175.3 Physeter macrocephalus | reverse complement strand
CTTTTTATGGCTGAGTAATATTCCATTGTATATATATATATATATATGTGCCACATCTTCTTTATCTGTTCATCTGTCGATGGACATTTAGGTTGTTTCCATGTCCTGGCTATTGTAAATAGTGCTGCAGTGAACATTGTGGTGCATGTTTCTTTTTGAATTATGGTTTTCTCAAGGTATATGCCCAGTAGTGGGATTGCTGGGTCATATGATAGTTCTATTTTTAGTTTTTAAGGAACCTCCATACTGTTTTCTATAGTGGTTGTATCGATTTTCATTCCCACCAACAGTGTAGGAGGGTTCCCTTTTCACCACACCCTTTCCAGCATTTATTGTTTGTAGACTTTTTGATTATGGCCATTCTGACAGCGTGAGGTGATACCTCATGGTAATTTTGATTTGCATTTCTCTAATAATTAGTGATGTTGAGCATCTTTTCATGTGCCTCTTCGCCATCTGTATGTCTTCCTTGGTGAAATGTCTGTTTAGGTCTTCTGCCCGTTTTTGAACTGGATTGTTTGCTTTTTTGATATTGAGCTCCATGAGCTGTTTGTATATTTTGGAGATTAATCCTTTGTCTGTTATTCCATTTGAAAATATTTTCTCCCATTTTGAGGGTTGTCTTTTTGTCTTGTTTATGGTTTCCTTTGCTGTGCAAAAGCTTTTAAGTCCCATTTGTTTATTTTTGTTTTTATTTCTGTTACTCTGCGAGGTGGGTCAAAAAAGATCTTACTGTGGTTTATGTCAAAGAGTGTTCTTCCTATGTTTTCCTCTAAAAGTTTTATAGTGTCTGGTCTTACATTTAGGTCTTTAATCCATTTGGAGTTTATTTTTGTGTTCGGTGTTAGGTAGTGTTCTAATTTCATTCTTTTACATGTAGCTGTCCAGTTTTCCCAGCACCACTTATTGAAGAGGCTGTCTTTTCTCCACTGTATGTTCTTGCCTCCTGTGTCGTAAATTAGGTGCCCATATGTGCATGCGTTTATCTCTGGGCATTCTATCCTGTACCATTGATCTATATTTCTGTTTTTGTGCCACTACCATACTGTCTTGATTACTGTAGCTTTGTGGTCTAGTTTGAAGTCGGGGCGCCTGATTCCTCCAACTCCATTTTTCTTTCTCAAGATTGCTTTGGCTATTCGGGGTCTTTTGTGTTTCCATATGAATTGTAAGATTTTTTTGTTTTAATTCTGTGAAGAATGCCTTTGGTAGTTTGATAGGGATTGCATTGAATCTGTAGATTGCTTTGGGTAGTATAGTCATTTTCACAATATTGATTCTTCCAATCCAAGAGCATGGTATATTTCTCCACCTGTTTATGTCATCTTTGATTTCTTTCATCAATGTTTTATAGTTTTGCGAATACAAGTCTTTCTCCTCCTTAGGCAGGTTTATTCCTAGGTATTTTATTCTTTTTGTTGCAGTGGTAAATGGGAGTGTTTCCTTAATTTCTCTTTCAGATTTTTCATCGTTAGTGTATAGGAATGCCAGAGATTTCTGTGCATTAATTTTGTATCCTGCAACCTTACCAAATTCATTGATTAGTTCTAGTAGTTTTCTGGTGCCATCTTTAGTATTCTCTACGTATAGTATCATGTCATCTGCAAACAGTGACAGTTTTACTTCTTCTTTTCCAATTTGTATTCCTTTATTTCTTTTTCTTCTCTGATTGCTGTGGCTAGAACTTACAAAACTATGTTGAATCAGAGTGATGAGAGTGATCAGACATCCTTGTCTTGTTCCTGATCTTAGTAGAAATGCTTTCACTTTTTCACCATTGAGTCTGATGCTTGCTGTGGGTTTGTCGTATATGGCCTTTATTATGTTGAGGTAGCTTCCCTCTATGCCCATTTTCTGGAGAGTTTTTATCGTAAATGGGTGTTGAATTTTGTCAAAAGCTTTTTCTGCATCTGTTGAGATGATCATATGGTTTTTATTCCTTAATTTGTTAATGTGGTGTATCACATTGATTGATTTGCGTATATTGAAGAATCCTTGCATCCCTGGGATAAATCCCACTTGATCATGGTGTATGATCCTTCTAATGTTTGCTAATATTGTGTTCAGGATTTTTGCATCTATGTTCATCCGTGATACTGGTCTGTAATTTTCTTTTTTTGTGATATCTTTTGCTGGTTTTGGTATCAGGGTGATGGTGGCTTCGTAGGATGAATTTGGGAGTGTTTCTCCCTCTGCAGTTTTTTGGAAGAGTTTGAGAAGGATCAGTGTTAGCTCTTCTCTTAATGTTTCATAGAATTCACCTGTGAAGCCATCTGGTCCTGGATTTTGTTTGTTGGAAGATTTTTAATTATGGTTTCAATTTCATTACTTGTGATTGATTTGTTTATATTTTCTAATTCTTCCTGGTTCAGTCTTGGAAAATTGTACCTTTCCAAGAATTTGTCCATTTCTCCATGGTTGTCCATTTTATTGGCATATAGTTGTTTATAATAGTCTCTTATAATCCTTTTCTGCATGGTTTTTAATTTTGAAAATGTAAATTAGGTTTATGTTTATAGTTTTATATCCACTGTTCTAATATCATTTCAGTATTTACAGAGGGTTTCATAAAATGAATTAGCCATTGGGTCAAGATAAGAATAGTAATGCAAACCCAGTCTACTAGTTTGCTAGCTGCCATTTGTGTCTGAAGATGGTAATGCTACTGGTGTTTCTTTTGTTTGAGTGGATGCATCTGGAAGATGAGGTTGGCCGTAATCAGGATGGCAGCCTTTTACAAGATGGCCTTTCCTTGGCAACTGCATCTCTCCTCTAATGGATGGTATAGGCAGGTTTTAAATATCCCAAGTAAGGATAGTTCTGCAACCTCTCTTAGATTGTGATTGGAATTGTTCTGAAATAGAAAAGTGTGTATGTAAAATTTTTTTGGACATCATTCAGATCCTAAGCATGCTATGAACTAGAGCTTGACGCATATGTAACAAGAATGGACATACTTCTGGGAAACTACCCCTGCATCCTAAAGTACATTGAAATAGCCTATTGTATTTATAGATTAATAGCTATTCTAGTCATGAAATTTAATCATTTCAACTGGGGCCTTCCATTTTACTTTTTCCCCCTTCTAAAATGAAGTCCATATTATCTCCTTTATTAATATGTTTCCAATTTGAGTATGTTCTTTTCTTTCTTGTTGGCAACAGTCAAACTATGTTTGCTTTTATTCTTTTAATAAAAAAGTGAATTCTAAAGTTTCATTTAATTTTCTTGCTCTAGACAATTAAATCCCACACAGAAACAGATGAGAAGCAAACGGAGAGCCGCACCGTCACTCCACCTACTGCACCCAAACCAAAACGGGAGGAGAACCCTCAGGTAGGCCCAGCCCTCCAAGGCATGGCTCAGTCTGTGTGATGTGACTTATTCACATGCATCATGAGGGACACTTGCTCTCTGAATCACTTGATATCCTTGTCTTGTGCTTTCTCACTATTCAGTAATGTTATTGCCAAATCAGGTTGGCCTGGGACAGATTAAGAGTGTGGTCTTGAGTGTTCATGAGCTGGCAAACAGGCCTTTCATACGTATGTCACACATTAGACTTGTGTGATTCATGACCATTGCCCCAGGTATCCCACTGCATTCCTAATGATCATTATGTTTTGTTTGTCTCAGCCAACATTTATAAGATGTCCAGTTCACTCAGTTAAGGTCTATCTATATTATCGATTACAGTTGTTACATGTGCATTTTTGTTATTACTATTGTACTGCATTAGATCCCCAAATCCCAGATGAATCAGTAGCTCACAAGTAGTTCATTGAAGCATAAAAGTAGGGATGAAAATACTAGCATCTGTACTACAACCTAGGATAGAATTATAAACTTAAATAGCAAACAAAACTGTGGTACAAATATAGAATGTGAATTTGTATGTCCTTAGGCAAGAGATTTTTTTTAGTTTGATACTTTTGTACAAGCAGCTATAAAAGAAAAATGTGGACAGGTAATATGATGATGAATATATGATAGTTGGATTTTATTAGACCAGCAATCCATTTCCTTCTATCCTCAGTGCATTCTTTGTAATGAAACCATGTCAAATAGTGGCATAAAGCCATCAAAGCTTCATGTCATTTTTTTGAAGCAGTGATTTATTAAGCCAGTTCAGGTTTTTCTAAAGCAAGTACAAATTATAATACTTTCTGATATGAAATGAATTAATTTTTAATTTGTCTTTAAAGAAGAGACCAAAACTTGAACCTAAAAGAAGTACTAGTCATGCATATTGCTGAGAAACGTATAAAATAATCTGCAAAATTAATGACAAGTATTAGGCTTGGAGAGGGAAAAACAGAGCAGGCTATTAGCAAAATTTCCTTATCAAAAGAAACTGAAAGAGGACTTCCCTGGTGGTGCAGTGGTTATGAATCCGCCTGCCAATGCAGGGCACACGGGTTCAAGCCCTGGTCCGGGAAGATCCCACATGCCGTGGAGCAACTAAGCCTGTGTGCCACAGCTACTGAGCCTGTGCTCTAGAGCCTGCGAGCCACAACTGCTGAGCCCACGTGCCACAACTACTGAAGCCCATGCACCTAGAGCCCGTGCTCCTCAACAAGAGAAGCCACCGCAATGAGAATCCCGTGCACTGCAGTAAAGAGTAGCCCCTGCTCGCCGCAACTAGAGAAAGCCCGCTCGCAGCAACAAAGACCCAATACAGCCAAAAATAAATAAATAAATTTATTTTTAAAAACCAAGAAACTAAAGGATATCCTAGGTCAGTGGCACAGTGTGGGCAAGCAAGTAGCATCATGTGGAATAAGACGTATTTCTCATTGGACAGAATCACTGCCATAAAGGGAATAAATTAGTTATCGGCATGTGTGTGTACATAGATAAGGCAAAAGTTCTTGACAGCTTTTTATTCTATTTATCACTGAAACTCTGTTCTACAGAAGAGATTTTTTTCCATTTAATAATTCTTTTATGAGCTTGATCTAGACTGGCAAAGATGAGTTGGGTGTGAGTGGCCAAGAAGGATGCTGTTACTTGATTAAAAGAAGGTGCATCTGAACGTCAGTTCACACACTGCTTTATTAACAGAGAGCAGTTGGTAGACAGCCTTCTAATCTTAAGTTTTGAAGGAATAGTGAAAATTAGGAATGTAGTTAATTGGCAACCACAAAATGTATGCAATGTAGAAAATAGGCAGCATGTCCAAGACTGCTTTTCGTTACTGAAGTACTCTGGCTGTCAGGAGGATAGGTGCCCACCCTAGTTTCTGAAATAAGAAATAAAATTAAAACATTTCTTCAGGACTCTGCGGATACCAGTAAAGGACATTTCTGTGTTCTCAAGTGGCTTGTTCAAGGTTATCTTTATAAAACACTCAGTACCTCGAATAGCTTGAACCTATCACTTCAGGCCAGAATATCATGATATTTAAAGTTGAGGGTAAAATGTCAGGATTTTCAAAGACCAAATTGTGGTATAAATAATTCTGCAGGATTATGTCTCCTAACAACTAATGATGTTCCTTATTCATCACTGAGAGAAATGGATGATACATTATTTGGCATATTTAGCAGCTGCATGCAGTGGTACAGCAGAAAATAAAGGCATGCTTTCCAGACCACATGCAACCAAAGAGCAAAATAGTAATCAGTCTGTTGCTCTCTCCATTTTTAAGCATCTAACGTTCCAGCTTTGGAGTACAGTGTTCTGATCAGTCTAGCTTCTGATGGAGCCCTGAGAGTGGTGGTCAGAGAGAAAGCACTCTATAATTTGTAGGTCCATGGTTGATTGAAAAATCATAGTATTAAGCAGAACCACCTGCTGTCATTCCTAAAACTTATTTAGCTTTGAGTTATTGTCCAATCAGTGGTAGTAAAAATATAAGAACCCCTGACCTGGTATGGCAAATGAAGTACTTAGAATTTGGAGCTTGTTGTATGGGAGGCTGTTTGTACCCTCTGTGTGTTTCTTCAGTTTGAAGTCCTCTTCCCTCTTAGAGAATTTTTCTGGGAAAAACTTAGGTCATTCAAGATACTGATTTCTGCCATTGAGAAAGTGGAAGATAGAGGCCCCAGTCCTTCTCTTTTGATCCCTGTAAGATCAGAAAGCTTCCAGAGCGGCTCCATAGCTGCTAAGAGTGGAGGGTGCCCACTCCTTGTTCACTTGAACCCAGCTTCCTTTCAGCCACCAGCCATTGGGCTGGCTTTCCCTAGGAGTCTAACTAGGAACATGCAGCTGACTTTGTGAGAACCCACACTGAAGTATATTCTTCTTTTGTTTCTCTGGCACAGAAACTTGCCTTCATGGTGTCTCTAGGGTTGGTAACACATGACCATCTAGAAGGTAAGAGAAGATATTCATGGCACTACCTTGCTTCTGGCCCAGAGCTTTGTTCTTGAAAATGGTGTTTGATTTATTGTTAGAATTGAAAATTGGAACACAAACAGAGTATGATTCAACCAGTATGGGCTCTTTTTTTGGAGTAAACTTACCTTCCTTCTATCTAATGTTCAGCCCCTCTCCTTCCTATCATTATTTATCCACACTACTGTCCTGGGGAAACTCCCTAGTGGCCTGGATTAAGGTGACTTCTGTTCACTTAGAGAAACTTTTTTTTTTCCTGGCAGCATAAAGTAGCAAATGCCCCTCTGACAAGTCTCTGTCTGTATTTTTCAGTCACTCTAGATTATTGGAATCTTAAGAATAGTTGCAAAGCTGTACCTCTTCTAGTGATTTAATTCAAGAATGGTGAACTATGATTACTCAATCTTGGTCTGTGGATAAAGTTCATCCACACCTATATTACAGTGATCTAAAAATAAATCAGGACACTTTTACAAGTGTTGTCTACTGTTAAGCTCTCAATCACAGAGAGCAGCCACACTGTAGGAGAGCATGGCCTTGCTTTCCAGGAGGTGAGAGTGGATGGTCCTACATATTTGCTCCCAGCAGCATGCTTCCCTTTGCTGAGGCTGCGGTGAAACCAAGAGACTTACTCTCATTTCTAACTTGTCATGGGAAAACCAATAAGTAAACAATGAAGTTAAGTTCGGGGGGTTCTCCATACCTTTCTTCTAATCCAGACCTTTTGCTTTCCCAAGAAATCCAAAGCAAGCGGCAAGAACGAAAAAGAAGAACAACAGCAAATCCAGTGTACAGTGGCGCGGTCTTTGAGCCAGAGGTATTCCTGGCCAGCACTTGGCCATTCCCTCACGTTTTCAGTTTTATTTATGACTTGTTCAGCACCTCCCATCTGAAAACCTGCTTAAGAGCAGTACCCTGATTGTACTTGGCCAGCTTTGTAAAATGATGGATTTTTCTCTGGCTGATAACATTATTTCATTTTTATTATTCACTATTTTCCCCTTAGTTTTTTCCTGAAGTTTAAGTAGATACAAACCTACCTTAAAAATTTAACTCATCCTGTCATCTGAACACAACTTTCTTCTGAAGCAGAGACATACCTCTCTGGAATATTCTTTCAGAGCCAAGTACATATGATAAATCCAGTTATCACTGAGACTTTTGGGTGACTAGCACTAACTAGTTGGCATGTTGACGGGCATGCTGTGCTTGGTCTTTGGCTTGTACCGGTATTAGTAGTAACCATGCTATTCAACCAGTCACCTTTCTTTCTTCAATCCCGAAAGCGCAAGAAGAGTGCAGTCACGTACCTGAACAGTACAATGCATCCTGGGACCCGGAAGAGAGGTGAGTACCTTTTTTGTATCTCTCCCTTGCTGTTGCTTTTGCTTTCTGTGTTGTGTTTCTTTCCCCTCCCTCCTCCCGTTGTCCTAGAGCCTAACTCCTGTATCCCTTGAATATAGTTTTGTTGTTGTTCTCTGAGAATGGGGGGAAAAGAGAGTGAGATTTCTTATTAGAGATTTCTTATACTGAATCAAAAGCTCCCCTTCCTGGGATTCTGGCAAAGCTGGCTGAGGGGAATGGCTTATTGCAGGGTTTCTGCCCCAGGCCCCTCGGGCTGTTGATGAATGAACAGAACACCCTGTAAAAGGGAGCATTTTAGCATCATTGAGCACAACAGAGCACTGGTGTTGCCAAGGTGTTCTTAGTAGTGTCTAAATTGTCCTGATGCCAGTGAGGACAGAGCACGACTCTTAAGCTTCTGTGAGCTGCAGACTTTCCAGGAAGGAGAGAGGTAGCCACACTGAGAATTTTGAATCTATGAGAAGAGAGCACCTGCAACTAAAGAAGGAAACATCAGTGTCAAAACACGCTTCCCAAAGCAGAAATTCCTAAAGAGCTCCATCCCCCAATTTCAGACCTTCCAGGGCGGGCATTCCACCTCACTCTCAGGGCAGCAGCTGCCTTCACCATGCAGGTCTAAATAGGTCTTAATAGCTCAGAGTTTGAGCTTATAAACAAGGCTCTGAAATGGTTCTTTGATGTCAGTAATACATCCCAAGGTCCTTTTCTCCACATGATAATATGTCCTTGAATTACAGTTCCAGGCTAGAAAGGTTGCAGAGTGAGTGGAGTAGCATGCTAATTTTTGTGTATGCACAGCAATCTCAGAGCCACTGGAAGCTTAGGAGGCCATCCCGACCCTTTGTCTGCCTTAGGCAGGGCTACCACTGTACCTACCGGTGGTGCAGTGGTTACCGTCTCTTCCCCTCAGAGAGATAGCACACCCACGCTAGTGTTTCATCAGCCCCCTCCTTCAAGATGCCAAAACATATGTAGATGGGAATCCCTAAGTCATTGTTTCATATTGATTCCTGGGCCACAGTAACCAGTGTCATGGGTTATTTTTTGTTGTTTTATTTTGTCTTGGGTTGTTTCAGTGACCTCTGACACAGTTCTCAGAAAGGAGCCCCCAGCCAGAAGCCACAGTTAATTGGCCTGCTAGTGGGCAGTATCTGCTGAGAGGATAGGGGTTAAATGAGCCAGAAAGACCTTGGCATCTCTTGCCAAGGTCAGAGGATGAAAGCCTGCATTCACAATGCCTAGGACGTGCCTTCTGTGGGTAAACAAAGAGCATTTATCTTCCACTTTCCCTTCTAGCAGCACTAAATACCCTAGAAAAGACAAACCAGTACGATCTGTCTTTGTATTGCACACAGTGCCGGTTTAACACAGATAGGTAATGTTTGTGTAATATCTGACAATCATGACTCTTGTGCATAATTCTAATATAAATTATAACTGTTGGCAAAGTCATGATCCCACGTACCATCCACCAGTGCTCGTAGGCAGTTGTGTACCTCTCCGGCTCTTTTTTGCCTATGGTGTGCTGGGCATACACTTTTGATCGCTTACAGCTTAGAAGCTATGACCTTTGGCCCTTAGAAGACAAGGACCCTGACTTAGATATATCATAAGGCAAGAGTGGTTGACCTGGACTTCCCACACCCATTAGGGCCCATTTGTAGATTCTCTGTAGCCATGAGGTTTGATTCAAAATGCTTCTGCTCAAATCAGCTCTCTCTGGTAGCTGTTGCTGATGACAGGGCTTTTCCTGAGACTTTGGAACACCCCAGTTCTAAGGCATGTAGTTCACTGGAATGTTTGTGATGGAAAGCAGGGAGATGATTTTTGATCAACTGGGAAGGGTATCTGAGTCCAGACTTACTTAAATTCACAGTTAAGCCCAGAAGGTCTTTTTAGCTCTTAGGTTCCAGCTACTCCCAGAACATATGTCTTCCTAGCTCTGCCAGAAAGGGTAAGAATAGTTAACTTGAATTTTGCCTCCTCCCTTTGCCTTTCTCTACCCTCACAAGCAATGAAGTAACCAAAATGTGGGCAGGAGAGAAGAGGAAAAGCAGAGATCCTCAGCAAATCTGTTTGTGGGAACTGAGAATCATTAATATTATTATAAGAATAACGATTGCAGAGAAACCTTAGGAAACAATATGTAAAAGATATGGAAAAAGAAAATAAATTCTTAACCCTGTCCTTGGCTCTTGTTGGGCTTTGATATCTCGTTCTCCCGTTAGAAATCTCAAATTGTAATAGTTGAGGAATGTCTCCGTAATCTGCCCAAGGCGAAGACCTTTAACATAACCCAGTATCTCCTGTCATTCTCTGAGGCTCTCTTATCCTCCCTTTGACACTCATGCATTTGTTTCGAATGACATTTAAATCTTTGCTTCTTTTCCTCTCTTTGGGACTGTTGTATTAACCTTCTCTCTGCTACCTCACTTCCTTTTCCATGCTAGCCAATGAGGAACACTGGCCAAAGGTATGTAAGATCATTTTTCCCCCTTTCTTTCCCTCCCCCTTTTTTCCCTTTTGTTCCCTTCTCTCGGTCTGTAGGTCGTCCTCCAAAATACAATGCAGTGCTGGGGTTTGGAGCCCTAACCCCAACATCCCCCCCATCCAGTCATCCTTGTTTATATTTTCTAATTCTTCGTGCTTCAGTCTTGGAAAATTGTACCTCTCCAAGAATTTGTCCATTTCTCCGTGGTTGTCCATTTTATTGGCATATAGTTGTTTATAATAGTCTCTTATAATCCTTTTCTGCATGGTTTTTAATTTTGAAAATGTAAATTAGGTTTATGTTTATAGTTTTATATCCACTGTTCTAATATCATTTCAGTATTTACAGAGGGTTTCATAAAATGAATTAGCCATTGGGTCAAGATAAGAATAGTAATGCAAACCCAGTCTACTAGTTTGCTAGCTGCCATTTGTGTCTGAAGATGGTAATGCTACTGGTGTTTCTTTTGTTTGAGTGGATGCATCTGGAAGATGAGGTTGGCCGTAATCAGGATGGCAGCCTTTTACAAGATGGCCTTTCCTTGGCAACTGCATCTCTCCTCTAATGGATGGTATAGGCAGGTTTTAAATATCCCAAGTAAGGATAGTTCTGCAACCTCTCTTAGATTGTGATTGGAATTGTTCTGAAATAGAAAAGTGTGTATGTAAAATTTTTTTGGACATCATTCAGATCCTAAGCATGCTATGAACTAGAGCTTGACGCATATGTAACAAGAATGGACATACTTCTGGGAAACTACCCCTGCATCCTAAAGTACATTGAAATAGCCTATTGTATTTATAGATTAATAGCTATTCTAGTCATGAAATTTAATCATTTCAACTGGGGCCTTCCATTTTACTTTTTCCCCCTTCTAAAATGAAGTCCATATTATCTCCTTTATTAATATGTTTCCAATTTGAGTATGTTCTTTTCTTTCTTGTTGGCAACAGTCAAACTATGTTTGCTTTTATTCTTTTAATAAAAAAGTGAATTCTAAAGTTTCATTTAATTTTCTTGCTCTAGACAATTAAATCCCACACAGAAACAGATGAGAAGCAAACGGAGAGCCGCACCGTCACTCCACCTACTGCACCCAAACCAAAACGGGAGGAGAACCCTCAGGTAGGCCCAGCCCTCCAAGGCATGGCTCAGTCTGTGTGATGTGACTTATTCACATGCATCATGAGGGACACTTGCTCTCTGAATCACTTGATATCCTTGTCTTGTGCTTTCTCACTATTCAGTAATGTTATTGCCAAATCAGGTTGGCCTGGGACAGATTAAGAGTGTGGTCTTGAGTGTTCATGAGCTGGCAAACAGGCCTTTCATACGTATGTCACACATTAGACTTGTGTGATTCATGACCATTGCCCCAGGTATCCCACTGCATTCCTAATGATCATTATGTTTTGTTTGTCTCAGCCAACATTTATAAGATGTCCAGTTCACTCAGTTAAGGTCTATCTATATTATCGATTACAGTTGTTACATGTGCATTTTTGTTATTACTATTGTACTGCATTAGATCCCCAAATCCCAGATGAATCAGTAGCTCACAAGTAGTTCATTGAAGCATAAAAGTAGGGATGAAAATACTAGCATCTGTACTACAACCTAGGATAGAATTATAAACTTAAATAGCAAACAAAACTGTGGTACAAATATAGAATGTGAATTTGTATGTCCTTAGGCAAGAGATTTTTTTTAGTTTGATACTTTTGTACAAGCAGCTATAAAAGAAAAATGTGGACAGGTAATATGATGATGAATATATGATAGTTGGATTTTATTAGACCAGCAATCCATTTCCTTCTATCCTCAGTGCATTCTTTGTAATGAAACCATGTCAAATAGTGGCATAAAGCCATCAAAGCTTCATGTCATTTTTTTGAAGCAGTGATTTATTAAGCCAGTTCAGGTTTTTCTAAAGCAAGTACAAATTATAATACTTTCTGATATGAAATGAATTAATTTTTAATTTGTCTTTAAAGAAGAGACCAAAACTTGAACCTAAAAGAAGTACTAGTCATGCATATTGCTGAGAAACGTATAAAATAATCTGCAAAATTAATGACAAGTATTAGGCTTGGAGAGGGAAAAACAGAGCAGGCTATTAGCAAAATTTCCTTATCAAAAGAAACTGAAAGAGGACTTCCCTGGTGGTGCAGTGGTTATGAATCCGCCTGCCAATGCAGGGCACACGGGTTCAAGCCCTGGTCCGGGAAGATCCCACATGCCGTGGAGCAACTAAGCCTGTGTGCCACAGCTACTGAGCCTGTGCTCTAGAGCCTGCGAGCCACAACTGCTGAGCCCACGTGCCACAACTACTGAAGCCCATGCACCTAGAGCCCGTGCTCCTCAACAAGAGAAGCCACCGCAATGAGAATCCCGTGCACTGCAGTAAAGAGTAGCCCCTGCTCGCCGCAACTAGAGAAAGCCCGCTCGCAGCAACAAAGACCCAATACAGCCAAAAATAAATAAATAAATTTATTTTTAAAAACCAAGAAACTAAAGGATATCCTAGGTCAGTGGCACAGTGTGGGCAAGCAAGTAGCATCATGTGGAATAAGACGTATTTCTCATTGGACAGAATCACTGCCATAAAGGGAATAAATTAGTTATCGGCATGTGTGTGTACATAGATAAGGCAAAAGTTCTTGACAGCTTTTTATTCTATTTATCACTGAAACTCTGTTCTACAGAAGAGATTTTTTTCCATTTAATAATTCTTTTATGAGCTTGATCTAGACTGGCAAAGATGAGTTGGGTGTGAGTGGCCAAGAAGGATGCTGTTACTTGATTAAAAGAAGGTGCATCTGAACGTCAGTTCACACACTGCTTTATTAACAGAGAGCAGTTGGTAGACAGCCTTCTAATCTTAAGTTTTGAAGGAATAGTGAAAATTAGGAATGTAGTTAATTGGCAACCACAAAATGTATGCAATGTAGAAAATAGGCAGCATGTCCAAGACTGCTTTTCGTTACTGAAGTACTCTGGCTGTCAGGAGGATAGGTGCCCACCCTAGTTTCTGAAATAAGAAATAAAATTAAAACATTTCTTCAGGACTCTGCGGATACCAGTAAAGGACATTTCTGTGTTCTCAAGTGGCTTGTTCAAGGTTATCTTTATAAAACACTCAGTACCTCGAATAGCTTGAACCTATCACTTCAGGCCAGAATATCATGATATTTAAAGTTGAGGGTAAAATGTCAGGATTTTCAAAGACCAAATTGTGGTATAAATAATTCTGCAGGATTATGTCTCCTAACAACTAATGATGTTCCTTATTCATCACTGAGAGAAATGGATGATACATTATTTGGCATATTTAGCAGCTGCATGCAGTGGTACAGCAGAAAATAAAGGCATGCTTTCCAGACCACATGCAACCAAAGAGCAAAATAGTAATCAGTCTGTTGCTCTCTCCATTTTTAAGCATCTAACGTTCCAGCTTTGGAGTACAGTGTTCTGATCAGTCTAGCTTCTGATGGAGCCCTGAGAGTGGTGGTCAGAGAGAAAGCACTCTATAATTTGTAGGTCCATGGTTGATTGAAAAATCATAGTATTAAGCAGAACCACCTGCTGTCATTCCTAAAACTTATTTAGCTTTGAGTTATTGTCCAATCAGTGGTAGTAAAAATATAAGAACCCCTGACCTGGTATGGCAAATGAAGTACTTAGAATTTGGAGCTTGTTGTATGGGAGGCTGTTTGTACCCTCTGTGTGTTTCTTCAGTTTGAAGTCCTCTTCCCTCTTAGAGAATTTTTCTGGGAAAAACTTAGGTCATTCAAGATACTGATTTCTGCCATTGAGAAAGTGGAAGATAGAGGCCCCAGTCCTTCTCTTTTGATCCCTGTAAGATCAGAAAGCTTCCAGAGCGGCTCCATAGCTGCTAAGAGTGGAGGGTGCCCACTCCTTGTTCACTTGAACCCAGCTTCCTTTCAGCCACCAGCCATTGGGCTGGCTTTCCCTAGGAGTCTAACTAGGAACATGCAGCTGACTTTGTGAGAACCCACACTGAAGTATATTCTTCTTTTGTTTCTCTGGCACAGAAACTTGCCTTCATGGTGTCTCTAGGGTTGGTAACACATGACCATCTAGAAGGTAAGAGAAGATATTCATGGCACTACCTTGCTTCTGGCCCAGAGCTTTGTTCTTGAAAATGGTGTTTGATTTATTGTTAGAATTGAAAATTGGAACACAAACAGAGTATGATTCAACCAGTATGGGCTCTTTTTTTGGAGTAAACTTACCTTCCTTCTATCTAATGTTCAGCCCCTCTCCTTCCTATCATTATTTATCCACACTACTGTCCTGGGGAAACTCCCTAGTGGCCTGGATTAAGGTGACTTCTGTTCACTTAGAGAAACTTTTTTTTTTCCTGGCAGCATAAAGTAGCAAATGCCCCTCTGACAAGTCTCTGTCTGTATTTTTCAGTCACTCTAGATTATTGGAATCTTAAGAATAGTTGCAAAGCTGTACCTCTTCTAGTGATTTAATTCAAGAATGGTGAACTATGATTACTCAATCTTGGTCTGTGGATAAAGTTCATCCACACCTATATTACAGTGATCTAAAAATAAATCAGGACACTTTTACAAGTGTTGTCTACTGTTAAGCTCTCAATCACAGAGAGCAGCCACACTGTAGGAGAGCATGGCCTTGCTTTCCAGGAGGTGAGAGTGGATGGTCCTACATATTTGCTCCCAGCAGCATGCTTCCCTTTGCTGAGGCTGCGGTGAAACCAAGAGACTTACTCTCAGTTCTAACTTGTCATGGGAAAACCAATAAGTAAACAATGAAGTTAAGTTCGGGGGGTTCTCCATACCTTTCTTCTAATCCAGACCTTTTGCTTTCCCAAGAAATCCAAAGCAAGCGGCAAGAACGAAAAAGAAGAACAACAGCAAATCCAGTGTACAGTGGCGCGGTCTTTGAGCCAGAGGTATTCCTGGCCAGCACTTGGCCATTCCCTCACGTTTTCAGTTTTATTTATGACTTGTTCAGCACCTCCCATCTGAAAACCTGCTTAAGAGCAGTACCCTGATTGTACTTGGCCAGCTTTGTAAAATGATGGATTTTTCTCTGGCTGATAACATTATTTCATTTTTATTATTCACTATTTTCCCCTTAGTTTTTTCCTGAAGTTTAAGTAGATACAAACCTACCTTAAAAATTTAACTCATCCTGTCATCTGAACACAACTTTCTTCTGAAGCAGAGACATACCTCTCTGGAATATTCTTTCAGAGCCAAGTACATATGATAAATCCAGTTATCACTGAGACTTTTGGGTGACTAGCACTAACTAGTTGGCATGTTGACGGGCATGCTGTGCTTGGTCTTTGGCTTGTACCGGTATTAGTAGTAACCATGCTATTCAACCAGTCACCTTTCTTTCTTCAATCCCGAAAGCGCAAGAAGAGTGCAGTCACGTACCTGAACAGTACAATGCATCCTGGGACCCGGAAGAGAGGTGAGTACCTTTTTTGTATCTCTCCCTTGCTGTTGCTTTTGCTTTCTGTGTTGTGTTTCTTTCCCCTCCCTCCTCCCGTTGTCCTAGAGCCTAACTCCTGTATCCCTTGAATATAGTTTTGTTGTTGTTCTCTGAGAATGGGGGGAAAAGAGAGTGAGATTTCTTATTAGAGATTTCTTATACTGAATCAAAAGCTCCCCTTCCTGGGATTCTGGCAAAGCTGGCTGAGGGGAATGGCTTATTGCAGGGTTTCTGCCCCAGGCCCCTCGGGCTGTTGATGAATGAACAGAACACCCTGTAAAAGGGAGCATTTTAGCATCATTGAGCACAACAGAGCACTGGTGTTGCCAAGGTGTTCTTAGTAGTGTCTAAATTGTCCTGATGCCAGTGAGGACAGAGCACGACTCTTAAGCTTCTGTGAGCTGCAGACTTTCCAGGAAGGAGAGAGGTAGCCACACTGAGAATTTTGAATCTATGAGAAGAGAGCACCTGCAACTAAAGAAGGAAACATCAGTGTCAAAACACGCTTCCCAAAGCAGAAATTCCTAAAGAGCTCCATCCCCCAATTTCAGACCTTCCAGGGCGGGCATTCCACCTCACTCTCAGGGCAGCAGCTGCCTTCACCATGCAGGTCTAAATAGGTCTTAATAGCTCAGAGTTTGAGCTTATAAACAAGGCTCTGAAATGGTTCTTTGATGTCAGTAATACATCCCAAGGTCCTTTTCTCCACATGATAATATGTCCTTGAATTACAGTTCCAGGCTAGAAAGGTTGCAGAGTGAGTGGAGTAGCATGCTAATTTTTGTGTATGCACAGCAATCTCAGAGCCACTGGAAGCTTAGGAGGCCATCCCGACCCTTTGTCTGCCTTAGGCAGGGCTACCACTGTACCTACCGGTGGTGCAGTGGTTACCGTCTCTTCCCCTCAGAGAGATAGCACACCCACGCTAGTGTTTCATCAGCCCCCTCCTTCAAGATGCCAAAACATATGTAGATGGGAATCCCTAAGTCATTGTTTCATATTGATTCCTGGGCCACAGTAACCAGTGTCATGGGTTATTTTTTGTTGTTTTATTTTGTCTTGGGTTGTTTCAGTGACCTCTGACACAGTTCTCAGAAAGGAGCCCCCAGCCAGAAGCCACAGTTAATTGGCCTGCTAGTGGGCAGTATCTGCTGAGAGGATAGGGGTTAAATGAGCCAGAAAGACCTTGGCATCTCTTGCCAAGGTCAGAGGATGAAAGCCTGCATTCACAATGCCTAGGACGTGCCTTCTGTGGGTAAACAAAGAGCATTTATCTTCCACTTTCCCTTCTAGCAGCACTAAATACCCTAGAAAAGACAAACCAGTACGATCTGTCTTTGTATTGCACACAGTGCCGGTTTAACACAGATAGGTAATGTTTGTGTAATATCTGACAATCATGACTCTTGTGCATAATTCTAATATAAATTATAACTGTTGGCAAAGTCATGATCCCACGTACCATCCACCAGTGCTCGTAGGCAGTTGTGTACCTCTCCGGCTCTTTTTTGCCTATGGTGTGCTGGGCATACACTTTTGATCGCTTACAGCTTAGAAGCTATGACCTTTGGCCCTTAGAAGACAAGGACCCTGACTTAGATATATCATAAGGCAAGAGTGGTTGACCTGGACTTCCCACACCCATTAGGGCCCATTTGTAGATTCTCTGTAGCCATGAGGTTTGATTCAAAATGCTTCTGCTCAAATCAGCTCTCTCTGGTAGCTGTTGCTGATGACAGGGCTTTTCCTGAGACTTTGGAACACCCCAGTTCTAAGGCATGTAGTTCACTGGAATGTTTGTGATGGAAAGCAGGGAGATGATTTTTGATCAACTGGGAAGGGTATCTGAGTCCAGACTTACTTAAATTCACAGTTAAGCCCAGAAGGTCTTTTTAGCTCTTAGGTTCCAGCTACTCCCAGAACATATGTCTTCCTAGCTCTGCCAGAAAGGGTAAGAATAGTTAACTTGAATTTTGCCTCCTCCCTTTGCCTTTCTCTACCCTCACAAGCAATGAAGTAACCAAAATGTGGGCAGGAGAGAAGAGGAAAAGCAGAGATCCTCAGCAAATCTGTTTGTGGGAACTGAGAATCATTAATATTATTATAAGAATAACGATTGCAGAGAAACCTTAGGAAACAATATGTAAAAGATATGGAAAAAGAAAATAAATTCTTAACCCTGTCCTTGGCTCTTGTTGGGCTTTGATATCTCGTTCTCCCGTTAGAAATCTCAAATTGTAATAGTTGAGGAATGTCTCCGTAATCTGCCCAAGGCGAAGACCTTTAACATAACCCAGTATCTCCTGTCATTCTCTGAGGCTCTCTTATCCTCCCTTTGACACTCATGCATTTGTTTCGAATGACATTTAAATCTTTGCTTCTTTTCCTCTCTTTGGGACTGTTGTATTAACCTTCTCTCTGCTACCTCACTTCCTTTTCCATGCTAGCCAATGAGGAACACTGGCCAAAGGTATGTAAGATCATTTTTCCCCCTTTCTTTCCCTCCCCCTTTTTTCCCTTTTGTTCCCTTCTCTCGGTCTGTAGGTCGTCCTCCAAAATACAATGCAGTGCTGGGGTTTGGAGCCCTAACCCCAACATCCCCCCCATCCAGTCATCCTGACTCCCCTGAAAATGAAAAGACAGAGACCACATTCACTTTCCCTGCACCTGTTCAGCCTGTGTCCCTGCCCAGCCCCACCTCCACAGACGTAAGTAACTTGGGAAAAGCTCACTCTCTTTCTCAGAGCTTAAATCGGGGAAACCGTTATCATATGTTGTCTCCTTACCAGTTGCATCTCCTTGACTAACCCTGGAACAGCAGTAATCCCTACAGGACACTGTGTGCCACGTAAGGCAGCTTTCTGCTGGGGTCCCAGGTCCTGCCATGTCCTTGAGAATCATATTAAATACCACATTAGGAGGCTCAGTCAGGGTTTTCAGAGTCTGGAATTTATCTGCGGTGAAGGAGTTCTCAGGAAGGGGGATGGGGTGGGGAAGTCAGGTCGTATAATTGAGAGGTATGCAGGTGTCTGTCGTCAGTTTTGGGGGGTGGGGATAATGAACAAAGGTGTACATTCCCCTAGCAGCCGGTGTTTCCTGCTTCAAGTAAAATTCAAGACAACTTTTCCGAAAAGCAACTTTATTCATCAGAATAGGTCAGAAACAGGCTCCTGAAAAAAGCGTCAGATACTTAGTAGCCCTTCCCCCAGAGGCTGCAGGAGTGCAAACTAGTGCCCTCTGTTTTTTTCTTTCTTTTTTTTTTTTTTTTGTGGTACGCGGGCCTCTCACTGTTGTGGCCTCTCCCGTTGCGGAGCACAGGTTCCGGACGCGCAGGCTCAGTGGCCATGGCTCACGGGCCCAGCCACTCCGCGGCATGTGGGATCTTCCCGGACCGGCACACGAACCTGTGTCCCCTGCATCGGCAGGCAGATTCTCAACCACTGCGCCACCAGGGAAGCCCCCTGCCCTCTGTTTTTAAATGAGCGCTTACAAAGCGGTGAATTCACTCAACAAATACTGAGCACTGCTCTGCTGAGCATGCACTGTTCTTGAGACGGGGGACAGAACAGGGAACAGAACCAGCTCCCTGCCCTCAGGGAGCTTGTATTGCACGGCCAGAGGCAGGTGATAAGCAAATGAACACTTAAATGTCAGGTCAGGATAAGTGCTGTGAAAAAAAACTTGACACAGAATCAGGGGCATAAGGAGTTACGGCAGGAGGTTGCTGTTTTATGAAGAGTGGTAAGAGACAGCCTCTCTGGTGGGAATGGAGTATGTTGGAGTATCTGGGGCGGGGAAGAGCATTCCACACAGAGGAAACAGCAGTGCAGAAGCCCTGCTCGTTGGAGGAAGTGTATATGGCGTAGGGAAGAAGGGCTTAGTGGGCAGGCAGGAGCAGTGGGAGAGGAGACCTCAGAGGGCAGGGCCCATCTTGCAGGGCCTTGTAGCTTTTACTCTGAGTGAGATGGGAGATGCTCGAGGGTTTTAAGTAGAGGAGTGAGGTTACTTTTCACTTTTTATTTTGAAAATTTCCAAACCTACAGAAAAGTTGCAACAACAGCACAAGGAAGGAATATATACCCTCCTCCTAGATTCACCGATTGTTACAATTTCGCCACATATGCTACTTCCCACCACCACACAGTTGTTTTGCTGATCTAGTTAAGAAGTTGAAGACATCATGAATCTTCACCCAAAATACTTCGGTGTATATCTCCTAAAAACAAAGATACTCTCTGACGTAGCCACAATACAGTTATCAAATTGAGGAAATTTAATATGACAAAACATTATTTTTATAGTATACAGCCCATCTTCAGATTTCTCCAATTATCTCAATAAATGCCTTAGTGGCACTTTGTTTTTTCTGCTCCAGGATCCAATCCAAGATCACTCTTGACATTAATTTTTATGGTGTTTTGTCTTTAGTCTCCTTACTCTGGAACAGTTTCTCAGCCTCTCTTTGTCCTTCATGACACTGACATTTTTTAAAAGATAGGCCAGTTGCTGTATAGAGTGTCCCTCCATTTGGATGATCTGATTGTTTTGCTCAAGAATAGATTCAGGGTATGCATTTTTGTGGGAGCACTAAATACCTGATGATGCACTGATTCTCAGTGCATCACAAGAGGCACGTGTTGTCCATCTGTCCCATTGTTGGTGATATTAGCTTTCATCTCTTAAGATAGACTCCATCAAATATCTCTACTCGTAAAAATGCCCGTTTCCTTAGGTGAAGATAGTGTCGAGTCTATAAAAATATCCAGTTCCCCAGCAAACTTACTCAGTGGTTTTAGCATCCTTTGAAGGTTCTTGCCTGCATTTATTATTTATTTTTTTAACATCTTTATTGGAGTATAATTGCTTTACAATGGTGTGTTAGTTTCTGCTGTATAACAAAGTGAATCAGCTGTACTTATACATATATCCCCATATCCCCTCCCTCTTGCGTCTCCCTCCCACCCTCCCTATCCCAGGCCTCTACGTGGTCACAAAACACCAAGCTGATCTCCCTGTGAGATGCAGCTGCTTTCCACTAGCTATTTATTTTACATTCGGTAGTGTATATATGCCCATGACACTCTCTCACTTCTCCCAGCTTACCCTTCCCCCACCCCGTGTCCTCAAGTCCATTCTCTAAGTCTGCATCTTTATTCCTGTCCTGCCCCTAGGTTCTTCAGAACCTTTTTTTTGGCTTACGGGCTTAGTTGCTCTGCAGCATGTGGGATCTTCTCAGACCAGGGCTCGAACCCATGTCCCCTGCATTGGCAGGCGGATTCTCAGCCACTGCGCCACCAGGGAAGCCCTCAATTTTGTTTCTTTTTATGGCTAAGTAATATTCCATTGTATATTTGTGCCACATCTTCTTTATCCATTCATCTGTCGATCGACAGGTTGCTTCCATGTCCTTGCTATTGTAAATAGTGCTGCAGTGAACATTGTGGTACATGACTCTTTTTGAATTACGGTTTTCTCAGGGTATATGCCCGGTAGTGGGATTGCTGGGTCGTATGGTAGTTCTCTTTTTAGTTTTTTAAGGAAACTCCATACTGTTCTCCACAGTGGCTGTATCAGTTTACATTCCCACCAGCAGTGCAAGAGGGT
>NC_041229.1:96628090-96628927 GCF_002837175.3 Physeter macrocephalus | reverse complement strand
GTATAGTCATTTCCACAATGTTGATTCTTCCAGTCCAAGAACATGGTATATCTCTCCATCTGTTTGTATCATCTTTAAGTTCTTTCATCAGTGTCTCATAGTTTTCTAAATACAGGTCCTTTGTCTCCGTAGGTAGGTTTATTCTTAGGTATTTATTCTTTTTGTTGCAGTGGTAAATGGGAGTGTTGCCTTAATTTCTCTTTCAGATTTTTCATCATTAGTGTATAGGAATGCCAGAGATTTCTGTGCATTAATTTTGTATCCTGCTACTTTACCAAATTCATTGATTAGCTCTAGTAGTTTTCTGGTAGCATCTTTAGGATTCTCTGTGCATAGTATCATGTCATCTGCAAACAGTGACAGTTTTACTTCTTCTTTTCCAATTTGTATTCCTTTTATTTCTTTTTCTTCTCTGATTGCTGTGGCTAAAGCTTCCAAAACTGTGTTGAATAAGAGTGGTGAGAGTGGGCAACCTTGTCTTGTTCCTGAGCTTAATGGAAATGGTTTCAGTTTTTCATCACTGAGCATGATGTTGGCTGTGGGTTTGTCATATATGGCCTTTATTATGTTGACGTAAGTTCCCTCTATGCCTGCTTTCTGGAGGGTTTTTATCATACATGGGTGTTGAATTTTGTTGAAAGCTTTTTCTGCATCTATTGAGATGATCATATGGTTTTTATCCTTCAGTTTGTTAATATGGCTTATCACATTGATTGATTTGCGTATATTGAAGAATCCTTGCATCCCTGGGGTAAACCCCACTTGACCATGTTGTATGATCCTTTAATGTGCTGTTGGATTCTGTTTGCTAGTATTTTGTTGAGGATTTTTGCATCT
>NC_041229.1:96556237-96628076 GCF_002837175.3 Physeter macrocephalus | reverse complement strand
GTGGCCTCATAGAATGAGTTTGGGAGTGTTCCTCCCTCTGCTATATTTTGGAAGAGTTTACGAAGGATAGGTGTTAGCTCTTCTCTAAATGTTTGATAGAATTCACCCGTGAAGCCATCTGGTCCTGGGCTTTTGTCTGTTGGAAGATTTTTAATCCCAGTTTCAATTTCTGTGCTGGTGATTGGTCTGTTTATATTTTCTGTTTCTTCCTGGTTCAGTCTCAGAAGGTTGTACTTTTCTAAGAGTTTGTCCATTTCTTCCAGGTTGTCCCATTTTATTGGCATAGAGTTGCTTGTAGTAATCTCTCATGATCCTGTGTATTTTTGCAGTGTCAGTTGTGCCTTTTCCTTTTTCATTTCTAATTCTGTTGATTTGAGTCTTCTCCCTTTTTTTCTTGATGAGTCTGACTAATGGTTTATCAATTTTGTTTATCTTCTCAAAGAACCAGCTTTTACTTTTATTGATCTTTGCTATTGTTTTCTTCATTTCTTTTTCATTTATTTCTGATCTGATCTTTATGATTTCTTTCCTTCTGCTAAGTTTGGGGTTTTTTTGTTCTTCTTTCTCTTAATTGCTTTACGTGTAAGGTTAGGTTATTTATTTGAGATGTTTCTTGAGGTAGGATTGCACTGCTGTAAGCTTCCCTCTTAGAACTGCTTTTGCTGCATCACATAGGTTTTGGGTTGTCGTGTTTTCATTGTCATTTGTTTCTAGGTATTTTTTGATTTCCTCTTTGATTTCTTCAGCGATCTCTTGGTTATTTAGTAGTGTATTGTTTAGCCTCCATGTGTTTGTGTTTTTTACAGTTTTTTCCCTGTAATTGATATCTAGTCTCGTAGCATTGTGCTCGGAAAAGATACTTGATACGATTTCAATTTTCTTAAATTTACCAAGGCTTGACTTGTGACCCAAGGTATGATCTATCCTGTGCATTTATTATTTTTAAGGCATTTGCAAAATTGGCTTGGATTTTAGAATGATCACTGTGTCTGGCAACAGAGAAGAGACTGTGGGGAGGATAGGATGGGAGCACGGAGACCAGTTAGGAGGCTGAGGCTGTTGCAGTCATCCTGGGAAGAGCTCACGACGGCTTGGCCCGATTGAATGGCAGAAGTAGAGATGGAGAAAACTGATTGGGTCTGCATATATTTTGAAGAACCAGCAGGATTAGGTAAGGGAATGTGAGAAAAAGAGAATCGCCAAAGGTTTTGGCCTAAACAACTGAAAGGATGAAGCTGCCATTTACTGGAAGATGAGCAGGTTTGAGGAGGGAAACCAAGAGTTTTCATTTTGTACACATCCCAGTTCTTTTGTGAATTACAGAGCTTGTCTTTAGGATCGTCTTCAGGTAAAAATCCCTTGAACTTGAAGCTTCTTAGTACTTAATAATTAGGTCTACCCCTCTCCAAAGAGCAAAAGAATACTGTATGCACATCCTGAGTTACAGTTCCAGAAACAACAAAGGAAGTGTCATCTTTGGAGGACCAGGGTCATAGAAGAGTTCTCAGGCAGGTTTCCTTCCTTGGACAATAGCTAGTGGCTACAGACCCAGTCTTGCTCTCAAGATTCAGCGTTGGTTTTTGGCATTAGTGATTGATACAGGTTTTCTACCTGTCCTGTTAATGAGCACCAGGAGTCCCTGTCAGAAACTTTGTTTGCACCAAAGGTTATCTCCGTTTTCCTCAGTTGAAGCATTGCCAAGGTATTGCCAGCTCATGGCTTCTTGGTAGGGATCCTTTGCAAGGTGATGCACAGATGCTGGGGAACAGATGATTGTGGGTCTGCAAGTGAGTATCTTTCCTAAAGAATGTTGTTTTTCTTTTTTGTGACTTTTGGCTGAGGAGGTTTATGATTTTCTTTGAGAGACTGAACTCAAAGGATCCACTCAGATCAAATCACAAACTAAGTGCTTTTGCCAGGTTTCATCTTAAAATGGAAACTTTGTTCTTTTCAGGAATCAAAAGGTGTAAAAGAAAGCTTTTCTAAAACCATTAAATATGTTGAGAACTTTCTTGGTTAAACCTTAGTGGAATGGATTTTCTTTAAAGATAATTGACTTCTACTTTTACAGTGTCCCAACAGTGGCAGTGATTAAAATCAGCACACAGGGCTCTGTGTTTGCTGCTGGGTAGCATAAGCCCCAGCAATGTTAATTAAGCAATCACAGTTGAGAGGCAGGCATTTCCTGGGGATCAATAACCATCTAGAAGGAGTTGGTAATATAAGACCCAGACGGTCACTAATCTTTAGGATGTATCTTGTTGCCACTATCATCATTTTTATGAGAAGGGAAGATATGTTGACACAGTTATAAAATTTGTTTAGCAGATGATGAAGTTGCAATTGATACAGCCCGGGTGTTTCCAAAAAACATACATCCTTAGCTCCTAGCAAAGGATCGTGGGTCAGCCATCATTCAACTTACTATTTGGTTTATGGTAGTAATTTGGTCAGTCACCAAAGCCTAACCCTTTGGACCTGGTGCAGCAACTCTGTGGGACTTCCTCTGCTCTCTTTAAGCAAAGAACCAATTCTGCGTGGATGAAATACATATCTTGGCATTTTATATTCATTTGTATGGGCAGTAGTTCTCAATCTGTGGTCTGGGTATGATACTGAGAATCTTTCAGGGGGTCAAAATATAAAATATATTTTTATGTATTTTAAAATATAATATCAATCAACATATAAAATCAAAAATATTTTCATGATAATACCAAAATATTCTTTGCCATTTTCATTCTCATTCTCTCAAAAGTAGGGCAGTGGAGTTTTCCAGGTACTACATGATAAGTGGTGATAGCACTCTGAGGGCTAACTGAATGTGCACTTGTGTGTTCTTGGATTTTAACATTCTTTAATACATGATTTTTGTAACTTCCTGTGATTCTGTTATTTATTTCAAAATAAAAAAGTTTTAAGACTTCTAGTACAATAAATAGCAATAGATACAACTCACATAAGCAAAAGCACTTTGAGGTCATTAGTAATTTTAAGAGTTACTAAGGGGTCCTGACACTGAAAAGATTATGAACTGCTGCTACAGGATATGTAAATAGGATAGAAGTTTTCTTTCCTTTAGGAACTTGAAAGAAATTAACCTTTGTTTTATGTACTCTCCACCTTCCACTTCCTGATGTTCTCCTTACTCTGGAGCAAAGGAAAGTGAGCAGAACTCTTTACCCAACAAATAAGATAGGTATTTGGAATAAGATGTCCAGTTTGTCTCATTTACTTCATCAGTGATAATTTTACCTGTGGTTCGTGTAAAAGAGTTTCTGAAGCCATAAAATTATTATAAACTTATTAAAGATGCAGACTTACACCATGGGGCGAAGGTTCAAGAAAGACTAGGTCTCTAGAGGAGAGCCACCCTCAGGCTGATTTTAAGAAGAAAGTCACAGTTAATCTAGGGATGAAACCTTACATCTTTTGGTGCCTTGAAGTTACGCTGTTAGGCTGCATTCTTATGTAGTATTTTTACACATGTACTAAGTATCTTTTTTTTTTGACTGCCCAGAGGTAACATTGTCTTACTAAAAAAGACAAACATCCATCCACACTTTGATGTAGCTGACAACTTTTTGCAGCCAGTTTTCTAGGCCACCAGATACCCTAGATATGTAGATACTGCCAGATAGTTCCTTTCCTTTCCTTTGGATAGAAATAGTAGGTCTGGGAAGATATGTTCCTTTCAGCAATCATGGTTGAAGGGTTATATCATAGAAAGGAAGAACTGGGCATTGCTTTCTGTATCATTGCTTCTTGTGCAAAATTTCTGTATTAGGCCTTCTGTCAGAATAGCCTAGAATTCTAAAACAACACAGTGGAAGTGAAAAGGCGGGGGTCTACTCCAAGCTGAGGTGCTGCCTTGTTAGTTAACCTCTGGCCTGACCCTTCAGTCTTCCCTTCCCTGGTGTCCTTATCAGCAGCGTTAATCCTGTTTAGAGAACAGGCCAGGGATTGACTTACTGAAAAACACCTCTTTAATACCTCATTTTTTTTTAATGTGTTCTGTCCAAATTTTAAATAGATCTGCTTTTTTCTGATGGTGCCTTTTGTTGAGAGGGCTCCCACAGACTCACCTGAGTACCAGAACCATCACTGATGGAGGCGGGGGAGACTAGCAGAGTGCACTTAGGCTGCTCTTCTTTATCTATCTGGTGAAGCATTTTACAGGGAGGAATAAAGCCTCCCGGAATAGAACGGTCCATTGAACAGCAAATGCCAAATACTGGTTTTAAGAGAACACTGTCAGCTGTTTGGCTTTTTAAATTCTTCATGTTAGAAAACTCATAGGAGTTTACTTTGCTCCTGACTTAATACTTTCCCATTTGAACTTTGACTATAGTTTTTCTCCCAGAGCAAGCAAAGAGTTTAGCGAAACCTCCATTTCTTGTCTGTCTTCTTTCCCAATGATGATGGGAAATGATGATGAATGGATTTCAGTGTCTTTAAACTTTATGATTTGTGAGTTGGACTGTACCAAAACTTAAATGCTGAGTTATCTCCTGTAAAGCTAATTTTGGCCTAGGTGACCCACAGTTACAGTTGCTTGTAAACTCTACTTTAAGGTTAAGAATACTGGTCCCACCTGGGGAACCTCAACTCTATAGAGCAGGCTTGCACCATTGGTAATTCCTGCTTTTCTTGAACACTCTTGCAGTGAGTTGGAGGGGCACAGCTGATTGTCCTAAAACATTTATATGTGTCCAGAATGTGCACGTTAACATTCCAGTTTTACCTTTTTGTCCTTTCTCTTACCTTTCCTCTCAATTTCATAGGGTGATATCCATGAGGATTTTTGCAGTGTTTGCAGAAAAAGTGGCCAGTTGCTGATGTGTGACACATGTTCCCGTGTATATCATCTGGACTGCTTGGACCCTCCTCTGAAAACGATTCCCAAGGGCATGTGGATCTGTCCCAGATGTCAGGACCAGGTACTGTGGGTGGGTCAGAAAGGACGAGGGACGGAGGAGGAGGAGAAGGACCTCCTTTCCCCTCTAAGCTGAGGGAATGGCTGAGTCTCTTTCCTCTCCAGTAGTTCTCCGAGCCACATCTGCCCTGTTCACAGCACAGCACTCACCCCCACAGCATCCCTCCTCTCAGAGGTTCTCTGTTCATGAGGCAGTGACTCATGTACAGGTGGAGGGACCCTAACTGCTTCCCTCTGTTTGAAATGACTTATCTTTTCATTACCTTTACCCTTAAAAGTCCATAAGACTGTCTGCCTCATTCTCTAAAAATGGTCCAAACTCAGCATATGGTTGAAACTCTGGAAATAAAATCCTTAAAGGAAAGTGCCCAATTGATCATTTAATTCAAATAAGAGCAGTTTTACTTTTAACCTGTGTCATCATCAGGATCAGAGAACTAACTATGAAAGTACTGTCTTAATATTTCATGGATTTGAAAGAAGAAAAGAGAAAGCCTCTTCCCTCCTTTTTCTGTTTAGTTTCTGATTTTTTATTTAAACTATCCATGTATCTTTATGTCTTTATGTTTGTTTGTTTGTTTGTTTGTTTTTGCGGTACGTGGGCCTCTCAATGTTGTGGCCTCTCCTGTTGCGGAGCACAGGCTCCGGATGCACAGGCCCAGTGGCCATGGCTCACGGGCCCAGCTGCTCCGCGGCATGTGGGATCTTCCCGGACCGGGGCACGAACCCGTGTCCCCTGCATCGGCAGGCGGACTCTCAACCACTGCGCCACCAGGGAAGCCCTATGTTTTTATTATAAGCTATCTTGAGACCTTTTTGGAAGTAGGCAAAAGTATAAATATTAAGTAAATAAGCCCAGTAGCTCAGCAAGCTTTGGGGTCCTGCTCAGTTCTTTGGAATCCTGATTTGAGGGAATTCTGGTTTTCCCCTTTAAATCTTGGTCCTCATCCTTACTGTCTCCATGATGTAGTAGAGACAGTTCTTTCTGTTCTCTTCCTGATGCTGCTTTGTGACCCTCTGATAATTTTCTACTCGGGGTCTAGATTATACTTCAGTACTTGGAACTGATATTTAATTTCCTTGGTCAGGCTGTCTTTGAGGCACATATAAGCTAAAATTGCGACAGGCAGCCCATGTCAGGTCAAGGACGAAGCTGCCAGTGGCTGCTGCCATTATGCAGACTTGCAGCTTGTGTGCTGATGTTTCTGACCGTTGGGAGTAGTTGTGGGTCGTGTAGCAGGCATGAAAATATGGGAATGCCTAGCCAACTCCCAGCCTCTTTCTAAGCCAGGGCTCAGGTGGCTTGGCTCTTCTTGCCATTGACCCTCATTCTTTCAGGCTGATAACTGGGACTTTGTAGTCCAGAAACTATAGACCAGGGTTTTGCATCACTGCCACCATAAATCCTTCCTGGATTTTGTCTGCCAATAGCTACAGACACTGTTGCTTGTTACTACACAGTGGATGTGTGTTTGCATATCTTTCTCAAGGGTAAAATTCTAAAAATCTTTTCAGATGCTGAAGAAGGAAGAAGCAATTCCATGGCCTGGAACTTTAGCAATTGTTCATTCCTATATTGCCTATAAAGCAGGTAAAGAATTATCCATACTGCCTTTTGTATAAGCCTCCCTTTGTTTAAAAAAAAAAAAAGTACTAGGAGACAGTATTTGTTTTGTTTTCAAAAGGAACTGCAAAGTTAAAAATGAAAAGCTTTTATTGAAATAAGTTTGTTGTAGCACTTTCTTGTGGCGGGGGGGAAGGAGAAGTGATATTTATGTAAAGCCAGGCCCAAGCCACCGACAGTTTTCTTAGCGTCCCTTTACATATAAAAGAGAAAGTCTAAGTGGGCAGGTTCTGTGCACTGGCTGTGGGGCTTGGGGAGCTTTGAGGAAGATATCTTCTTTGGCAAGCCTTCTGAACATAGTGGCCCTTTCAAAGAATTTATTGTCAAAAACAAGTTCCTTTTTCTTTTTTCCCAGCAAAAGAAGAAGAAAAACAGAAATTACTTAAATGGAGTTCAGATTTAAAACAAGAACGAGAACAACTAGAGCAGAAGGTGAAACAGCTCAGCAATTCTATAAGTGTAAGTAAACCTCATGCTTTCGGTGATAGGTACAGAGGTACAGAACTTTCTGTGTACGTAACAGTACGTGTGGCTCTCAAGCGCTGATTCATTCCTTCAGCTTATTAACACTGTTAACTTGGGTGGTTGCAGTTTGCTTCCACTTAGAGTTTGGCCCTTAGGTACAGGTGGCCATTTGGTATATGGTGCCTTAGCCAAGCTCTGGAACATCCTCTTGGCTTTGACCTGAGAGAAGATTTTCAGTCTTCTGGCTGAAGAGATCAAGTAGCAACTACAGCAGCATAGCCAGCACCCCTGTGTGCTCCTGAGTGTGTTTGGGAGGAGTGTGGAGCCGCCTGACACAGACCAGGCCCCCGCGTGTAATTCTTCCCATTCGACCTAGCTAGTGGGTCCATCTGCATGGCTCTTTCCTCCCGCCCCCTCTTCCATGCCTTGCTGATTGCCTCTCCAGGTTTATCTGACCAGCCTGAGGAAGAGTGCTTTCTAGAGACAAGTTCTGGAAGTAAATACTACCCCTGGCTGACCAGGTGGGAAAGAGGTTTGTGTTTGCAGCAGGGATTCAGAGGCTCCTCCCGACAGGAGCAGGCTTTCTTTTCCATTGAGTAGGTCCCCTTCTTGGAGTGAGGTGGGCTCAGCCCTCATGGACGCCAGGTGGTGCCCTGGACTTGGTGGCAGTCACGCTGTCTCTCCTCATCATACTGCCCGTGGCTGGCAGGTTTCACATCGCTTTTCTTGCCTAGAACAGAAGCCAGCAGGTGTGGGAGGCCAAGTACAAAAGGGCAAAAGACTACAAGTCCCTGACCAAGCAGAAGGCCTTCTGTTGGCTGCAGTCTTTGGTTCTCCTAAATATCACTAAATAACCCACCCCAGGCCCTGCCTCTAAAATCTTGCTGACCCAATGATCCTCAGCAGGCCCTCAAACTGAATCCAGATACCACTGGCTTGTGTCTGCCCTGTAAAGCTCAGCCCAGTCCTGAGCCTCTCAGCGCCATTAGCAAGGTAGATGCATACCCAGACCTGCCCAAACCAGCTTCAGCCCAGCTGTGAGAGCTTTTTCTTAATGCCTTTTATTTTGTAGTATTATAGTGGTAGTTCATGTTTGGTTTTAAGTCCTAGTGTCAAGTAGTGGGCTTTTAAACCACTCACTTGCCCTCTCTCTCTTGCCTCTTGGGCCTCCTCCTTCCCTTGGGTAGCAGCAGCCACTCCAGTGTGGAACAGAACGAGGTCTAGGGGCCGCACACTAGTCCACAGGGATTCTTTTATCTGGAGAGGGCTGCCAGGCCTGTCAGAAAAGCCGGAGGCTCAGTGCCACTGCCCTTCTCATTGGCTGCAGAAATGCATGGAAATGAAGAACACCATCCTGGCCCGGCAGAAGGAGATGCACAGCTCCCTGGAGAAGGTAAAACAGCTGATCCGCCTCATCCACGGCATCGACCTCTCCAAACCCGTAGACTCTGAGGCCACTCTGGGGGCCGTCTCCAATGGCCCGGACTGCACTCCCCCTGCCAACGCCAGCACCTCCACGCCGGCGCCCTCCCCGCCCCCCTCCTCCTCCTCCCAGAGCTGCACAGCGAACTGTAACCCGGGGGAAGAGACTAAATAACAGAGCCCTGCTAGGAGAAGCCACGGGATCCCAGTGGCAAGGAGAGCAAAACACTGAAGACTCTAGACAAGCAAAGCCGGATTTCTTCTGGAAAGTACAGAATTCTTTTGGTTCTTTGGTTCCAGAGAGAGAGAAGATGCTTGTGCCGGGTGGCACCAGAGTTTGCCAATTGATCCTTCTTATTCTGTGTGTACATGCAAAGACTGGACCACGCCACATGAAACCGTGCCAGCTGGAGGCTCTGGGCCAGCACCACGCCGAGTGGATAATACACTTGCTCTCCCTGTTACACGCCAGTGTGTGCCTGCGGCAGCCCCTACCACCACCACCGTGGGCTCGCTTTTGTTTTGTTGGGTGGGGAGCGGGGACGGGCCGCGGGGGTGGGGGGAGCAGGTTCCAGACCCTTATTTGCTGAGCTGTTTGTTTAGGTAGAGAAGACAAGTCCAAAGAGTGCGTGGGCTTTCCTGTTTCTAAACTTTCACTACTATAAAACCAAAAAGAGGAAATCGAGATTTAACCAACCCCAGTGCCCAGAGGAAGGGATGGGGAGGGAATGGGAGGGAGCCAGGGTGGGGAAAAGTTTATCAGATAAGCAGTATTTCATATTGTCTGGGGCGGGCACAGTGCACGGAGAGATGGACACCAAGAACAGCCACCGGGGTCTTCTCCGGAGCACTCCGCTCCCCCACCCCTCCCCAAGCTCCTTCCCTGCTTTGGCAAATCGGCACCGTCCCTGTGGATGATCCGGTTACCTTCCCTCTCCAAGAACAAGCAGACCCAGGCCTCAGGTGGCCCTTGCCCGGGGCAGGGAAGAAGGGTGTGTGTGTCGAGGAAGGAAAAAAGGTGGATCAGTGATTTTACTTGAAAACAAGCTCCATCCCTTTTCTATATTTATAAGAAGAGAAGATCCTGAGCGAAGCAGCACGCGACCCAGGTGTGTGTGAATTGAATGGAGACGTTGCTTTTCTCTTTTTTTAAAAATTTTTGTTTCTGTTCTTTCTTCTTTAAAAAGAAGTTTTATTTTGTTGTTTATTTTACTTTTTTGGTAACAAAAACTAAAATAAGGAATAGAGAAGCTGTTTTTCAGGCTGACAGTCCAATTAAGGGTAGTCGAGACCTTGCATGGTAGAATAGGAATCATAGTGTCAGTGAGGTCCAGTGAGTCTGTGTGAGTCCTTGTGTCATCGTTCGGGGCACTGTTTTTTTATGCAAGGGCAAAAATCTTTGTATCTGGGGGAAAACAACAACAACAACTTTTTTTTTAATTAAAAAGGAAAATAAAAGAGATTGAGGTCTTCCTAGTGTTACTTAAATTAAGATCAAGGTAAGAAACATTGTAAAAAAAAAAATTACAAAAGTGCTATTTGTTTCCTAAAAACAGTGATTTCTATTAAAAAGGTGTCAGAACTGGAGAAAATGCTGTGTAGTTATAATTTTTTAGCACAGAACCTGCTGAACATGATGACATTTTGCTGTGTTTGTGTCTCAAGACTGGTGGGCTAGTCTCCATGATTGCTGTCCTCCGGACGGCTGCAGCCCTGACGAGTAGGGGCAGAGCTCTCCCACCATTCTCCCCTGCTCAGAAAAGACTGTCCTCTCTTCTTGGTGCAGGGATCTGGGCTCCTGTTTCAGAAGCCCACATGGAGTGTGGATGGTGTCAGGGCCCTCCCTGTTGTCTCCTCGGGTTTTGCTAGAGCAGAAGGCTGGTGCCTAAATAAGATCCCTTCCTTTGGTGCTGCTCTTGGTCTTTCAGCCACCAGCATTTTGAGTGCCTGGGGGACAGCTTTGAAGGAAATGGCCACTGAAGCTCATTGGTGCCTACGCACCCCGGCTTTGGTGGAAGGGTGCAGGGGGCAGGCTGCATCAGCCCTTGGTGCTTAGAAAGAACAAGGGAGTGAGATGTCTTGAGGGGACATGGTGTCTCTGAGACAGAGAGCCCAGGGTGGCCTTTGTGTCTTCATGTCTTGGAAGAGAGGTCTGAATCTCCAGCTGCTTTCTCTGCCTGCTGGCTCCAGTCACCTTTGCCCACCCACAAGCTTCCTGGGTGACCTTTGGCTAGAATGCGGTGCTTGCCTTGGCTTGGCCTGTCTTCTTTTTGAGAAAAGCGGGGTTCTGAAAGGCTCAGACCATTTCTATCATCTTGCCTTGTGGGAAATAAATTTTGTCAAGTGTGCGCTCCGGCTGGAGACCTTTTGCCCATTGCGTGCATTTGGCCACAGGAGGGAGGCGGGGGCTCTGCACCCCCCGGCACTCCCAGAGCATCTCTCCCAAGCCCGCCCCCTAAGGGCCAGAGTCTAGGAGGGGCGGAAAAGGGCCCAGTAGTTTCTCCCTCACCTAGTTAGGCCCAGAGAGACAGAGATGGATCCTGAAAGCAATTGCAACAGAGAAATACTCCTTAGGTAAAACGTGTCTCATCTCTACCAACCGTTTCCGTTCATCTTCCTGGGATGTTAGAAGAGGGGATTAAGAGGGGCTGCACAGGCCTCAGAGTCAGGACCTGGCTGCAAGGTTGCCTGAGGGGGAAAGAAAGGAGCTCCCTTTCCTCATGCAAAAACCCAGGTGCTATGTCTAGTCAGGGAGCTTTGAGAGATGCCTGGACTAGTTGGAGGAATAGTTGGCAGAGGTTCAGAGCCCAGAGGCGGGCTATACTGTCTTGGAGCCCTCCCATTTGACTTGTCTGGGCCCAGAGGCTGGAGGTTGCCACATAATACCTATCCTCTTGAAAGCAGTGGGAATTGATCAGGGTTTTGCCAGCTGCTGTGAGCAGGCACACTCTGACCTTGCCTAGGGTTGGGGTATGGATTCTTCCTCAAGTTCAGACATAAGCTGTTGTGCAAGTCAGCTAGTGTGGCGTAAACAATGCAACCCTGCCCCCGAACCTGCATTCTGGACTCAAAATTCCCAAGCACCCCTTACTGCAAAGAAAGGGCCCTAGTCACCCAGTCTCCTCCTTCACTGTCCTGCCAAGAGAAGACCCTCTCCGTTCCTCCAGACCTGTGGGGTCCCTGTGACCGCCTGAGACACAAGTTCATGACTGCCCCACCGGAGCTGCCTCTCCCTCCCTCCCCCTCTCCCTTCTGCTGCTTTTCCCCGTGCCCCAGTGTAGCTGCTGACAGACACACCTGAGAGCAGCTGGCCTGCAGTCACTTCAGAGGCCAGGGAGCGGCTGGTCTGGCTCTAGGAAGGAGCTGCCCCCCAGGTCCTGGATCAGGACGCCCCTTGTCAGTCCCATGGCTCAGGTGACGCGCCCTGGAAACAGTGAGGTCATGTTGCTGTCATCATCCCTGCTCACATTCTTGCCAGTGTGGCCTGCAGGTCCTTTTTCTTTCACGGAGCCTGCTGGATCTTGTCTCACCGCTCCCGAGCTCATCCAGAGTTCTGCTTTCTTCCTTCCTTATCAGGCCCTTTTGGCACAAGCCTGCTGGTCGTGCCTGGCAGGGAGACCAAGCTCGGGGCAGCCCCTCGTGGGCCTTACCTGTGTGGGGCCTGTAACATGGCCGTGGCAGCCTCCAGCTGGCGCCATGTGAGTGCCCGGTTTCCCGACAGGCCCGCCTCTGTCCCCGCCGCTGCTTGGCTCAGGCTCGACAGGTGGTGTGAATGGGTGCAGTTGCTCGCCCCACACCTCTCCTGTGAGGGTGATCGCGTATCCTGCTCACCTCACTCTCCGCGGGTGCAGCTGCCTCTCCAGCCATCTCTGACACTCTCTTGGGGCCAGCGGAGCCTCCTCGCGCTCTCATGCCAACCCACGACTCACACAGCACACTCAAAAGTGGCTTCCTCCCTTCCCTCCCTTTTAGGGTTTGGTCTTTCTTATTTATCCAAAGGGCTTAATTTAGGAGACTTTTACCCCAAGGGGCAAAAGGCTCTTTGGTAGCAGGATGGATGGTGGCCCAGGTACATTTTCCAGGCCCTGGGTTCTCCAGATTCCATGGCTTCTGTTGGATGGAGGCAACCTTGCTCTGTCTAAAAGACTGGGGACCTCACCCCCACCCCTCAGCTGGGCACCCTTGGCAGGAAACAGGAGACCCGTTCTCACCCTGACTTCAAGCCGTCTTCAGTATCAGCTCCTTTCCAGGAAGTGAGGGGGTGGCCTCTGAGAAGATTCCTCTTGGCCTTCCCACCAGAGTAAAGGGGAAGGAAGCTGACCCCGGTGGAGCTCTTGAAAAATAGCCCTTGTAAAGGAAGAGCAGGGCTCACAAATTCCCTTCACTCCCCACTCCCAAAGGCTCTTCCTCCCTGAGGACTCCACTGTCCCCTCAGCAGTCTCTGGCCCCTGCTCCTCTCTCCGGTGTCATTGGGTCCTCAGCCCAGGGTAAGCTGCAGTCAGGCAGGACAGGACGGGCAGCCGGAGGTCAGCAAGCTCTGAGCAGAAAAGAGCCAGCCAGCTCCCACCCTGTCTCTTGTCCATGCCCTTTGTGATTTCAGTCTTGGTAGAACTTGTATTTGGAGTTTTGTGCTTCAAAGTTTTTGTTTTTGTTTGTTTGATTTTTGTTTTGAGGGGGTGGGGGGGATACAGAGCAGCTGATCAATTTGTATTTATTTATTTTAACATTTTACTAAATAAAGCCAAATAAAGTCTCTCAGACTCATGGTGTTGGGTTTGGGGCAGGGGAGGGTGAACAGGACACACTCCAGTCCCGGCAGCCTCCATGCCAGATTCAGCACCTCCCCAGGCTCACTTCCTCATGCCCCAAACCAAGAGGAACATGAAAAGGAACTGTTAAAACTTTACTTGTGAAAAAGGGATGTCACAGGTGAGGGTGCAGGAACCAGCCCCAAACCAGCTGGGGCAGAGGAGCACTGGACCCCAGCCATAGGAGAGCAGCGAAGGGAGGCACCGTCCCAGCCCTTCCCACAGAGACCATAAATAATTTAAATAGCAGGGAGGGTGGGGCGGCAGCAAGTAGCTGCTCCGGTGTCTGCAGGGAGTGCGCGGGGCAGGTGTGAGGTCAGGTGGGGCCTCGGGGCTGCTGCAGGGCGGTGAGGTATTTGAGGGCAGCAGCCCCGTAGCGGCGGGACAGATCCTGGTGGAACTCGTCCTTGAGGGCCTGGAGGCAGTCACGATAGGTGGGGCTGGAGCGGAAGCTGGAGATGTCCAGGCTTGGGGCGTGCGGCAGGTGGATGACGAAGGCCTCGGGCAGCACCAGCAGCTCGTATTCCTGGGGGGTGGGGCAGGCGGACAGTTGCTGCCTGGGCTGGCGGGGAGATGGCAGCTCGGGGGAATGCGGAGCAGATTTACTCGATAGCCGCTAAGAGCCATGGTCAGGGCCAAAGGCAGCCGGCTTTAGTTCTGCAGAGGGGTGGAACGCCTAAGAGTGTTGCCTAACGGTGCGGGTGCAGTGTGCCCCACTGCGGTATAGTGAGCTCCCTAAGCCTGGAGGTATTCAGATCAAGGCTGGAGACAATGAGGTGACCCTTACCTGTGCATCCAGCTCCACGACGTGGGCCACCTTGTTCCAGCCGAAGCCCACAAAGCGGGGGTCGTAGCGGGGGCAGTCACGTGGCACCACCACATAGGGCTCGTAGTCGGCTGCCCACTGCACGTGGTATGGGGCCTGAGCCTCTCGCCAGCGCGCATAGTCTGTGGGCGCGTGACCCCGGGGCCACTCATGGTACCTGTGGGGCAGGATAGGGCGGGGAGCCAGGCCGAGGCTAGGAGCTAGTGGCTGGAGGAGGTCAGTGTGGGGAACCCCGGGGCAGGGCAGTGACCTCTCCTACCTGAAGGTGTGGAGAGACCCAGCGTCCAGCAAGGCCAGCAGCTCGGCCTTGGAACGGGGGAAGCTGAAGCGGTAGTGCAGGGTCTCAAATGCGGGCACCACCAGAGCTGCCTTCCGCCCGCTGCCCAGCTCCAGCTGCTTGATGGAGGCCCTGAGGATGGAGCACCCATGAACAGGAGAGAACTAGGAAGGCTCTGCCTCCAGCGCTGGGCCCAGTGGTTCTCTAACTTTTATTAGAGGTAGGACCCGACTTCAGGGGCCAGCTCACCCTGGAGCCCACTAGGCCACGGGGAGCTGCTGTGGGAGCAGGTCCCAGCCAGTCACTCTCCTAGGCAGCCTGGAGAAACGACATGGCCCCCACCCAAATGCAGCCCCCATTTTACAGAGGACACTGCAGCCCAGAAGGGAGCAGGCACACACTCGCCAAGGTCCTGCGGGTGCTGCCCCACCCCGTCCACATCCACTCACGTGCCATTCCTCTCCCTCCTCCGGCCCACCTGAGGTAGTCGTAGAGGGAGTAGGCAGGCAGGAAGTCAATGTCACTGAGGAAGACGTAAGGCGTGAGGGCCTGGGCCAAGGCCACGTTGCGAAGCTGGTTGATGGGGTAGAGGGGACCTTCACGGTACACCACGTGGTAGGCCACATCCTGCCGGGCGGAGAGCACCACCGAGGTCTCCACGAAACGCAGAAACTGCTGGGCCTCTGCGTCTGTCAGGTACAAGGCCAGGCTCATGGGGCCCGGCCAGTGCCTGCACAGGGCTTCCAGCATCTGCAGCCTGGGGTGAGGGGAGTGGTCAGCCCAGGGAGGGCTGGGATACCTCCCGCGTTAGCTGCCACAGACACCCCCTCAAGTGACTTGCTGAGCACCTTCCAGGCGCTTTTTGACATGCTCTTATTTAATCTTCACAACTACCCCACAAGGTGGGTACTTTCTCATTTGACAGATGAGAAAACTGAGGGCCAGAGATATTAAGCCTTGCCCATGGTCCCACAGCTACGGAGGGGCAGTTCCAGACATCTGAATGATTCCCAAAGCCCAAGCTCCTTCCACCATCTCCGGTGTCTCCAACTCCTGGAACTCCTCAAGCATCAGGCAGTAAGAGCTCTTCCTTCCACCAAGTGGAACCCTCCTCTCGAAACCCCCAGTCCCAGACCACACCGTGCTCCCTGGGGCTGCCCTCGGCACCCTCACCGGTCCATGGAGAGCTGGGCCACCAGGGTGACATCGTGGGGCTGGGGGGGCGGTGGCTTGTGGGGCAGGAAGGTGATGTGCACACGGTGCACAGTGAGCTGCTGCCGCCGGAACTCAAAGCATGCGTCCTCCTCGTCCAGTTGCGCCAGGGCCCGCTGCAACTGAGGGGATGGGGGAGAGGAGGACGGGCTGGGTGGGGCAGGCGGACAAGCCCCAGACAAGGCCGGGTCCCACCAGAGCAGAGGGGTAGAGCCTCCCCGAGGGAAGGGAAGGCGGCTCCCTCTCACCTGCTCGGCCCCAGGAGGGGGCGGGCGGGGGCACCCAAAGAGCTCTCTCCGCAGCAGGTTCCCATCGTACTCCAGGAAGGTCAGGTAGAGGTTGCGGAAGGATTCCACATGCTTGTTCTTCACGCGAAGCTTCTTTGGTGAGTTCCAGTGGATCACCTGGGACCAGGGAGGGCATCGGTGGGGGGATGGGAGCAGGGAGCAGGAGTCCCCATCCTGGGCCCGTCACCACCACTCGGTCCTCCTACCCCGTTCACCTTGAGGTCAGACGCCTCTGAGTAGCAGCGCTCAGCCAGTGTGTGGTCTGACAGTTGCACGTTCCAGACGCAGGGCAGGGGCTGCACCAGCCACGGGTGCTCCTTGATTATGGCATTGAAGATGTCCTGGGCAGAGACAGCCATCACATCTTGGCCCAGAGCCTGCCCCACCCCCAGAAAAAGCTCCCCCAGACCTGGTCAGCCAGTGAGGTGGCAGGCAGGGTGAGAAGCTCCCGCGTGGCTGTCAGCTTCCACATTTGCTCCCAGCGAGCCTGCCGGAGCCGGTCCAGCCGCAGGAGGATCACGCCTGCTCATGGGGAGAGGTTGTCATGCCCACCTGGGATGACCAGCTTCGGGGCCAGGGCTCAAGAAAGTGTCTTTTGAATGCTTATTTTGTGACGTGTTGGTATTTTCTCACTGTTCAGACGTGAGCATGTACTAGCTCTATCAAAAACTAATCCTCCTGGGGGTGAAGGGGAGGCAAAGCACAGCTTACAGAGCATCTCCACAACCATCTTCTCAAATTTGGTGATCCTAGGGCTGGTAAAGTCACCCCCATTTAGTGGATGAGAAAACTGAGGCTCAGAGGAACCAAATGATTTGGCCATAGTCATTCAGCATGTACAGACAAGGTTGGAACTGTGATTTCTGGCTCTTCTCCCAGTGTTCTTTCTACAGAACCGTTCTTCCTGGGGGGTCTTCCAAGCATTCTGTGCCCTAGCCAGCCCCTGGGGCCCAAGGACCAGTGGCTGCCCCTCCTGCCTCCCCTGCCCCCCCCCCCGACTGTCCCCACCTGTGTTAAATCCCCGGCCCAAGGCAGGCCAGGGCCTGTGGTTCCTCCAGAGGTTGCCGAGGTACCAGTCGCTCTGGTTCTCCACGAGACCAATCACTTGTTTGTCTGGGAGGGGAGGGCACGAGGGAGCTGCCTGAGGCTGCCACTGGACCTCGGCTCAGGGCTAGGCCACAGGGAGGCCTGCATGGGCCAGGGAAAGGGGCTGACTGGGGTGGGGTCCCAGGCCTCTCACCAGAAAAGTGAGCAAAGAGTGCCCAGAGCTCTGCAATGTTGGAGGCAAAGGTGACATCTGTGTCCAGGACAATGACACGGGCCAGGTCAGGGGGCAGGGCGCTGGGCAGCACTAGCTTCATTAGCCCATAGAGGCCAGAGTAGTGCTTGTTGGGTATCCAGGAGACCTGGGGCTGTGGGTGGAAGGACAGGGCATGAGCCTGCAAGCGAAGGGCCTACGAGTGCCAAAACATACTCAGGTAACACAGGAGGAAGAAGGGGTGGGCCCCAGGAGGGTGAGGGATTTGAGCTTCAGTAGATGTGATGGGACTGGAGGTCCCAGGCAGCTCTAACCTGTTCTCCCCGTGGTCCCCACAACCCTGGGAGGAAGGAGGGGGCTGGGTCTGGCTGGGGAGGGGTGCAGAAGGGCCAGGGCTCCTGCCTTGAGCTCATCAGCGTTGTAGAAGCTGATCCGGACAGCAGGCACCATCCATGTGTGAAAGAGCGTCTCCAGGATGTTCCTGGCCACGGCGTCAGTCACCAAGTGAAGGTGCAGTGGATTCTTCCTTCAGGAAGGACAAGGGAGGAAAGCTGAAGGCCCCAGAAGGAACTACACGGGAGAAGCCCTACCCTTCGAGGGGCTCAGAAGTGGCAGCGCCAACTTCTGCCGAGAGCTTTTCTGTACCCGGCTCTGGATATTCTTACAACCACCTTCGAGGGAGGAGAGGGACACTCCTGGCTGTACCTGTAGAAGAGCATGGACTTCACCAGGGTGATGACGTCTCTGCTGGAGTTATGGCCCGCACACACGATAGCCACCTGCAAGAGCTAGGGAGGGGGACACCAGGTCGGCAGCAGCCTCCTCCTCCCCTCGACGGTAAGGACCCATGGTTGGGCTCACCTGGCCCAGGACAGTGTAGCCCCACCCGGCATCAGAGCTAGGCAGGAGTGTCGAGGGGGACTCCGCAGAGTGGGAGTACACCCCCTCCTTTCACAAACGGGGAAGCCGGGCCAGGAGAAGGGGAGGTGCGAACTCCAGGCGCCCCCAGCTGGCCGGTCAGTGCCAGAGCCCACACCAGGTGTTGGGATTCCCACAGGTGTCCAGGTCCCTGGGCCGGGGGCGCGGCGCCCCTGAGATTCCCGCCGCCAGGGGCCGTGCGCACCTACCTACCTCGCACTTGGGCGGCCGCGGCGGGATGCAATCCGAGCCGTTGTGGCCCCCGGGGTCTGCCGGCCGGTCTCCGTCGAAGGCAGCAGTCCCCCGCGGCCGTGGCCGCTCGTCTGGAGGTACACGTGGCGTTAGCGACCTGGGTAAGGATCCCGGGTCCCCCCCGCCCCCACTCGCCTCCCGCTTGCTGCGCTCACAGTCCAGGTCCCCACGGAACAGGAAGAAACCGATCAGAAGCAGCAGCAACAGCAGTGCTGCGGCCCCCAGCGCCCGGGGGCGCCCTCGGGGCAGCATGGCTGTTGGCTGGGGGTGCTCACGGCGGGGCGCGACCCCGGGCTGTGGGCTCCATCGCGGGCCCTGTGGACCAGGGAGGGAGAGAGGAGAGTCAGCCTTGGGCGGTGGGGCCCGACGGCCACCCGATCTTCTCTCCCGCGCCAAGTCGCCACCTCACCTGCTCCAGCGGCTTGGGGATCCCGACCTTACTCTCTCAGAAGACGGCTGGGGTGCAGGCAAAGGGGAGATGAAGGAGCAGGCCTGCCCGGTCGGAGCGGGAGCCAGCCCCGCCCCCAACCTGGGTTCAGGTTTCATCTCCGCTTGGCTGAATCCGAAGGGGCGGGGAGACCCCTCCCCGGGGTGGGGGGGGGGAGAGGGGGAGAGGGAGGCCCCGCCCCGCCCCTGCCCGGGCTTACGAGGACCCCTACAGCGGGGGACGAAACCCGGGAACCCTCAGAATGGCTGGAGGGCTTGGGGGCAGCCACCCAGGAAGGACCGGTCCCAACTACCTGCTCTGAGCCCATCCCCCTCTTCCCTGCCCCATCTCCTCCCCCGAACCTTCCTTTGCGGGAGGGGCCGTATCCCCAGACCCGGGATCAAAGGAGTAGCCCGAGTTAAGAGGGAGGGGGCGGGCTGGAAGGCCGGGCCTCATGGGTCCGGACACCTGCTCAGGGGGCGGGAGGCGGGGCCGGCCGAGACTCGCCCGGGGGAGCAGTGGAGCACTTGGAGTCCCCGCTTTCCTCCCCGTCTGCTCCACCCCCACTCAGTCCAGGTGTCCTGGCAGCATAAAGCGGCCTTGTGAAGGTCGCCTCCTGCCCAGGAGTTGGCGAGGGGCCTCACTGACTCAGGCGGCCTGGGCTCCCTAGGCAGGGCCGGGGATCCCCAACCCTTCACTAGACCGTCGTGAATGTGCCTGGCGCCCGGCCTGGATCTCTTCCTTTCCCCCCCGACCTTCCGCCCTGGAGGGGTTAGGGGACGCTCTGGGCTGCGAACAAACAACCACGGTTGACTGAGCGTGCATGCTTCTGCACCAGGACCTATGCTGAGGTTCCACAGCCTCATTGCAATTAACCCTCACATCCGTCTTGTGACACAGGCATGATTCTCCCCGCAGAGCTGAAGTGACCTGTTAGAACACCCTCTGGCCCCTCCTGCGCTCTACCCTGCAGACAGAGCTTCAGTGCTGCTCCTCCATAAGGGTCTCCTGCCCTAGAAACTGCCCTAGAATCCTGCCTGGATTCTGTCAGATTCTCACAAGGCAGGCCTCTCCTTCCACATGCCTTGGTTTATATTGTTTTCCTAGCACTCCTTACAAGTTGACCTTATTGACTTGTTTATAGCCTATGTCTCCCCTAGAAGGTAGCTGCTCCCTGGACTGGGACCCCAGCACCCAACCAGGGCCTGTAAGTATGTGCTGAACATGGATGGGACTCACTGGACCTCACTGTGACCTGGAAAGGGGTTCAGGCTGTGTCCTTCAGCCCAGCTTCCAGCTATAAAAAGCGAGGGTCTGAGAGGCCCCAGCCCCAAAAGAACTTGTGGCAGAGCAGCCCAGCCTGAGACCCCCTCCCCCCAAGTCTCCTGCTCTGAGGCCAGGATGCCTTTCTCTGGGAAATGGGGAGTCTGCAAGGAAGGTCTGGCTTTGGGCCTTTGGAGGCCAGGGGCAGTGGTTACCATGGAGACTGATGTGGCTCCTCAAACATCTGGGAACTGAGAGGACATGAGGGGATGTAGGGTCCACCCATGCGTCTGGAGCTTTGAGCCTTCAGTCCCCTAATCCTCATCTCTAGCCTGGAGGTGGCGTGGGTGTGGGTGAATCCCTCCCCAAGCCCCTCAACAGAGACTGGGGGGGTTAGATGTAAGAGAGCAGATAGGGTACAGGGGAGGGCCTGACCAGGGAGTTTGTGGAGGGAGCTGGGTCTGCACAGTGACGGTAGTCATTCACAGTGCTGGCCCCACCACTTGCTCAACCTTACCACTCAGGGGACATTGAGGTGCTGAGATGCTTGCTGACCTCTGAGAAATTCTTCTGGGGTGTGGAGGGGGAAAGGGAGATAGGCATGGGCTTATGAAAGGGTGCTGGTCTTCTAGGCCTGAGACCCAGCTCTGCCCGGGACTTTGCTGTGTGACCTTAGACTAGTCAGGCCCCCTCTCTGAGCCTCAGTGTCCACATCTGAGCTAGACCTGTTGGACTGGTCTAGCTCTCTTCCCCTGTGGTTCAGGGCAGAGTGAAGGAGGCAGGATCACGTCCAACCTGCCCAAAGGCCCTTCAAAGCCCAGCCAGGTGACCAAATCCAGGCAGGGGCCCAGTAGGGCGGGGTTGCCCTGGGAACCTCCGGCACACACGGCCACTCTTTGTCTCTGAGACCTAATCAGGCACAGGATCTGTAGAGGAAATTTCAGGCAGCCCTGCTGCTGCCAGCCTGGCTGAGCTCATGATCCCTTCCTTCCCAGTCCTGAGGGAGGGAAGAGAAACAGGCTCCAGCCCCAGTGTCCCTTATAGTCTGTCCAAGGGTGTGTGTGTTTGGGGGTGGGGGTGCTGCCCCTCTGTCTTCCATGCCTCTCTCCTCCTCAGAAGCACAGAACCACCAGCCCTGGGAGTGCCGAAGAAACCGCACAGTTCCCTTCCTCATTCTCTCCGCAGCCGCAGACGGAGGGGCTAGAGGAGTACCACTGATGAGGTTTGGGGAACAAGTTCATTAAGATGATGCGATGTAGGGAGGTGCTAACTTGACTCATGACCAAGTGGCCTCAACAGTCGCTGCTCTTGCTGAGCCGTGGACAGTAGGAGACAGGGCCCTATCACAGGAGACTCTCACTGTGGTCTGTTTGGCCAGTGCCATGCTGTGTGTGACCTGAGACAAGTCCTTTTCCCTCCTTGGGCCTCTTATTCCCCATCTGTGAAAAGTAGCTCACACCAACCTAGCCAGGTTGCTAGAAGGAGTCAAGTGTGAGTGAACCTGGCACCCAGGAAGTGGTGAAAAATGGTGTAGATGATGCCCATGGCCGCCACCTCTGTTCTCCAGGACCTTTGCCTCTCCTTAGGCGCTGAGTTTTCATTCCTTGGCATGGGTGGGGAGGACAGTTACGATTCGATTCCCCACCTGATATAGAAGAAAACTAAGCTGGGGAAGAGGCTTGGAGGAGGGAATGCAAGGATGACCTGTGGTTTCTTGGTGGGTGTGTTAAAATGCCTAGATTCTGTGGTCAGACTAGACCAGGATTCCAGTCTTGACTGGGCGTTCTTAAGCGGATCCTTTCCTCTTGTGGAGGTAGTATCTGGTGGAGCGGATTAGGTAAAACAATGTAGTACAGTACTATTCTCAGAGTACCATAAACCTGCGGTCCCTGTCCCCAACGGCGCAGCCCCGCGGCCCCAGCCATGCCCCGCCCCTTTGCCCACAGCCAATCGGCGGCTGCCTCTCTAGAGCATCCGTTCCCTCTACCTCTGGGCGCTCCTCTCCCGCCGCCGCCCCTTTCGGGGAGGCTGTCCCGTTTTGGAAGAGATTCCCTGGAGAAGCCCCCATTTCTTGGGGAGCAACTGAGAGCCGGAAGGTGCACCCGAGGGCCAAAAAGCGCTTTGAGGTTGATCCCGAGTTCGAGGACCAAGTCTGCCCTCTAACCATTTTACAGATAGGGAAACCTGAGGCCCAAGGAAGGGAAAGTCCTGATTAAGGTCACCCTGAGCCGTGAGCAGAAGCCCGGGCCAGGGTTTTCTCTGTGAAGATGGGTCTGCGGGTGCGCGATTTTGGAGGGGGGCACAGCCCATGTGGGTGCTGGGGCCGAAGCCGAGGCACTAACGGTGGTGGCTAGGGGATCGTGAGTGCGTGGGAGGCTGGACTCCTCGCTGCCTCAGTTTCCCCAGCACTACCTCTGGTGGGGGTCGGGAGACAAAGGCAATTTGCCAAACGCGCGCCTGCACACAGTCCGACTGTCTTTAGGCTGTCCCCGCACCTCCCCAAGTCTGACGGAGGCTCCTTTCTGCGCGCTACCTCGCAGCTCTTGAAAATCCAGTCCTCCCGTTCGAGCCTGTCGGCGTTCTATTGGAAAGACTTTAGGCTTTTGGTCTCCACTCTAGAATGAACTGTTCAGACTGCCGCGGGAGCGTTCCTGGAGCTATAACTGCGCAGGCGCAAGGGCAGTTGGGGTCGGGGGCGCAGAGTGTGTTAACCAATGACCTGGAGGAGTAGGGAGGGCGAGATTAGGCCCGGAGTTGCTTAACGCTACCCTGGTGGGGGGTGATTTACGAAATGGGGTGAAGAGTGGTTCAATGGCCCTCGCAAGTCACCATTCTTCTGGCCCGCGGAAGTTAAGCAACGCAGAGGCGGGCCTAAGGCCGGAAGCAGGAAGGAGTGCGCAGGAAGCAGGGCGCCGTAGCCAGTCGCGCTGTAGGTCCGTGGGTCTGTCGGTCCCGAGGGCAGGATGGAGAAGCTGCGGCTCCTGGGCCTCCTCTACCAGGAGTACGTGACTCGTCACCCAGCCGCCACGGCCCAGCTGGAGACGGCAGTGCGGGGCCTCAGTTACCTGCTGGCAGGTGCCACTCTGACCATTGACCTATCCCTTCGGGACTCTGACCTCTGACCCCACTGGCCCCCTTCCCTGCGGAGTCAGGGTAGTGATCGCTCTGTTTGAGAAGTTCCTTCCAGGTTCCCGTAGGGCGTAGGGCGGGAATGTCCAGGGACCCGAAGCCGCGGGGTGAGGCAAACTCTCACCGACGCCTCCTTCTGTGCTTTCTCCCCAGGTCGTTTCGCCGATTCGCACGAGCTCTCAGAGCTGGGTGAGCCGGGCTTTGGGGCGAGTGGGGGGAGGTAGGGTGGGGGAGGGATTCCCAGAGAGGTGACCACCCCGTTTCAGATTTCCCGTTAGCTCATCCTGTTCTGTGACTGAATCAGACAAGGGTACAGCGTCCACTACCCTAGGTCCTCCATGTATGTCCCCATAGTTGAGAGACGTGTCTGGGGACCTTGACTGGTCAGGAGGCTGAGCGAAGCACCTTTTCTGCTTTTGCGCACTTAATCCTCTCTACAGTCATGTGAGGTGGGTACTGCTGTGGTCCTCATTGTCCAGTTAAGGGAACAGAAGTTTAAATGAGGTTAGGGAACAGCCACTGAAGGTCCCAGAACCAGGATTCAAACCCAGATCTCCCAGATTCCAGACTCCCCAGACTGTAACTGCCTCAGTGGTGTTTACCCAGTGAGTACAGGAGGTACAGGTCCTGAAAGGGTGAGCTAGCTTTTGAAAGGTAGAGATGGAACAGACTTTCAGGGACAGGCTGCAGAGCGAGAGCAAAGGCCAGGAGGTGAGACTGCACATCTGTGTCTATTTGGAGCATGATGGGCACTTCTGGGCAGCTGGGTGCTATCCAGCAGGGCAGTAGCTGGTTTGTCTTAGAGATCAAACTATCCTTTCTTGTCCCAGCCTCCCACCTGAGAGATCATTTTGGGGAGTGTGGAGTTCTGAGGAAGTGGGTGGGGAGACATGTTGGTTTCCACATAGTGTGTGGGTGGCTGAGCACAGCAGGTGACAGGTGATCCCTGCCACACTAGGGAGAAGGTGAGGGGGTGGAGGCTACAGAGCCAGCCTCTCAAGGCCACACTCTACCTCTCAGTGTACTCTGCCTCTAACCTGCTCGTGCTGCTCAATGACGGGATCCTACGGAAGGAGCTTCGAAGAAAGTTACCTGTGGTAAGAACTGTGCCAGGAACTGAGGGTGGGAAGCATGGGGGCTCGGGAACAAACTGGTAACCAGCAGCCCCTGTGGGTAGCACACGTTATGATCTCATAGAGTCATGAGATGAGGCTGCATCCACCTGAGCCTCAAGCCGTCACATTGGGTGAAGTGTCCAGGTGTCAGGGTGCCCTTAACAGGTGAAGAGACTGGGTTTCAGAGGCTAGAATAGCCTTTCCCAGCGGGAGAACTCAGGCTTACACACTTAGTCTTGGAAGGAGGAAAATCCACATCTCCTGTCAGAGGTGTCCCCTAGGGGGAGGGGCTGAAACTAGGGGGAGCCCCCTGACCTATTGACCTGGGGTTTTTGCAGTCTCTGTCCCAGCAAAAGCTGCTGACATGGCTGAGCGTGCTGGAGTGTGTGGAGGTGTTCATGGAGATGGGGGCTGCCAAGGTGTGGGGCGAAGTGGGACGTTGGCTTGTCGTCGCCCTCATCCAGCTGGCCAAGTATGTTGGGATTGTGGGGGGCCAGCCCTGGGTGGGGGTACCTGAGGCCAGCTGTACAGATGGTGTTCAGCAGAGCAACCCTGACCCCCTGCTGGCTAGCCACCTCCCCCGGCCAGCCTCGCCGTACTCCCAACCCAGGGCTGTACTGCGGATGTTCCTGCTGATCTGGTTCAAGGCTGGCCTCCAGACCTCACCCCCCATCGTTCCGCTGGACAGGGAGACCCAGGCACAGTCCCAGGGTAAGCTGCTTCCCTGCTCTGGAGTGAAACGGGGCATGGGACTGTTCTGTAGATTTAGAGCTGACCAACATGAATATGGCATTGTCATTTGTGGAGCACATCTGTCCCCATCGACTCGTTTTGTTTTCGTCACCCTGCATCAGCTGTTGGCCTCTGGGCCTTACTCTCCTGACCTTGGGTGGGGGCAGTTCTTTGTTTCTCTTTCCTTCTCTTCATGGTCATGTTGAAAGCAAAGCACTGAGAAGATACAGCCCCTCGTTTTTTTGTTTTTTTGTGTGGCCATGCAGCGCGGCACATGGAATCCTAGTTCCCTGACCAGGGATTGGACCCACACCCCTGGCAGTGGAAGTGCAGGGTCTTAACCACTGGACTGCCAGGGAAGTCCCAATATGGCCACTTTGGTGCTGTGGTCCCTATAGACCAAGGGTCTTCCCTGCCTTGTTCCAGAGCCTGGGAAGCCTTGGTTCTTGGCTGGCTCATCTGCCACAGGTGATTACTGGCTTTTCCTTGGGCTGGGGAGGGCTGCAGAATGCTCCCCACTGTGGACACGTCCCAGCCACAGTGTCTGCTGTGGTGTCCTTGACTTAGCTTTTGCTGTAGTACAAGCGTATCCATTCTCCTCTTAACCCACAAGCGTTCACTGCACACACATTCTTTGCAGGCTCTGCTGGAAACATGTTCCTCTGACAGTAAGACGTTTTCTCTGTTCCTTTTAGATGGTGACCACAGCCCTGGCAGCCGGGAGCAGTCATATGTGGGGAAGCGGTCAAACCGAGTGGTGCGAACTCTCCAGAACAGTAAGTGTGGGATGTAGCTGGATGAGACACCTCGGTGCTGAGGTCAGCATGGGCCTGAGGGCCTGGCTTTCATCACTGCTCGCCCTTCCCCTGCCCTGCCCCGGCTTGGGCCTGGCTGCTCATCTGCTGCCCTTGTGTTCTAGCTCCGTCCCTGCACTCAAGGCACTGGGGAGCCCCCCAGCAGCGGGAGGGACGGCAGCAGCAGCAGCGCGAGGAGCTGAGCATCACCCCCACCCCGCTGGGGCTGCAGGAGACCATCGCAGAGTCCTTGTATATTGCCCGGCCCCTGCTGCACTGTATCTTTGGCCTGGGGTGGGGTCGGGATAGACAGGATGGGCAGGGCGGGCCACATGCTGGAGACATCCTTGACGCCTTGGCCGTCAGTGCTCAGCCTGGGCCTATGGGGTCAGCGGTCGTGGACACCCTGGCTCCTGTCTGGTGTCGTGGATGTGACCAGGTGAGCCTGGGCCTGCCTGGGAGCTCCATTCCCTCCGCCGGGCTTTGTGCTGCAGTCCTGGCCTCACCTGGGCAGGCACGGGTCCCTGTTCCTCTTGTTGCTGGTCCTAACCTTGTCCCCTCCCCCCCAGCCTGAGCCTCCTGAGCGAGAGGAAGGGCCTGACCCGGAGGGAGCGGCTGGAGCTGCGGCGCCGGACCATCTTGCTGCTCTACTACCTGCTGCGCTCCCCGTTCTACGACCGCTTCTCCGAGTAAGGATCTGGCCCCTAGAATGGCAGGGCCCACCCTCGGCGAAGCAGAGGGGAGGGAAGTGGGTCACGGTGCCCCACGCCTGTTCACGCCTTCCCTTCCCCCCTCCTTCCCTGATCTGGGTTCACTGAGCACCCGCTATGTGCTGTTCTGGGTGTGGTCACTCCCTGATTTCTTGGGGCCGTCCGCCCCTGGGTGGAGCTTAAGCTGTTGTTGGTAGGCAGCTCGCTGAGGGCAGGGCCACTGGGATCATGGGCGTGAACTTTCTATCGGTACATCCTCGGCTCACTTGCCGGTCGTTCTTTCAAATAGTTGGAATTATCCCCACTTCTCACAGGAGCCACTTGAGGTTCAAAGAGGTTAGGAAACTGAAACGGAGCCACTAGCCAGTGGCAGAGCCAGATTCCACGTCCGTGTTCTCTCCTGGCCCGTCCCTGCCTTGCCCAGCCCTCACTCCATCCCCTGTGAGGGTCCAGAGCTCCCAGCCACAGCCAGACAGAGAGGCCTGCTGGGGCCGAGTCTCCCAAAGACCTCTCCTGAGGTCAGACCGAGATTTGACGAGAGGTCCCTGTACAGCGACTGGGGCTGTGAGACAGACTGGAGGCTCCCAGGACCCCCTCTGTCCAGGTCATAACAAGTACGTTGCTTAAAGTCTGGAGTGTTCAATTGCAATTGTACTTAACGTTCTGTCCATACAACGTCTGTTTATTTTCTGAGACGGTAGAAAGTAATCTTAGGTCATGTTTAATAACGATCTGAGTGAAAGTAACTGCCTGGCAGTTCCTATTTTCAGATAAGTTTAAAAGCCCTTAAGGTACTAAAGCCAAATCCTATTCCATACTCTAGAGGAAACATTCTGGAGACTTATTTGGATCATGTGACCTCCCCCCTACAGATTGCTTGCACTCTACAGAGGAAACATTATAGCCCCAGTATCTCATTAAACTGAGGGGTTGGGAGACCGTAATGGCAGAGGTGGCTTCCCAGGCTGCAGACCTCCAGTTTGGCTCGGTCTCCTGCTGACCTTAGGAGTCCAGCACCCTTAGGGCAGTGGCCCGGACTGTGAAAGGGTGGTCCAGAAACCCATCAGAGAAATTTCTTGTTTCCCCAGAGGACAGGGAGCAGGGTGCTGAGGCGCCTCTGGGGTGTAGGCTGGGAAGAGAGTATCTTCCTTCCCCTTTTTTTATTGTCACACCATATAGTGTCTAGAGCCCGGCTGCTTTCCAGTTGTGGGCTGAGGTGTGAGCTTTCCAGGCATGTGGCTGGGGGACGGCAGGACCAGAGGTCTCGTCCTTCTGTCCTGGAGGATGTTCTTGATCCACAGAGTGACTTTCTGTCTTCAGAGATGCACTGCCTTTAGTCAGGTAGTCAGTGGAGGCTTCTTAGCACCTGCATTTGCAGGGACCCATACCACCGACCCAACCTGCTCCTTTCTTGCAGGGCCAAGATCCTCTTTTTGCTCCAGCTGCTGGCAGACCATGTCCCAGGCGTTGGCCTGGTCACAAGTAAGCATGGGGCGGAGGTGTGATGATTATTGAGTGTGTCGGGTCTCACGTGTGGCCCGTCACCCTGTTTTCTCTTTGTCTCCTTGTAATATGATTCTTGGCACAGTTGGGAGAGGGAGCCTGGGAGGTCAGGTTGGGTGGGTGACAGCTTCTCGAGTGATATGAGACTGGCTTTTGTGGGTGGAGACTGTATGGCGGGAATGAAGCCTGCTGGAGAAGCCTGTTTGGAGATCCCACCGCAGAGAGGCACTGGGCTGGGGCCGTCAGCATGTACAACTGGACAGCTGTGTGGTTGCTCTGAGCCTGAAACTCCTCGTCTGTAAATGAAGACAGAGATCGCTGCCAATGCTGGGGGAAGAGGTGGGAGAGTTGGGGGCTCCTGCCATGTGGATGGGAGCAGCTGTATTTGGGCAGCAGTGGCTCAGAAGGGCCCCGGGTAGAGCAGAGCCAGGTTGGAGTCTGGCCGTCAGCCCTGAATTTGTTCCTCTCTCTGTCATTGCAGGGCCACTCATGGATTACTTGCCTACCTGGCAGAAAATTTATTTCTACAGTTGGGGCTGACAGACATTCCACAATTGGGGTGTGGGAAAGGGCAGGGGGTGCCTCAACCCTTCAGTCCCCTGGTCCCCTCTGCCCTAATAAAACTGACTCTGGCAGTGTCCAAGCCTGTGACCTCTCCATGCCCACCGCCCAGGGTGCCTGGCGCTCCCACCCTGGCCAGGCTCTGCACACAGCCCTGGTCACCACTAGAGCTCCCCTAATACCCTTTTGACTTTGCATCCTCCAGTGATGGAGACACAAGCCTGCACCTTGTCACTGAGCTGAGAAACCACCGCTAGGACTGGGACCTGGGCTCCTCCAGCCACAGAAAGCTGGCGTTTCACCTCACCGATCATGGGAACCTGCCTGCCATCGCAGCTGCGGGAGTGAACACTGCTTCTCTCTCACCGGCCCCTCTTGACGACAAACAAGGCTGAACCTAGACAGTGGATGACAGCTGCCCCTCTGTCTTCTGGCCAGAGCCTCTGTCTGCCCCTCCCCCTGCCGGGGCCTGTTGCCTGCCAGCCGCTCCGTGGTGGAGCCCGGTGATGGTGGGCCTTGCTCAGTGCAGAGCGGCACCTCAAGTCCTGAACCCCTGCTTGAGAGCAAAAGGCTGTTCTGCTGTGGGAAAGGAGCATCACGCACCAGCCACCATTGGGGCTGACACTGGGGCGGTGGTAAGGTTGGCATGGATGGGAGCCCGAGAGGCTCCGGGGAAAGCCGGGTGCAGGTTCACACGGTATGAGCTGGGGTCTCCCCCATGTTTTCCCTGGTGGCCGGGCCTGCGTGGAGCCATGCACGCTGCTGGGGATGGGAGAGGGGTTTGGATGGTGCAGCTGCTCTTTCTGCCTGGTCTTCCCCCTTCCTCAGCCTTTGCTGCCTTTGTGCTGTGAGCAGACCACACGCTCCTGCTTGAGTTTCTAGCCAGACGGGCAGCCACTTAGGTTCTAAGAGGGCTCCATTTGCACTGTGTTGGCTCTGCCTCAGCTCCTCCCAGACACCCCGGGAGGGGCCGGCCCTTCCCCGACTGCTTTCCCCAAGTGCCTCTTGAGAAGCTCCACTCAGGTCCTGGGCCCGGGGATGAAGGTACTGAGCTTTCAGGTGGTCACTGCTCGAGATCCATGACCTTGGGTGGCCTAGCAGGCGTTGCTGGGCATTTGCCGTGCAGTGGGCTCTGTGCCTTGTGATGTGCGTTCAGAAATGAGTCAGGCCCAGCTCCTTGCCCTCAGTCTTGACAGTAGAGGAGACAGATGTGTGGACGCATCAGTGCCCTGGGTCGTTGCAGTAGGTGGAAGCGTGCAGGGAAAGTGGTCAGATTGGAGCCGCGCAAGTGGGGCTGCTTGCCCGCCGGGACCAGCCGGAGGGTACGCTGCTCAGGGAACCCTCCATTTAAGCAGGCTTTTAAACTGGTAAAACTTCCCCTGTTGGTCACTGGGCAGACCGGGAGCAGAGGCTGCGTGTGCAGAAACAGCACGCGTAGTGTCGCAGTGGGGTAAAGCCCCTGCTGGAGCGCAGGGGAGTCGGCAGGAGCCGAGGGGATGAGGTTGGAGAGGGAGGTCAGGGCCAAATCCACTGGGCCGTCGAATACCAGGCAAGAAACTCGGACCTGCCTCTAGGAGGCGGTGGGGAGGGGACCTGTTTCAAAGCTCATCTCAGCGCTGGTGGTGCCGGGTGGCCCGTGAGTAGGGGTGGAAAATGGAGCAGGACGCTGTGGCTGAATGAAGACACTGGCAGGAGGGAGAGAGGGGGTTTGGTGTAACCTAGCCAGGCCTTGGGGACTGGTTGTGGATAGAGAGGAAGAGGGTAGCGTCTCAGAGGCAAGGAAATGAGGGGTTTGGAGTTAGGCAGAGCCAGAGCGTCTGGAACTTGTGGTTCCGGGCCGGGTTGGCGGTGGGGGCGGGGGGGGGGGGAACCTTGGTGGGGACAGAGGATGCTGAGCAGGCGTGTGGGAGCCAGCTGTGTCCAGGACACAAAGGGAGGTGGTCAGTGGGAAGTCAGTGTGTGGCTTCAAAGGTGAACCAGGTCCACACCGCGTGAACAGGGGCCGGCCAGGGACCAGAGGGCCGCACGGCCTTGCTGCAGGCCTGTGAAGAGACTCTGTCTCCAGCCTACCGTCACGCTGCATTTATTCATTCAACAAGTGTTTACTGAGCACCCACCGGCTGTCAAGTACTGGGCTTCCTGTAGTCCCTGCCCTCGGGAAGCTGATGCTCGAGGGGACCAGGTCCCAGGCTTTGCCACCTAACCTGAAATCCCTGTCAGCCTCGGGGGCGGTGGCAGGGCCCGTGGCGTCCCGGGGCCAGGCTGTTGTAAGCTGCGGGGAGCGGCGTGGGGAAGGCCCTCAGAGCAGGCTCTGCTCAGTGGCCTGCTCTGGGCCCTTTAGCTGGCAGGACCTTCCTGGGATTACTGAGGTACGGGAGGGAGAGGTGGGGTGGTGGTGGGAGCGGGAGGAGGGGACGAGGCTGAGTGGGAGCGGTGGGGACTCTGGGTGGTGAGGGTTCGGTGACTGTGACCTCTGCTCAGGGCCTCCTGTGTGCCAGTCCCTAGGCACACACGTGTGTACCTTGCCTCACAGGTGAGGAAGCCGAGGCCCACAGAGATGATGTGTCTGCCTAGCAAGAGGCGAGGTCAGGGTCCGAACTGAGATCTGTGCCCGTAACCAGTGATGGCAGGAACACGGTGTGGTGCGGCCCCTGCTGGTCCATAGCCTCAGTAAAGTCAACCAGCCAACCTCAGCGTGGAGGTTTCCAGCCTAGCCCCGGCGCTGGTGCTGACGCGGAGCCCCGGAACGGGCGCCCTTTGTGAGGTGGCCCTGGGAGTTGGCAGCAGGTTCCGTCCTGCCGGGGGAGGGGCGGGCAGAAGCCTGGAGCAGGGACCCAAGTCGAAGATGGTCCTCACCATGCTGGGGGCTCTGTACCCCAGGGCTGTGCCGAACCGCCTCATCCTCAACCTCATCCTGGTGGCTGCGCTCCTCCACCCCCAGCTGCTAAGGTAACCCCTGGGGACACAGGGTCAGGGCTCAACAGGGCCAGGGGCCTGGAAGGTGGGGACTCTGCAGTGCAGGCCCTCCCCGGCATAAGGGCCCACCCTGGCCCGTTTCCCCCTCTGCTGGGAGGCGGTGGTTTGCCTTTGGGGCCAGGGCCGAGCACCCCACATCTCCCGCAGGCCTCAGCGATCTGTTCCTGAGGAATTTTCAGCCCCCCTGGAACTCTCGGAGCCACTTTCTGGCCTAGTGGACGGTAATATCTCCTCCTTCCCCTACCCCTTCCCCTCCTCTGCCCCCAGCCCTACCTGGTGGGGGAGAGATGCCCTAGGAGAGGGCACCCAGGTCCAGCCTGAGGGCCTTCTCGTCCCAAACGGCATCTGCCTGGAGACGTCTTCAGTGGACGCAAAACAGATTCTCCCTCCCACTCATACCCTCTTCTCTCTTCTCAGACTACGGGGTGCGACCCAAGCACCCATGGCCACGAGGGCCTCGACCCCTTCTCTCCCGGGCCCAGCAGCGCAAGCGGGATGGGCCGGACATGGCTGAGTATTACTACAATGCACACCTGTGACGGGAACCCCTTATAAAGCTATTCTGTGCAGCAACGGCTTGGGCTTTCCTGGGATGGAAACGAACTGGACAAGGGAGGGGGTCCAAGTAGACAAGCAGATGAGACCCACTGCGGTCCCGACAGGAAATGGCACTTTAATAGTTGTGGCCAGCATTAACAGGACAGAGATGGGGCTACCGCCAAGCAGCCAAGGGGCCTGGCGGGCCGAGGCCGGGGCGGAAGCCTCCTTTTCCTGCCGAGGTGGGGCCCCGCTGCGGCACTCTCCCTCCCTGTGAGGCTGCACCACTGCCAGGGGCCGGCATGCCGGTGAGGCTGGTGGTAGGAGCCATCCAGAGGCCACACAAGTGACAGGGCTGGGGACAGGGACTGCACCCCTGCCTGCTGCCGTTTCCTCGCTGCAGAGTCCTCGGGAGGTGGCTGGGCTCAGCCTGAGCTCAGGGCCCTTCGGTTGGGCTTGGGAGTTGGGGGCCGGGGTGGGGTGGGCACTCGCAGGTGGCGTGAGCTTTGTAGAGGCCCGGAGGCCCTGGCAGGGAAAGGGAGGGAGGCCCGAGATGGGACAGAACCCTCCACTCCGAGGATGGGCACCCTTCCTGGCCAGAGGCTTAATACCACCCCCCAGCCCCATTCCCTCCCAATCCCTGGGCAGCCCGCTCCGTCCTCCATAGATGAATCTGATCCCAGATATTACGATAAACTGCATTTGCCTCTCCCCATAACCCCCGCCCTCCCCCACCCTCAGCCAACAGCCCCCCACTTCCCCATCCTCTGGTGGTGGCAGGTGCCCCTCCTCAAGCAGTGCCATGTCCTGTCAGCAGCCAGCCATCCTGGCGCTGGCCCCAGGGCCCAGGGGATGCAGAGAGCGAGGCAGCGCTGCTACTCCAGGTAGATATCTTCTGTGGGGCAGGTGTACTCCACGAACTGCTTGTAGAACTGCTGGAACGCTCTCCTAGGAGGCAGGCAGACACACCAGAATGACGGGGGAGGAACAGGATCTCGACCCAGGGTTTTCACACTGGAGCCTCGGGGTACCCGGATGGAGCTGCGCCTCCCCCAGCCAGAGCTGCTCGGCTCTGTTCTCTGCACACAGTGTTTCCTGAGTGAGATTTCAACTGAAGAAAGGGCCCAGCAACTAAAGTTTGGACCTCAAGACCACCCAGCCCTCTCTCCAGGCCACTGTGACCCAAGGACGCCGTGCAGAGCGCTGGGGAGGACTGAGGGATGCTGCCGAGCATGAGGAACGTGCTCGGGGCCTCAGACCGGGGCTGGCTACAGGGCTGGGTGCTTGGCAGCACACACACACATACCCCACGGATTCTGCCAGGGCTTTGGTGGATTCTTCAGACACAAAGACATGGCAGGCAAACCGGTGGTCGGCAGGGTGCTTGGTGATGAACCCAAAATACCTGTGGGAGGACGGCAGTCTGTCTGGGCGGGACGGGGGCTCAGAACCCTCAGGCACACGCGTGGACCCACACCCTGAACCACCACCCACGCCTTGACCTCTTCCCCATCGTGTTCTTACTTGTTGTTCTTTGGATGGTATCCGCAGAAAGAGATGTTTTTTAGCTGGAAAAAGTGGCTACATTTATTCCCCTACGGGAGGGAGGAGAGAAGAGGGTGGTCATCAGCCTGCAGGGGCACAGGATGGAGGTCTGGCGGGAGGGCGGGGCCAGGCCGGGGCAGTCACCTTGGCCTCCTGGGAGTCGTCAGCCTTGACGCCTATCTTCACGCCCCGCACGCTGATCTCTAGGACGCAGCTGGAGGGCGGGTTAAAGTGCACGGTGAGCCGGCGGGTGGTGGCAATCTGTGGGTGAGGGATGGGAACATCAGGTGCTGGGTGGCCCTCTCCCCAGGAGAGGATGGGGACCGGGCCGGGCCGGGGGTGGGCACCCTCCCCAGCGGAGCAGGTACCTTTTGCATAGCGGCACAAAGGACGTCATTGCCCTTGTGATAGGGAACCTGGACTGAGCCCAGGAACTTCACCCGGAACTGGTCCACCCAGTCGCTGTTTTTGGTCAGGGCTGGAAAGCAAGTGTGGAGTGAGGAGTGGCAGACCCAGCAGAGGATGCAGCACCCAGGGCTGCCCCGACTTGGCTGGGCCTCACTTTTCTCGATTGTGAAATGGACTCGAAGTCACCGCTGCTCGGCCCCCTCCCTGGGTGGTTGAGATCTGAAGCACAGGTCCGCCCGGCAGCAAATGGGGGCAGGGCAGACGGGGGGCCCAGTGGCACCAGGTGGGGGGAAGGAACACTACCTGCCATATGTTCAGGCTCCTTGGTGACCTCGATGGCGTAGTAGGCAGGAAAGATGCCCCGGGCACCCGTGCGCATGTTGTAGGCCTCATACCAGTAGTCCTCAGCCTGCAACTCCACCAGCAGAGGGTCATCCACTTCCAGCTCAAGTTCGTCTTCATGTCGAGGCACAAACCTGTCCCCAACAAGGGCCTGTGAGGAATTCACCACCCAGGCCCCTCCAGCCAGCCATCTACTCCCCACCCTGCTCTGGGGTCAGGGGGTTGCGTTGGCATCGCTGGTTCAATAAACGTTTGCACAGCATCCCATGTGCCTGTCACTCCTGGGGCGGGGGGTAGACCAAGGTCAATCAGACACGCATCTGCCATGGAGGAACTCGCAGCCAAGGGAGCAAGTGACCAGGGCCACTGATAAACTGCGAGAGGTCACAGGAAGCGAGTTATTTCCACATGGGGGAGAGTGAGGGGTAGTGGGTTTTGTGTGTAGCCAGGTGTCTGTTGGGCAGCCTCCCAGGCCTCTGCCCCGGCCAGACGAGGTGCTCGGTCCTGGGCTCTGGGCAGCACAACACATTGCTCCGCAATCATCCACTCTGTCCCTGGACTCTGAGTTCCTAGAGGGTGGACACTGTCCGCCTGGGGCTGAGTGGTGGGGTTGGGTTTAGGCCAGCGGGTGGCGGCAGAGGCAGGGAGGGTTTGGCCCCAGCTGCTGCCTGGCCAGCCCAGCCCTGGGGCTCTTACCTGAATATGGCCCGGTGGGTCTGTTCCTGCTCCTCCCCGTTGATGACGCAGGAGAAGAGCCCGAAGGACTCTGCACCTGTAGATGAGGGGGACGGGCTAAGAGAGGGTGGTCCCAGCTCTGGTGGAGGCTTGCGGGGCAGGTAGAGTGCTCGGTCGTAACGCCTTGAACCAGATGGACCTGAGGCCACCTCCCGGGGACACCCTCACCCCGGTCCCCACACAGCTCCCTGCTGCCGACTTACTGGAGGAGCGAGAGCGGCCACTCATGAAGACGTTCAGGAACTTCTTGGAGAAGTGGACATCGGGTTCATCGGGCGTGGAGTCCTCAGAGAGGCAGGCGGGGGGCCGAGGCCGGGGGGCCTCCTCGTACTCCTCCCCAATGGCCGACTCGTAGGGGGAGGAGGCAGAGGCGCAGTTGTCGTAGACGGTGGCCGAGTCGCTCTCGTCGCTGTAGTCGCCGAAGCATGGCCGCAGGCTCACCAGCTCCAGCTGCGCGTGCTCATCCACCACCAGCGTATACTTGACCGAGTCGTAGGACAGGGCGCTGGTGTCCGAGCTCAGCGAGGCCCGTGGAGGCGGCGGCGGCTCGCCCAGGCTCCCCCGCCATCCTCCACCTGGCGGCTCGGCCCGCTCCGGGGACGACAAGCAGTCGAAGCCCTCGTCCTCCTCGCTGATGGAGGGGTGTGGCCGCCCTGCAGTTGCCGGGTAAGCGGCAGGGTCTGGGTCGGAGCTGACCGACATCCGGCTCTCAGCTGGCGGCAGGAAGGCAGAGTTGGGCTCTGCAGGGTCTGGGGGCCTCTGCACTGGTGTCAGGTAGATCTCCTCAGTGGCCTCCAGCCGCACGTCCGCCTGGTAGTGGATGCGGTCTCGATGCGAATGGCCCCGGCCAGCCGGTGGGGCAGCAGGGGGGCCACCGGGAGGTGCCATCTGGGTGGCAGCGCTTCGGCGGCAAGGGCTGTCGGTGGAGGTGCCTCGATCCTTGGTGGGGGCGGGGCTGCTTGGGGGCGGCAGCTCATCGCTCAGGCAGATGTGCTCATGTGGAGGTGTCTGCTCCCCTGGAGAGCAGGCAGGGCAGTGCTGAAGGCAAGTGCCTCGCCCCTGACTCCGAGGCTACCTGCTCTCTCCACTCAGCATGTGGACACAGACACCAAGATAGAGCCTCCGGGGCAGTAGGCCTACGGCAGGCTCTGGGGCCAGTCCTCTCACTCCAGCCACAGCCAACAGCGGCTGGGCCTGCTCAGGCCTGTGGGACAGGCAGTTCACCTCTACCCAGCAGGCTGGAGACTGCTGGTTTGCTCTCTGCAGTGGGGACTGAGGGCACGTGGAGGTCCAGGTAAGGGAAAGGGTCGCGACTTACCTGTCTTCAGCGGTGAGGATGATCTCGACACCCGATCCTGCCAACTGTGCTTCTTGCCCAGGGAATTATTATTCAGTGTGTCCTGTGCAGGGAACAAAAGGCCCTTGTGACAGCAGCGCTCAACAGTGCCCGGCACAGGGAGGCCCTGGCCCTGCCCCCATCAGGCCATCCCTAGGCCATTTGCTGCTCCCCCCCACCCCCTAACACTTGTCAAGGGCCTCACCCCCAACCCTCTGGAGCAGGCAGAAGGGGAGGCAAGTCACAGCCCTCCCAGCCAGGGCTATTGGTGCGAGACAGACCACCCCCTTGGCTCAGGGAAGCTGGCCAACCCTCAGGGAGATGCTCTCATCAGCCTCAACAAAGGTGGTGATGGCCAACGTGAATGGTGGTGAGTGGGGGGGGAGGAGAAGCAAGAGCCACCCACGGACAGAGCCAGACCCCCAGTCTCAGACATGGAGGGTTTACAAGGAAGATGCCCACTTCCAGCCCAACTCCCCTGGAGCTCAGGAAGCTATGGCCTAGGGAAGGGGCAGGGACATTCTAGGAGAGCCAGGAGGAAGGCTCTCCCCAGCAGCTCCTGTGGCTTGGGGGACTGGGATGAATCATACAAACGATGAATCCAGAACATGGTTTCCCCACCCCCCCAAGAGCACGTGACAGAGGAGTGACAGATGTAGTTGTCAGAGGCCTCCTTCCTGGATCTCAGGGCCACCCACCCCACATTCTCAGCCCCCTGGGACCCCTCTCCACGATGCCTACATACAAGGCTCCCTGCACACAACTTAGCCCCCCCCCCGAGGACACCCTCACAGGCTCTCGCATGCATGAGTCTGGCTGCCAAAACCCACCCGAGAGGATCCTGGGAAAGGGACCAATCCTTTCCCTGCAGCCCCTGCACCCTCCACCAGCAGCCCCAGCTCCCTGAGCCGCTCCTCTGTATCTCTCCAGACTGGGCCTGGAAGACAATGGGCCGCGGCCGGCTCTCCCCCACCCTATTCAACCTTCCTTGGCATCCAGCCACCCAGTCCAGGGGCCCTAGGCCCCCAACTCAGCCAAGCAGCTCCACCTCCCATTTCTCTTCCCTGCCTTCTGGGAATCCCCAGCTGCCCACATTTCAAACTGGCTGCTGGTCCCCATCCCCAGCTCTTCACAATTTCCCATGACTTTCCCCCGACCCGACCACTTCACATGCCTTTTTCTTCAGGCCTCCGCTTCTGCCCCACCTTCACCGGGAACCCCATACCCTTGCAACCCCTCGTAGCCCTGTTCTCTTACTTCCCTACTTCTCTCTTCACCCGCACCCTTCCACTGTCCCTCTCAGCCCTTTCATTCCTTCAGCCTCTCCTCTCAAGGCTCCAAACCCAGCCAGCCCCGCTCCGCCCCTCTCACTTAGGACACACTCTACTTGCCCTCAGCGACCACCTCCCCAGGGACCTCCCCCTTGGGAAGCTACGGAAGGTGTCAGCAGGTCCGAGACTTCTCTCTCCTCCGGACTGGCAAGTGACTCTTCCGCAGCCCTTCCTGCTCCCCGGCCCGTCCGGGCCTGGACCCTGAGACGCCCAGCGCCCGAAGACCTCCCGGGGCCGTGCCCCGGGGCACCGCCCCCTAAGCCCCGCCCCCAAGCCGCTGGCTCCCCACCTGAGACCGCGGCACCTGCGGGAAGAGGTTGAGCGTGGTGGGCCGCTTGGGCCGGTACGTGTCCCCGCCGCCCGGGCCCGGGCCCTGACCCTGGCCGCGGGGCACCGTCTCCTGGTGGGGCTCCGCCTCAGGCGGGTCCGCTCCCGGCCGCCGCGCCGCACGCTCCTCCTCGTCCTCCTCTTCGTCGTCCTCAGCGCCGGGAGTGTCCCCCGCCGCGTCGATCAGGTCCATCTGCAGCATCTCAGCCTGCAGCCGGCTCCCCCCGCCGCCGCCGCCGCTGCCGCCGCCCCCAGACAGCAGCCCGGCGCGTGGGGGCTGCTCGGCGCGGACAGAGGGGCGTCAGGGGGCGGGGAAGGGGCGGGGCCAAGGCCGCCGCGCACCGCCCCCCGCGCGGGCGAGTCCATTCCGCGGCCGCAAAGAGGGGGACAGAGGGAACGGAGCAGGAGCCCTGCCCTCCCGCGCCTTCGAGAATGCGTGAGGCCGCCTCCTCCCCACGTCAGGCGGCGCCTTTTGCAGTCCACACTTCTCCCCTCCTCACGGTCCCCCCTTCCCGACTCTTTGCACCCTCCCGTTCCCTTGGCAACGGCCAGTGACCTCACCCGGGTAGTAAGCCGAGCCCAGAGTGAGGTCACCGCTGTTGCCATGGGGACGCAGGGTCGCCGAGGAGTTCGGGCCCCGCAAGGGATGGGGACGGGGTTTTGAAGGGGGCAGGGAGGAAAACTGAGGAAACAGTCTCAGCCAGGAGGGCCTCAGTGCGGACAGGAGGACATGAGCGCGACTGGAAGAGGGATGCTGAAGGGGAGGAGCAAGTGGCAGGCACCTGGACGAGGCAGTGGCATCCCCACCTTCCTCGGTCCTCAGGCTGAGGCCCCTCCAACCTGAGGTTTTCTCTCAGGCCAGCCTAACTTTGAGAGCCCCGTTCAGAGCCCCGTTCTAGTTCCAGCTCTACCATTAACTCCCTGGCACCTTGGACAGATCCTCTGACTCTCCAATTCCCCCACCAGTTAACTGTCTCCCCGTTTCCCAGAGAGGTGAGGACTCACTGGCAAGAGTACTTGATGGCCCCCTGGAGCTTGTCTAAGGCCCCACAGGGTACGCCCCGAGCTAGTACTGCCTCAGGGTCCTGCTCGTTGCAAGGACCACCCTCTCCAAGGCTCTGCTTGTGCAAGTGGGAGTCCGGAACAGGGGTATGACCTTCGAGAAGCTATATTAGCCCAGAATCAGTGGCCTCTGCCTCCAGCCCTTCCTGGCCTGGCCAGAGGGTGGCGGGTTGGAGTACAGGGTACTGGAGGGTTAGCCCAACCCCTGGTTTCCTCTTGCCTGGCAGAATTTACACAATCTCTGGGGGCAAAAGGAGGTCAACATAGAGGCACCCCATCCCAGCTCACACGGCAGCTCTCCTTTGCTAACCATTCTCCCAACACCATGTCTACTTCGGCTACCCACCCTCCCGGGGGCTGAGAGAAGCTCTGGGCTCTGCAACCTAGCTCCGCACTTGCCTTCCGTCTCCTGGCTAGCAGCCCCTTCTTCCTGGGGGGGGGGGGGAGGGAGGGAGGCCCAAGAGGGAGGGGATATAGGTATACGTATAGCCGATTCACTTCATTGCACAGCAGAAACTAACACAACACTGTAAAGCAGTCATACTCCAATTAAAAAAAGAAAAAAGACATAGGGGATCCTTATCTGACTCAGTCTCTCCAGATGCTGGGGACCTCCTGGCAGGATTCAGAACTTTGGGAGCCGAGAGAGCCATCTGTCCTATGACAAAGCCATGGGACCCAAAGCAGCAGCAATGCTGGATTAACCTTCTAGAGGGACCTTTAGGACGGTGGGCCAGAGAGGGTCTTCGAGGCTGTGTGGTGTGTTTGGTGCAATGGTAGCCAAGGCAATGCCCTGGCTCTTTTTTCCTGCCCCAAATCACTGCAGATTCCACCAGACTCCACCCTGCTCTGCCTCAGGCCCTCTGCCAAGGAAGCTTTGGAAAGAATTTAGGGTAGTCCTGAGGCTTCCCTTAATTCTGGCCCTAACTGCTGCTGTCCTAGGCCTCAAGACTTCCTGCTCTCTCCCTTCTTGTGGGCAGTTGAAGGAGCTATCTCCTGCCTTAGCCCCTGGCAAAATAAATAAACAATTAAGAATCTGAGCACTCAAGATGTGCCAAGCATTGTACTGGATGTTTCCTGCATGTTATTTCATTTAATGAGGGTGCCACACAGACCCTGAAAGCCCCTCTAGATATGGGGACACCTTCAGTCCTGTCCCTACCCATCCTGCCACCCCACTCAGGGGCTCCCGAGAGCCCACCCTTACCCGTAAGGACAGGGTGTCTTTGCACTGCAGGCTGATGCCGCACTCATCGGTGATCTCGGAGAGGTCTTCATCCTCAAACTCCTCCAGGCTGATGTCATGGGTGAGCCTGGTGGGGACAAGAAGCCAAAGTTACCACTCAGGGGATTGCTGCCAGCGGGCCGAGGGCCCCTGATGCCTCCCTAGTACCTCTTCCAAGGGGCAGCCCCTCAAAGGCAGATCACAACCCCCAGAGGATGGAACCTGGGGTCCACGTGTGCCAGTGCAAGGGGTACTGAACAGGCAGGGAAAGAGTTTTGGGCTCATGTCAAAAGGCAGGGCTCCTAGGGTGGCAGTGGAAGGGGAGGCTCCAGGTTACCCCAGCTCTCCCCAGCTGGGAGTTGTCCACCCTGCTGCCCATCAGGAGGCCATGCCTAGAAGGCCCAGCTGGTCAGAGCCTTGGCTCTGCCAGAGAAATGGCTCCCAGGGTCAAGGCAGGTGCCAAGGCCAGTTCACCCATGGAAGAGGCAGAGAGTTGAGAAGAGACTCCAAGGGATGCCTGGAGGGGGGCTCCCTGTGCACGGCAGTGACAAAACCCAAGGTGCTGGCAGAGGCCCCACCCCAGCCTCCGAGGAGTGTTCCATGTCCCCAGCCCAGGATGTCCCATGCCTCGTACGTAAGCCCTGGAAGCAAGTGCAGGGGAGTCTGGTGTCAGTCTAGTTTCAGCCTCTTCTAGGAGGGACCATGCCCCTGTTCTGTGTTCTTGGTCTCATCAATTCGAACACAAAATCCTCTTGCCTGGCATGTGGGCCCCGAACAGGAGGCTGCCCAGCTGGGGGTAGGGACAGCTGGAGGTGTCCTGAACGCAGGAAGCAGATCAAAGCACTTCAGCGAGGGAACGCTAACTGGCTGTGTTAGAACCCTCTCCCCCCAGGCCAACCCTGGGCCCCAACCCCAGACTGCAGGACTGTGCCAGCCCCTGAGGTGCCTGCTGGTCCCCTCACCTGCTCAGCCTCAGCCTCGGGGACCCTGCCCGGTTTGGTGTGAGTGGGACATTGGGAGAATTCTGCTAATGAAGTTGGGGAGAATTCTGAGTCTTTTCTTCAGTAAGACCAAGAGACGGAGGCATAGAGAATGGAGATCCACTAGTCCAAGGTCACCCAGGAGAGGTGGTGGGCTCAGCCCCAGGGGGATCTTAGGAGGCCACACCCTCTGCCTCTCACCTCAACCAGACCAAACGGAGACCCGGAGCTCAACGGAGCTGCCCCAGTACTTCCCCTCCCCCACACCGGTCCCCACACCCCTACCAGCGCTCCCATTGATCCTCCAACCAGCTGTCATTGTCTGGGCTGGAATCCATCTTCAGCACCAGCTGCATGGAGAGCCCAGCCCGGCTGGGGGGCTGCGGGGCCCCAGGGCCGCCCTCTCATGCCCAGAAGGGTGGAGGTGCCAGGGCTCGGGGCAGGGCTGGGGCCTCGGGCCTCCACCGCCTGGGCCTGCCTTTCAGAGTCCAGCCCGCTGCAGAAGGCTGGGGAGCTCATTAAAAATAGATGGGCTGGGAGAAGAGGCAGCGGCTGCCGACCCGGCCCGGTCCCAGCTCTTCCCAGCCAACCCTCAGCTGCAGGCAGCTTTCTCCCCTGGCCCTTCGCGCTGCCGCTGCCGTCAGCCTCCCCCCGCCCCCCCCCCCCGCCCTTCCCCCGCGGGATCAGGTTACTGCAATCGATGGAGCCCAGCCCGGCTGGGGGGCTGCGGGGCCCCAGGGCCGCCCTCTCATGCCCAGAAGGGTGGAGGTGCCAGGGCTCGGGGCAGGGCTGGGGCCTCGGGCCTCCACCGCCTGGGCCTGCCTTTCAGAGTCCAGCCCGCTGCAGAAGGCTGGGGAGCTCATTAAAAATAGATGGGCTGGGAGAAGAGGCAGCGGCTGCCGACCCGGCCCGGTCCCAGCTCTTCCCAGCCAACCCTCAGCTGCAGGCAGCTTTCTCCCCTGGCCCTTCGCGCTGCCGCTGCCGTCAGCCTCCCCCCGCCCCCCCCCCCCGCCCTTCCCCCGCGGGATCAGGTTACTGCAATCGATGCCACGGCTCCACCTGCCCTTCCAATGCCCCTGTCGGGGGCTGGGGTGGCCCCCCTCCCTGGCCCAGGCTGGTAAGCAGATGGCAGAAATCTGGGATGTTTCCCCCCAAAAGCCAGCCCCTGATCTGCTTTAAAGGGCCAGCACCACAATTAGGGCTCCTGGTAGCAAGATGGAGGGGCTTCCAAAATCCTCCACAAATGGACGCCCCATCCGCACAGCTATTCGCTCACCCCCATACCTCATCAGGGAGGTTTCTGTGGGCCCAGGCAGCCTTCACACCGTGTTGCCTGGGGTGGGTCTGGGCTGCCTCTATTGCCCACCTGGGTGGCCCCTCCCCAGGGCTCCATCCTTCAGTACCCATCCAGGAAGTGCCTTTGGGCACCGGAGGCACCACAGCCAGGGCTAAGGCCAGATCATATGTGGATATCTCACAGCAGGGCAGGAAGGGCAGCTTGGGAGCTAATGAGCCTCCTGGCACTGCGGGGTGGCGTAAGTAAGCAGAAGCTGGAAGGTCCCTGGAGAAACAGCAGGGGAGGTTGGTGGGGGGAAGCTGGATGGACATTGCGCTCTTTAAGGCCTCTCCTGACCTGGAGCCCGAGGGTGGTAGGTTCCCAGGGCTGGGGGAGGGCTTGGTGGGGAAGTAGGGGTAGGGTGGGGAGGACAGACCAGCCCAGAAGCCAGAGCAGCCCTGCTCAGTCTGGCACAGGGCGGCATCTCTGGCTGCCTGGCCAGTCACAGAGAAGTCACTCCTGGGACTCGGTCAGCCCCAGGCAGCTGCAGGACCACTGGGTGTCTAACCCAGAGGTGCCCTCAGACGCCCCCTGCTCTGCCGGTGACCTCTGCACACATCTGCATCTCCTCGTCCTCACTGTCCAGCCTGGTCTAGCTCCTGCCTCTGCAGTCCCAGACCTCCGCACTGGCCTGCCTGCCTCAGTTTCCCCATGCCAGCACCGTCCCACCCCACCCGCCACTATCAGGAGGAGCTGTCCGAAATGCCACCCTTTCGCCCCCGACTCAAAACCCTCCAAGATTCCCTGCTAGTGGCCGACTGCTTGGCCTGGCATTCGAGATCTGCAGCTCCGTGCGTGACTGGCTGCCTCTTGCAACCGCCTCCCCAGTGTCTAACCCAGCGCTTGGATGGAGCACATGGCAGGCTCTCAACCTGTGCTTGCTGGTAGGAGGCTCAGTTAAGCCTGCTCCTCCAGGAAGCCCTCCTGGCCCCGTGTCAGTGCCTTACAGCCCTCCGGGCAGCACTCGCTGGTCCCCTGTCATTCCCCTTGCTTGTGATTGGCGTCACCCTCTGCGTGGAAGCGAGGCAGTGTTGGGGAGCAGACAGGACGAGGCCTGCATCAGACGCCCTCCCTCCCCTCCTAGGAGGCTCCAAAGGTAGATGGAGCTCACACCCTGCCCCCACCCTGCACCCAGCCGGTGGTGAATAAAGGTCCCCTCCCCCCCAGTGAGGTCTGGAGGGCAGAGCTGGTGAGGTCATCTTGCATACACCAGGCACCCAGTGCGTGTCTGCTAGATGTCCGTCAAGGACAACCTCAGCCCCCACCGGCTCCTCTCAAACCAAAGTGTTCAGGGCAGACCTGCAGGGTCTGGCTTGGACCTGGGCTGGGGCTTCTCAGCTCATCTCTACACACCTGATCTCAGCATCACCCGATATTCCCACTTCCTGGGACAGCAGGTCTGGGGGCAGGCAGGGACAGCTGTATCAGCCTCTACAGATGAGGAATGAGGTTAACTGAGGGCAGTGGTGGAAAGAGCACTGGGCTGGGGCTCAAAAGCCTGCGCTTGGGACTTCCCTGGTGGTCCAGCGGTTAGGACTCTGAGCTTCCACTGCAGCGGGCATGGGTTCGATCCCTGGTTGGGGAACTAAGATCCCACATGCAAGCGCAGCACAGCCAAAAAAAAAAAAAAAAAAACAAAGAAGCCTGCACTTGATCCCTGGCTCTGGTGGGGTGGGCTAAGGGAGCTCCTTAATCTTATTTTTTTCTCATAAGCCAGGCAAGATGGTAGAATGGCCACCATATCAGGCTCAGAGGCAGGAGGCCTGAGATCAAATCCTGATTCCTTCGCTTATGAGAAGCAGCCGCTCCGTCTCCTGAGCAGCTGCTGTGCCCTGGCCACCAACCTTCTTTATGCTCTGCATCTCCCCTCATCCTCACTCCAGCCTTGGAAGAGGGTTTTTATTCTGTCCATTTTACAGATGAGGAGCACTAAGGCTCAGACTTCAGATGCCATAGGTCTGCAGTTTCCCCATATGTAAAATGAGCCCTCCCCATATCTGGGTGCTGGTAAATTTAACTGAGTGGAGTGTTTGTGAATTGCAAGGTGCTGTCAGGAGGTCACAACCAAGGATCAAGGGGCTTTATTGATTATGGCGTCCCTTTGCGAGTCATACTACCCCCACCTCCCATCCCCCAGCCCCAGCCCCAGCCCTGCCCTTTCCTCCTGCTTTTCCAGACACCAGGTGTTCTGGGTCTCTCAGCCGAAGCCCTGGGATACCCTTCATGGAGGGAAAGCTAAACAGACCCTTGGTCCCTCCAAGCTCAAGGAGGGCAACTATGGGGAGGAAGGAAAAGATGGAAGGGAAGAGGGAGGAGGGGAAGGAAGGGAGGAAGGGAGGGAGGGAGGGAGGGAGGGAGAGAGGGAGGGAGGGAGGGAAGGAAGGAAGGAAGGAAGGAAGGAAGGAAGGAAGGAAGGAAGGAAGGAAGGAAGGAAGGAAGGAAGGAAGGAAGGAAGGAAGGAAGGAAGGAAGGAAGGAAGGAAGGAAGGAAGGAAGGAAGGAAGGAAGGAAGGAAGGAAGGAAGGAAGGAAGGAAGGAAGGAAGGAAGGAAGGAAGGAAGGAAGGAAGGAAGGAAGGAAGGAAGGAAGGAAGAAAGAGGTTCCCTCCTGAACCCACTGATCCACCTTCCCCATGGAGACCTGAGCCCTGAGCACCACGAGGCCACCTCTAGATCTGGAGACCCCAGCCCTTTGGAGGCAGCCGTTGCTGATCAATCAGACCTGCTTGCCCATTCCGGCGAGATGGGTCCTGAGGTCTCATCCACATTAGCATTAGGTGACTCAATGTCATGGGTTTGGTCTCTGGAGACCTCCCTGACCTTTGGCGTCTATCTTTATATTCCAGGCCCCCTCTTCCGCGTTAACCTCATCGCCTTCCACTCCGGTGCCCCAGTCCCTTCCTCTGGCCGGGCTGGCCCCTCACTGCATTCTGAACATGCCATCCTCAGGCTCCCCTTCCCTGAGCCGAGCTCCCCTAAATGAACAGACAAGCCTCTCGTGTTCCGATGTTCACGTCATGGCCTTTTCCCTTGCCATGGGCTGTCACATCTCCCTGTTCACCACGATCCACCTACAGCAGCTCTTTCTAATCTGCTGTTTCAACCCAGTAGTAGGTGGAGTTAGAAGTGCATGCGAAGTGAGGGTTAAGTGGTAAAGTGCTGAGGCTTTAGCTGAGCAAGGCCAATCAGAGCCAGGCATCTGGTTGCTCAGAGGCCATTCTTGTCTTCCTGTTCCTGGCCCTCCTCCTGGAGTGAGGTAAGGATGCCAGCTGAGTGACCTTGGGTCCTGACCATGGTGTCCCACGGGCCCCTCTCATGACAGGGGGCATCTGTGGTCCAAGGGTCCAGCCTGTCTCTCAGCTGCCTTCTGAGTGCTGAGCAGAGCTGCCCAGTGGGCTCTCGGACACGTGCCCAGGCTGTCCTACTCTAAGCAGCTTCCCCACTTCCCTCAGGCTCCCCTACAGGCCACTCTCCGAGAGGCCACCAAAACCAACATTTGAAATGCAAATCTGGTCTTGTCACCCCTCCCCAGCTCAGAATCCTAACAGCTTCCCCCAACCCTTAGGGAAAGGGGCCAAAATTCTCACCTGTGGTCCCTCCCTTCCCCTCTGGCCTAGATCATTGCCTCCCCCCACTCCCAGGCTCCCTTAACAAAGCCTCCTCTCACCTCCCTGATCAGGCCAAAGCGCCCTGCTATGGGCTGGGTCCCTCTTGCTGGTGTCCTGGGTCACTGTAATTTTACCTTTGGGCTCTGCAACCAGTGGTGGGCTCCCCTTAGAGGCAGTCCATCCCTGAGGGTGGGATCGTGTCTCTCTTGACCAACAATGTGTGGTGCCTGATAGACAGGTACTTAATGAACGTTGTTGAATGAATGAACCACTGGTGTCCCCATGTCTTTCTAGATTTCGCCCTTGGAAATCTTTACGTCAGTTCCCCTTTCAACTGGACTTCCTGTGTCCCCACCCCTCACCTGCATCAGAGTCTGGGGTGGGATGTGGAGGCCTTGGGGAAGGTGGCACTGGCTGGAATGGGGGCGAGCCAGGCCCAGCATCATCCTCAGAGCCCTCTCTCCATCCCACCCCCAGCTCTGGGTGGACCTTGGGGTCAGGCCGGGTTTGCTCCTCTGGTCTGGAATTCCCTTCTCAACTGTGTCCACACTGAGGTCATCTTCACTGAAAACTGAAACCAACCCAAGAAACAAGTCTCAGGAGAAAACCCTTACTTGGGGTTATCATGCGTCTCATCTGTTTAAACACCGTGGTGTTGATACGGAGCAAGAACCCTGGGATCTGGTGACTCGACTCTCAGGAAACTATCCTGAGAAAATAATCCCACCCAGGGAAAGACCTTGATACACAAGGATGTGCGTCCTGGTAACAGCAAACAGCAGAGGGAGTATAACTCTCCTTTGGGAAGAACGTTATAAAGTCTGTGTACTGGGACTTCCCTGGTGGTCCAGTGGTTAAGAATCCACCTGCCAATGCAGGGGACGCGGGTTCAAGCCCTGGTTGGGGAACTAAGATCCCACATGCCGCGAGGCAACTAAGCCCGCGCGCCGCAACTACTGAGCCCGCGCGTCACAACTAAGACCCGACGCAGCCAAATAAATAGATAAAGTCTGTGTGTTAATGTAGAAAATGGCAACTAATACAATGAGCAGAAGACAGAACGTGTCACCTTATGGCTCCACATGATTCACACGCAGGAAGAAACACTGACAAAACACGGCTGTGAGATGTGGTGGGACCTGGGGGGTCTTCTCTCCTAGCCTTCGCTGGGCCACACCTCCCACCAGCCGCCTCCCGGGCCTGGCTCTGGCCCCTCACAGAGCTGGGTTTCCTGAGGGCATGAGACCCAAGGCCCTGTACCCTGTAGGCACTAAATAAATGCCTATTAGAGGCAGTGCTGGTTGACCCAGGCCCTGGGTGTTCCAAGAGAGCATCTGGTGCCGGATGAGGCAAGGCCCACGGTCGACGCTCCTAGAGATTTCCTGAACGAATTCAAGAGCAGGGTCAGGAGCCAGAGACGGCACCCAGGATGGGCAAGAGCCCCTGGAGTGGGGACGGGGCCAGGGAACCAATCTGTGGGATCCACTGGGGCCCCAGGGATCCAGAGACCAAATTTAAGGCTCTGACATCCAACAAGTGGGGTTGAAATCCTGTCCTGGCCACAGCCGGCTGTGTGAGGCGAGTCCACGTTCTGTCCCTGCACTGGAGGTTCATCGCAGCTGGCCGGGGCACTGCCCAGGGCCTGGGGCTGGGGCGCAGCGGCCCCGGCAGCTGCAGCTCTTCATCCCCCCCGGCCCCAAAACGTGGCTGGCCCCCCGCCTCACCCTTCTCTCCGTCTCTCTGGGTGTGACGCTCTCCCTGAGGCTTCAGGCCATCGAGCACTCTCTAAGTGTAGACTCCCAGGGTCTTTGGCCCCAGCCCCAGACCCCAAACCAACTGCCTGCTTGAACCCTCCAATCGGCTCCCCCAGTGATCACCAAGCTCAGATTCAGCAGGCCTCCGAGTGACTTCACCACCCTGCCCACCAAACCTCTCATCTCCTGCAAGGCACTCCCTCCCTCGGGACCTAGCATCATCCTGGACTCCTGTCTCTCCTCCCCCCTCACACCAGGTCCCTCAAAAGTGGGTTAATCTACCCTCTGAATCTCCCTTACATCCTCCCCTGTTCCTCCTCCTCACCCACAGGATGGCCAGTCTCCCAGCAGTCTCCCAGCCTCCCTATCCACTCTCTACCTGGCAGCTGAGATACCATCTTTTTTTAAAATTAATTTATTTTTGGTTGCACTGGTTCTTTGTTGCTGCGCGTGGGCTTTCTCTAGTTGCGGTGAGCGGGGGCTACTCTTCGTTGCGGTGCATGGGCTTCTCATTGTGGTGGCTTCTCTTGTTGCGGAGCACGGGCTCTAGGCACGCGGGCTTCAGTAGTTGTGGCACACGGGCTCAGTAGTTATGGCTCGTGGGCTCTAGAGCGCAGGCTCAGTAGTTGTGGCGCACAGGCTTAGTTGCTCCGTGGCATGTGGGATCTTCCCGGACCAGGGCTCAAACCCGTGTCCCCTGCATTGGCAGGCGGATTCTTGACCACTGCACCACCAGAGAAGTCCCCGAGATACCATCTGACGCCGTCATTCCCTGGCCTCTGCTGGCTGCGCCTGCTTGCAGGTGGACAGGCCAGGGTCCCAACACGACCTTCCTTCGCGTTCCTGCATGCCCTCTCTCCGCACTTGTGCCAGACCGGGCGTCACACACCCTGCTGGCTCGCTCCTGCCTTGAGCCCTCCGCCCTGGCCGCTCCCTCCCTCTTCTCTTCCCTCTTCACCCTTCCTCCTCTTGGGTGACGCTCACTCGCCCACCAGGCCTGGGCTGAGCTGACCCTTCCCTGACCCAGGGCTCCTCCAGGCCCCTGACCCGAGTCACAGCACACCTACCACCTGTCTGGTAAGGCCTTGTCTGTCTGTCTGACCACACTGACCACATGTCTGCACGACGGGCCAGGCCCCCGTCAGTGGCTCTGGAGTGTCTCAGTGAGCCTGGCAAAGTGCAAGCACTTGCAGGTTTTTTGGCGGCTGTGCTGCGTGGCTTATGGGATTTTAGCTCCCTGACCAGGGATCGAAACCAGGCCCTTGGCAGTGAGAGCACGGAGTCCTAACCACTGGACGGCCAGGGAATTCCCACAAGTACTTGTTGAATGAACGAAGGAACAGCTGAGTGCACAGCACCTTGTGAAGAGATGAGTAGGGAGGGCCCTTGTCTCTCACCACCCAGGCAGTGTAGAGGCAAGAACACCACCGCCACGCAAGGAGTCCTGAGGCCCCGGTGCTGCCCCAGCTCTGCTGCAACTTGCTGTGTGTTCTCGGGAAGCCACTCACCCTCTCTGTCTCCTTCTAAGTAAAAGGGGAGGAGGATGGGCTGGACAAGCTGACCTCTAAGGTCCTTCTCATCCGCGCTCCCCTTCCACACACCCAGGGCAGCCGCTCACTTTACCCCCCACGAGCCTCCCACGTGGGCTGTCCCACTGTCCCCCTCCTACGTCCCACCACCCAGCTCAAGGCATCCGTTGCTAAGTTTCTAAATTCTCTCACAGAATTTCCTTAAAATGAACATGTATCACTTTCATGTTCAATTTTCTTTTATTATTTTGTAAGTTACAGAAGTAACCTATGCTTGTGGTAAAAATAAGAAGTCAAAGAATAAAGAAGTATGTGAAGTAAGTGAAAATCCCTCCCCCGACACCAGAGCCAAAGGTAACTACTAGTAACTGGTTGGAGCATTTCTATAATCAGGAAAAAAAGAAAAAGGACATATTTATTTAAACCAACTATCAGCGAACAAACGCTCGCCACCCTCCCAAATGCACACCACGCGTCCCCCTCCACAAACTCTCCTCCGTTGTTTTTACTCCAGGCCCTCTCTTTCCAGGGTGGCTCTGAACTCAGACTGCATTCAAACCCCAGCTCTGCCACTTATCTAACCTCTTCATGCCTCAGTTTCTTCATCTGCAAAGTGGGGATAACAATAACACTCTGTTTACGTGGTTCTGGGCAGGACTAGATGCTCTTGCACAGAAAGTGCTTAGATTGGCAGCTGGGCAAAGTGAGGGCCTCCCAAAGCGGCGGGGGCGTTTACAGCGTTATTCTCTGACAGTGTGCACTGTTCTCCTCTGAACTCTCCAATTTTATCTTGAATTAAATAAGAAACCACTAAGGCATTATTGGGCACCTACTCTGTGCTGGGTATAGGGCAAACCAAAGTTTAGGTATTGACTCCTTTTGCCTTCTGGAAGCTGACAGTGGTGCTGGAGGCACACGCGCGCGCGCCCACACACATGCACAATAATAACAACAATGGGAATAGCCCTACGTGAACACAGCTCTTCACAGCCCTTGAAACACTCAGCATGTGTTGTCTCATCCAAGTCTTAGGACCGCCCTGAGCAGGGGCCAAAGTCGGCGTCGTGGAGGAGAAACAGAGACTCAGGCCGTTCAGCACCCACTCCTGGCATGTGGCTAAGAGGACCGAGCCAGGATTGAAACCCAGGTCAGAGCCACAGGAGAGCAGCCCCCACCAGGGGTTACACCAGCCGGTCTAAGAACTGTGAGAGGCGGACGGGGAGCCGGCGGGGCGGGCCCTGAGGGGCCGGAGACACTGCCCTTATTATTCCCACACGCGGCCAGGCCGAGGTGTCCTGGAGGGCGGGCCCACGCCTCAGCCTTGGCGTACTGCCACTCTCGCCCACCGGGCCCAGGGCTGGACACACTCGCTGGCTGGCCCGCCTCGTCAGCTCCTCGCCCTAAGGTGTCCATGGTAACCTGCCTGCCAGGGGTGGGGCGGAACGGAAAGCACTGTCACCTGGGGATGGGGTAGCTGGTAGGGGAGGCCAAGCTGTCCTCTGGGCCAGAGGCAGGGCCTGGAGGTAGAGTGGAATGAACATGCAGACGCCGGTTCCAGTGCAGCCTCAGGCTCTGGCTCCCTTGGGGTCCTCGGGCAAGCCACCCTGCCTTCCTGAACCTCAGTCTCCTCATCTACAAAATGGGCGGGCCCATACCCATGCCCAGGGTGGTTGTGAGGGTGACCTGAGCCAGCACAGGGAACACGCTTTGAGCCGTAATGAGCTATCTAAATGCCCGCTGGTGTGGAGGGCTGACACTTGTTGAGCGCCGACTTGATGCACATTAAGGAATCAATATTAATTAGCTCACCTAACAGATAGGATTCAGAAAAGACAAGAAGCTGCCCAGGTCACACAGTTAGAAAGTGGTGGAGCTAGGATTTGAAGCCAGGCCTGTCTAAGCTCGATGCTCTCCCACTACAGAGGGGTCTCCTGGAAGGGAGGCAGCATTTGCGTCGAGGCGGTGTGTTTCACGTCAGTGGGGTCAGTCTCAGACCTCAGCCCCGTTACTCTGAGGCACCAACCCCAAAGCGCCCGGCCCTGGAGCCTTCAGGCTTGGTCCCCTCCCTCTGGTCTCTTCCAGCTCAGCTCAGGGCCTTGGGGGAGGTGTCTAGTCCTGATGATGCCATTAGAGATTCCCAGGGGTCCCCGGCCCAGCAACCCCTTGGTCTGAAGAGGGGCTGGCGCCAGAGCCCAGCTGGGGCCTGGCTGGGGTGGGGGCCCCGGGAGAAGGGAAGGCGCCAGCTCATTAGCTGGAGAAACAATGGGGAATGCCTAGTCCTCTTCCTCGGAGGCTCTGGAGCAGTGACACCCTCCTCTTCCTCCTCTCCAACCGGCCGGGTTAGGAGGAAGGGACGCGCACCCCTTCTCCCACAACACCTCTGCCATCCTCTGAACTCCACCTCCCAATTGCCTAACACCAGATGGGGGCAGGGAGAGAGGTGAAGGAGGAGCTCAGATCAGGGTCCTGGGTAGCTACCGCAGCAGGAACCATCCCACCAATACCCCTGGCTACTCCTGGGTGCTCCAAACCAGACTCCCTCTCTCCCACGGCCGGGCCTAGGATCTCGGGGTGGGGGCCGGGCCTTCTGCACCTGCACACACCTGACCAGGTCAGGGCTTGCCCCAGTCCACGGAGGGTCCTGGCCACGCCAGGCCTGGGAGTTGGGCCCCTCTGGCCAGGCAGGACTGGGGGAGGGGCCTACGACTCCCTCCTTCCTGCACCAAGGCTGTCGGTCGCCCCAAGAAACTGGGACCCGCGGGGCACCCCGGCCTGCTCCCATCTCTATTCAGAAGCCTTCTGACTGGGCACAGGCAAAGCCCCCGATGGCCTGCCTCCTCCGGGATCTCAACGCACACGCCAGGCCTCGCCGCAGCCCAACGTCGGGGAGAAGGCTGCCTCCGCACCCACTCCTCCAATTCCAGCTCACGATCTCCTCGCCTAGGACACGGAATGGCGGAGGCCGCCGCACCACGGATATGCAGCGGCCATCAGTCTGGACCTGAGGCTGAGGGGGGGCTCTGGGGGCTCTGTCTCGGGAAGAGACCCCATCCCCACGCCGCCCTCTCGTTCCGGGGTCTGGGGTGTGTGAGCTGGGGGCGCGGGGGCGGGGGAGCCCGGGCAGGTCAATCTTGGCCGAAGGGCGGGGCGCGGCGGCCGGAGTTTCTCACCTGAAATTGGGCGGCGACGCGATGTGCAACCCCAGGAACGGGGAGGCGGCAGGCGGGGACGCGGCCCCCCCGCCCAGGCCGCCGCTCTCTCGCTCCGCCATTCTCCCGCACAGCCCTGGCCATCCGGGCGGAGCGCGGCGCGGAGGCGGCGGCGGCTGCGGAGGGGAAGGAGGCGGGGGCGCGGCGAGAGGCCGCCGCCGCGGGTAAAGGGCTGAGGAGGGAGCCGCGGGCGCACCTGCGCAGGGCAGGGCGCAGTTCCAGACCGCGCAGCGCTCTCGGACTGGCGCGAGCACCACCGCGCGCGCCTCCGGGTTCCGTGCCGGGGTCTCGTGCGCCCCGCCCCCTGCCCCGCGAGCTCCGCCCCCCCCGCGCTCTCTCTCCAAGGTGCTGAAGTCGCCGCCCCGCGGTCCCCGGGTTTGGCCCAGCCCCGCCCTAAATCCCACACCGACTCCTCAGCCCAGTTCCTCCTCCCTCAAAGCCCTCCGTGCCCATGCGGGCTCTGCTCCTCGGGGTGGGCCTAGCGCCTGGGTATCGAATAACTAATGGTGGGTCCCTGGTCCCTAGGACCCTAGTTGACTCCCTCGCTGCAGGCGAAGAGGGCAGTCAGGAAATGAGGGTCATGGAAGAAGGCAGAGAAAGGCGAGTGGGTGTTGGGAGTTGGCTCCTAGAGCAGACAGATTTGGAGTCAGGTGGTGTGAAGTCACAGCCTGGCTCTCCAAGTGAATAATAGGTGGTGTGGCCTTGCATTAGTGACAAGAGTCCTAAGGTTTGATTTTTCTCATCTGTGAAATGGGGACAATAATGGTCCATCTCACGGTTGTGAGGATGAAATGTAATACAAATGTGTTGTCACTGGAGGCTGGGAACGCCCCACCTCCAGCTGGGAACCAGGGCTAACCCCACCCTGTCCCCTCACCTTGAGGGGACCCTCTGTCCCAAGAACTCTCCCCAGAGGGTCTCCTCACTAAAGATTGACTCAAGCCCCCCTTCAGCCCCAAACACCTCTAATGGTGAATCAAACCCTTCTTTTTGGCTTCTCTCAGCTTCTCCTCCCTGTGTCAGGACTTTCTTGCTTTCGCCCTCTCCTCATTTAGCAACTCAGTTGCATTTCCTGCACGAGCACCCCCTCTGTGCACTCAGATGCCCCATAGCCAGCTTCTCACATTCTCAGACTTGGGGCCTGACCTCCTGCCCCCACAGTTGACTTCTTGGGATTCTTCCGGTGGTTTTCCTGCTCCCCCCAGCACCTCTGCCCCTGCTAGGTTTGGGCCATGGTTCCTCCTGGTCTTCTCTCCCCTAAGAGGACTAAGCCTGTGAGCTCTTTCATGGGGCATGGACTTCTGGATACTCAGGCTGCTGGCCACGGCGAGGCCCCCAGCTTTGGTGGGTCATAGAGCCTCTGGCCAATCCTCACTGGCTTGTCTGGCCAGCTGAGAGAACCACAGAGGTCCTGTCCTTCTGAAGAAGGGGCAGAGCAAACTGCTTCACAGCTGTGGAATCCTATTTGCAAATCCAGACTGCCCGCTCACTGGTTGTGCCACCCAGTGGCACGACCCTTCGATTAGCACCCGGAAAGGAGCGGCAGGCACCTGCCCCACAGTAAGCAACCCCCGAGCTCCAGCCCTGAGAACATTTCAATACTTAGAGCCGAAGGCCTTGGCTGCCTCTCTTCTCCCTGCCCCTGGGCCTAGAGAGGACACTTTACCTTTCCTGTCTTGGCTCAGGCTCCTTACACTACACCCAAACGGTAACCACCTGCTGCTATGGTGCTGACTTTTCCTCCCAGGGAAGCAATTTTGCCATAGTGGCTAATAATTGTTCCTTAGAGTGTGTGCTTCTGTACTAGGGAGCCTCCTCAGGTCACGAGAGTGTGTGTGTGTGTGTGTGTGTGTGTGTGTGTGTGTGTGTGTGTGTGTGTGTGTGTGAAAACTCCAAACCAAAGCCACATTAGAGAGAAGCCAGGAGAAGGGAGAGAGGGAAGGCCAGGCCCAGGTGTCAATGGGAAGGGGGCCATCAGGAGCTTCAAAGCAGAGCTGAGAATGAGACGCGTCCCAGGGTCAAGTTCCTCCTTTTCCCCTTTCTCACTCTGTGCAAGGCAGCTTGTGGTCTTCTTGGCCTGGCCCGAACCCCATCCCACAGGAATTTGGGGTGTGGGCTAACAAAGCTCTCATGTCCAGTGGTCCAAGACTAGACACCCTCACAGGAAAGCCCATGCTCACCGTAGAGAGGGGCCCCTCTGGCCAGATGACACGAGACAAAGTCAGCATCCAGGCTCTGGGCTTGTCTGTGGGCAGATCTGACTACGTGGCCAGAGCAGAGGGCTTGCATCCCCTCTGCACCAAGCAGTTGCAGCTTATGTGGCTGAGTTGAGGTAAAGAAAGGATTGAGGGCCTGGAGAGGGCCCTGCCATTGACTGATCCCCAGCCTGGGGCCGTTTAAGTGGGCCGAGAGGCTGGGTCACTGCAGAACAGCACTCAGGAACCTCATCCTGGCCCTGGCATGCTCTGTACCATTATGGCCGACTGACCTCCAACTCTGACCAAGCTCTTGAGTTTAGACCGCTAGTTGCTCCAGCTGCTCAACTAGGAGCCTCCTTGATCCTCCATCTCCCATCCACTCCTCCCTGCCACCTCCAAGGCGGGTGAGAGGCTCCTGGTCCAGCAGAACCAAGACGGTCTGGCCTAAGGCTTCATGCGGGCTAAGCCCCACTGCCTCCCAGTCCCCAGACCTCCCACAAAACTGACAACAGCACAGCTCTGCTCAGACAGGATCAGACATTTATGAAACACATGAATATTCACAAAAAAACTGTGGGAGAAACACACCTTCTCAGCAATAGAAAATCTCTGTATAAAGTGCATTTGGCCTGCGACCATCTCCTCCCCATGCTGGCCCTTGGATCAGGATTTGGGGCAATGCTGTGCAGGAGTCCCCAGGGACACCTGGGCCAGGAGACGGGAGGCACGAAGCGATTGTGGCGCTCCAGGCCACTGGATGCACCCTCTCCTCACCCTGCCCCTCCCAGCTCCGGAGTGGACGCATGCCAGGGATGGTGGAGACGTAGGGGGAGGTGGTCCTGCCAACTTGTACCTTAGGGAAGAGAACCATTCTTAAATGGGCAGAAAAAGGGAATCATCCTGACATTTGAAGGTGGTGCTAAATAAATACTGACTCTGGCCCTAAGCCCTCTGGCCTTCTCAGTTTCTCAGACTGGCCCTTCCAGGCTTGCTCTACTCTCCTTCTGGCAATAGCCCCCGATTCTCTTTCCTCGTGGCTGGGGCTAAGGGAACAGTGAAGCCCCCAACCCAATGCTGCAGAAAAAGCCATCACCGGTGCCCTGTTCTCCCCACATGATTATGGGACATTTCTAGTGAGGGTGACATACATACAACAGTTGGACTCTAAAGGCAGCTCTCTGGCTGAGAAAGCCTGAGGACGTCTCAGGAAGAAGCCTGTCGATGTGCTGGACAGATGTAGGAGGCAGGGGCCTGACCCAGGGTTCCGGTCCCAGGACAGAGGACAGTGAAGGGCAGGGCTGGGGCCAAGGGAATGAACAGCTCTGAGGCCGGGGAAGGTCACAGGGGAGGTAGAGAGGAGAAGGCCCAGAGGCCAGCTTAATGTTACGTGAACAATCCCAAGAGGAACTGGCCTCTCAGCTACACACACACACACACACACACACATACACACGCACAAGCTGTGGCTCAAGTGCAGGCCATGGGTGGAAGGAAGACTTGCTCCAGCTGACCGCACAGCCCTCCTTTTCATGGTGTCTTTCTCAGCACAGCCCCGACAGTGGGAGGCTGAGGTGGGAGGTACAGGCTGCCCCTCGAATGCAAGGCCTTGGCTTCTCTGGGTCAAACCTCCCACCTGCTGCTTCCGGAAGGCTTGGTGCGCTGGGTGGGATCTCGGCTTGGGTCTTTCCCAACTGTCCCCCGCAGTCCACCTGCCTGGGTCTTTGAGGTCCAGCTACGGGGAGAGCTGGCGTGGCAGCTCGGTTGCTGACCAGCCCCGGGCAGGCTGTGCAAGCCTTCAGAGTGCAGACTAGAATGGCTTCCCTGGCTGGTGTCAGCTGAGCTCGGTGGCAGCACCGAGATGCCATGGAGAGTGGCGAGAGGAGCCAGGGGGCTTCCTACCACCAGGAACCTGGCCTCCTCCCGGTGGAGGCACTTGAGACTCCAGTCAGCTTTGGGGCCGGCTCTCAGCTTCTGGGGAACAGTAGTGAGAGCCGGCCTTCTACTTCTAACCTCAGGTTTTCAGCCCCGAAGAGGGAGATGTTCTTCTCAGCTATCATCTATGATACTGTGCATGCAGCACTCCAGTCAGGTGCCTGGCTGTACTTCTGCACGATGATGCAAAGTTTCCAGATCTGTCTACAGCCTCGTGCTCAGTCCCAGCTCCCCAAGGAAGAGTCCGGAGAACCCAGTGGCAGGGAATTTTAAAATAAGAAGCCAGGCCAGGGGACTATGTCTGGACACACCCATCCCCTCCAGCCTGCCCAGGAACTCAGCAGAACCCTAGCTGCCTCTAGAATCCCACACTCTGGACAAGAGCCAGAAATGCTTCCCCCCTGCTCGGCAGTCTGACGTGAGGAGGGAGGGAGGGAGGGAGGGAGGGTTGGGGGGCAGATGCCAGGATCCCAGCTAAGGTCCCACCACTCTTCTATTCAGACAAGGCAGCTGGCTCACAGGGACAGGTCTGGGGTGAAAGTCACGGCCATGACCTCTAGCCTGGTGTCCAGAGGCTGAGGTAAGCTGCTACAGGTACTCCTCCAGCCCAGGCAGTGTTCGGAACCACAGGAGTGTAAACAGACGCATGCACACGCAAACAGGCGGGCCACTCCTTCCTCGGCACACGCGCACACACACGCACACGCTTGCTCCATCTCTGGAGGTGATCAGCTGTTCTGCAGGTTGCACTCTGCTGCCACGGTGGCTGCTCGGGCACCCAGGCTTTGCTCACAGAGTCACGGCACTGCAGCTGAAAGAGAAAAACAAGGGCAAAAGGGAGCGTTCAGGAGGCTCTCAGTTGCCCAGGGACATGGCTCCTCCAGCTGCTCCTCTGGGGAACCGGGAAGAGCCCAGAGTAAACCGAACGGGCCACGGTACCTGGGGACAAGGTTGTTGCTGGGATGCCAGCAGGTGCCCAAACACTGGCCCTCTGGGGTGCTGACGTGGACAAGCTGTCCCCCGCGGACCCTCTGGGCCTCCTCTGCCCCTTGCCTGAGAGCAGCAGAGAAGGGGGAGGAGGCCACGGACACTCACCTGAGGCCTTGGGTAACGCTTGCTCAGATATGACAAGGGCAGTTTCTGAATCAAGGCACAGCGGCTGCTGCCAGAGACGGAGAATCAGAAAAAAATGGCTGGAAGAGAAGCCAGCCGGGACCAGTCATCTTGAAGATGAAGGCAACGACTGAGTTCACAATCAGCCGGTGAGAAAACTTCCACACAGAGATAAGAGAACCCTGGCACTGTGCTAGAAGACTGAGGGGCAGGGAGAGGAGACGCAAGGATGACTCACTTTAAAGATTTATAACATCCTGAATCTGGGGCAAAGGGAAGAAATGGCCTCATGTCTGATAACAGAGGACAGGGTAAGCCCATCATAATGCTGGGTTGCCTGTTGAAATAGGTCTAGTGTGTCTGAGAGAGTAAAGAGACATGCAGGCCTCCGTTAAAAGTTTGTACCTTTTAAATGATGGTCAGACAGATAATAACAAGAAGGCTTACTGAGCCTACTATGGGCCAGGCACTATACACTTGTGTTACAGCTGAACTGTGTCCCCCCAAATGCATACACTGAAGTCCTAACCCCCTCAGAATGTGACCGTTTTTGGAGAGAAGGTCTTTAAAGAGGTAATTAAGTTAAAATAAGGTGCTTAGGGTGGGCCCTGATCCCAAATGACTGGTGTCCTTGTAAGAAACGATTAGGACACAGACACGCACAGAGGTAAGACCATCTGAAGACAAAGGGAGATGGCAGCAATCTACAGGCCAAGGAGAGAGGCCTCAGAAGAAACCAACGCTGCGGTCAACTTGATCTCAGACTTCTAGCCTCCAGAACTATGAGAGAATAAATTTCTGTTGTTTAAGTCACCCAGTCTGTGGCACTTTGTTGTGGGAACCCAAGAAAACTAATACAGCTTGCAATCCCACGAACCCTGAAGATATGGCTTCCAGTTTTACAGATGAGAAAACGGAAGCCAGAGAGGATAAGTAAATTACCCAAGACTAGAGCATTCAGAAGTGGCGGAGCCAAGACGGGAAACCGAGGTCTGTCTGATTCCAAAACCTGTATTTTTACCACTAAGTAATCTCTATATTATTGTATTGCTCATTAAGACTTTTAGAGGATATAAAAAGAAATCAATATGATGGCATGAAGACTAATATCCAAGCAACATAAATGGAAGTTCAGACATTAACAGAAAAGGGGAAATGCCCTCAAGAGTCGAAGACACTGGAGTCAGGGATTCAAAAGCAGTCTTCTGACACATGCGACCCTTTTCAGACAAATGTTAAATGTGAAGAAGATTTTAACTGGATGATGATAATTTATCTAGAAGCTGGGAAAAATCAAGAGCCAACGTAGGAGTGGGTACCTGTAGGGGTCAGTACTGAGTGCCTCTTTAAAATATTTTCAACAATTTTCCCTTTAAGCTTGTACTATAATAACCTAGCCATATTTTTTCACTACGAATAAATATATTTGTTAAATATAAAGTGTACATATGTTTATTGAAACATGCTGATTGTGATATATATTTTATACATAGATCTATCTCTCTGGCCCCTACTGTTAAGCCAAAGAGATGAGTATTCTTCTGAAACTGAAAATTTCCGGCTTGAAGAGCATACACAACAGGTCCTCCTACCTACTATCTCCATTTCTTGTGTTTTCTCCACCTTCAGGGATGGGGGAAGATAAAGAGTGCTTTAAGAGTCCTTAGAACAAAGGCTCTTACTCTGGGGGTTCCTGGATCCTTAAGGGGTCCAAGGATAGGATTAAGGGGCAGTCCACGAAGACCAGGAAGAGAAATGTGTACATTTCTCTGTGTGTGCAAACAGGTGCAATTTTCTGGGAAGAGGCTCCATCCTCCATCCTCCTACCCTCTTCAAAGCAAGGGTAACCCAAAGAGGGTTTAAGAACTGATGCCTAAGCTTAGAAGATAAGGGGGTGAGGTGCAGGCAGGTGGCTATAATAATAACAATTCATTCAGACCTACGCTGACTTGGGTGTGGTCTAGGTATGGGGCAGACTCATGAAGGGAGGTGGCAGTGTCCTGGCCTCAGATAAGCCCCAGTGACCCACAACCCTCTATGATGGGTTCAAAAACCCAAACAGAAAACCAAGGTTTGGAAGAACCAGCTTACCCTTGTCCACAAAGCTAGTCTCTAGAGGCCTGTTCAACTAGTTACTCAAGTTGCTCCATCAGCAGATAATTAGACGGTCCCTGTGCTCTTGTTCTCAAGCTAGGGCATAAGTCTGCAGAAAAAGGGGGCTGGGGAAATCAGATGAGGCCTTGCAGGAAAATGAGGACAGCAGCACTAAAAGAAAGGGAAGAACAGCTAGGGGAGAGGCACTAGGGAAAAATCAACTCATAAAACATGTACTAAACAAACAAAAAAAAAATCAACCTCACGATTGTCCAACTCTTTCAACCTGTCATTAATACAAGAAGCAGAAGTGGCTGGAACACAGAATAAGTTAACGAGCGCCTCCCTCGGCGTGCCCATGTCAGTTAGGACGGTCCCCCTGGGTACCTGTGCCCTCACACCCCTTCCCACCCACTGGATGCTAACAAGAAACCCAGTCTGCAAGTCCACCCTTCCCCAGCTCCCAGCCCAGGAGGGGTGGGCGGATACCGTGCACGCGTGAGCATGTGTCAGCAGAGGAGACACGACAGCTCAAGGTCGGGAAGAAACTGTTGGGAGCCTGTAACCAGGTCTCAGAGGTCACCCCTCCCCACCACACGGGGTGAGTCACAGTGCCCAGGAGCTCGCGAGGGGCAGCGGGTTTGCTGCCAGCTCCCGGTTAGGAGCAGGGAAGGCCAGAGGCGCAGCTGGGCCTGGATGGGGTACAAAGCTGGGCTCTTAGCTCAGTCTCATTCCTCATGTCAACTACACGCTTGCCCTTCCTGCACCACAGAAATCACACGGCAAAGGGGAGGGGACGTCCAGTAGTCAACAGCTTCTTAGTAAGTGCCAGGGAAAGTGTGAGGGGATACCAAGTCCCAACTAACTTCTTGTTTCAGGAGCTGAGAGACAGAGAGGTGAGAAGAGCCTGTGTGAAGGCTCCCGGGCAGCGAGCAGCACGATGGGGTTTCTGACCACCACACGACCTCCGCTTCCGCTGGGCAGCATTTTACAGGTTGCCCAGTGCCTTTCACACACATTATTTCACGTAAGGAAGGATATACATGGAACAAATGGCAAAAAGACAATGAAGAGATTCCAGAAATCAGGTTTTCCTCAGCGAAGCCCCAGGGCTAACCGAGCTTGGGTGAACTTCGGCGGAGGAGGGGAAGAGGAGATCCTTGCCATGAACCTTTTATATTCAATGGGCTTCTCTCAGCAGATCACCATGTACCAGCAGAAGGACAAACGGATCACGTGAACTGTTAAAATAATTAGACCAATAAGAAAAATCTGTACACAATTCGAGCCTGATGGAATCCTGAGCAGTCAGCAGCTTTGGGGATTATGGGGAAGCAGCTGAAATGGGAGCTATTTGGCGCTGGCTTATTTTTCAGTTTAGTGAACACTGTACGATAACCAAATAGAGAACAGATACTGATGTGGGTTTGAGGTAAACACGGAACTGACGGATATCAGGGTATGTTTTCCCACAAGATCAGTTTACATCATTGTCTGGCCCAGGCCTGAGGCATTAGAAATAACAGAATCACAAAACTATAGAGGCTGGAGCTAAACATGGCCTCAAAAGGTCCATGATGGAGCCTTCAGGCTGGTAAAGAATGATTATTCACACCTTACAGCTAGCTAAACCATCTCAGAAAGGTTATGAATCCTGCCCTAAGTCACACAACTAAAACTGACAGAGAGGAGAGGGGGAAGGGTCAATACGACTGTATCAACACAGGCCCTGTGGCCACTGCTCTGTGGTCCATCCAGCTCAGCGTGCTGGCCCTGACCGAAGTAACAATAACACGGTCAAAGACACCCTGAGAAGCATATGCAAGGTGGTAATGTGATTTCACCTGCGTGGTGCGTTTTACTTATTCAAAGGCTTTTCACGTATGGCTTTTCATTTTCTTTCCCCAATGTGTATGCTCGATGGGTAGGGCAGGTGACAAGATGCTATTATCGCTGTTTTACTGAGGCGGATGCTCGCCGTCTTTAGGCCCAGGTGCACCACCAGCACACAGCAAAGCACAAGTTTCACCAAGAAACTCTTTTCTCTCAGGGTTTCCAAAGAACATGAGTATCTGTCCTGTCCTCTGACCTCCGGGTCCTCACTTCCAATCAATTAGCCATGATTAAGCGCTAAACCTTGAGAATCAGTCCTTAAGATCCCGATAGGCTGATGGATATCTCCTGGACCACAAGGCAAGAGACCAGTGTGGACCTCTGCACCCTTGCAATGTCCACTTGGAATCACCACCACAGACTCTCAGCTGGCTCTCTCCCCCCACCATTCCTTCTTAGGGCCCAGCCCAATGCCTGGTTAATCTCCCCAAAATGCCAATTTGATCATTCACTCTCCTGTTCCAAAATGCTCCTTAGTTCCCAGAGTACACCAAGGACTCCATCTGCCTGACATTTAAGACCCTCCATGATCAGACCCAACTGTAACCTTATGTTCTCCTAAAAAAATAATAGGGCTTCCCTGGTGGTGCAGTGGTTGAGAGTCCGCCTGCCGATGCAGGGGACATGGGTTCGTGCCCCGGTCTGGGAAGATCCCACATGCCGCAGAGCGGCTGGGCCCGTGAGCCATGGCCTCTGAGCCTGTGCGTCCGGAGGCTGTGCTCCGCAACGGGAGAGGCCAGGGCAGTGAGAGGCCCACATACCGCCAAAAAAAAAAAAAAAAAAAAGTTAAAAAAAAATAATAACAATATCCATAATAATAATAATAGCTACCATTTTATTTATGAACTCGTAAGGCAGGCACTGGGCTAAGTGCCCTGTATATTACGTAGAGAGTTATTGACCAGTATCTACACTTCCTAGCTAACAGAATCTGGATTTTGTTCAGTGGGTCATAGACGTGGCCCAGACAATGGGTCAGGAATGGTCCAAGTCAGTGATTCTCAAAGTACAGTACCAGAACAGCAGCACCATCAAACTGCTGCGAACTTGTTAGAAATGCAAATTCTCAGGTCCCACCCCAGACCCACCGGATACGAACCTCTGGGGGTGGGGCCCAGCCATCTGCGGCTTAACAAATCCTCTAGGGAATTCCACTGCTCACTCAGGTTGGAAATCAATGGTCTAACCAATCCTGACAACCCAGATCCCTATTTCCCAGCTTTGGGGAGGCTTTGTGACTCAGTTCTGGCTCATGAGGCCAATGTGAAAAGCTGGGGAAGGGGTATCCTGGGAAAGCTTTTATTTTCTTGATGAAAAAGGAAGAGAGGCATCCCCTGACAACCCTCATAATATAAAACTGCAACCTCCATTGTGCCCCAAACTTTCTACCTTCTTACTTGACTTTATTTTTTCTTCATACCACTTAGGGCTTCTTGACACATGATGTAGCTATTTGTTTACTGTCTGTCTCCTCCCACAGAGATGCACCCAAGAGGGAAGGGACTTTGTCAGTCTTGTTCACAACTATATCCAGTGCCTACAACGGTGTCTGGCAAACTGTGATCACTTGACGTATGTTTATTGTATGAATGAGTGCAGCTGTCTCTGTGTTTCCTTCTCTTTCTTGCTTTGAACAAGGAGTTGATGGCTGAAGCTGTGGCAGCCACCTTGAGGCCAGGAGACAAGAGAATCTCAGAAAAACTGGCTCTGACACTGTTGAGCCATCAAACCAAAACTAGCAGCACCCAGCTCTGGGCATTTTGTTCAGTAAGAAAACCAAATCCCTCTTTGTTTTAGACGCAGTAGTCAGGTTTTCTGCAACTAGCAGCCCCACACATCCCTGACACATATATTTCATCATTTAATCCTTTCAACAAGAACCTAATTTTTGGTGAGGAAACTGAGTCTCAGAGCAGTTAAGTAATGTGTACAAGATCATGTAATCATTAAGCTGTTTTTCTTGTTGGAAATGCTCTCCTTGCTGTCTAAATCCAATCCATCTTTTGGGTCCCCTGGGGTAACCTTCTGTGCTGTACTCCCTGATCACTCTGGCCCACCAATAACTGTCTTGTGATAAGCTGGTAGAGTCTGTATCATTTGTCCAGGAATTACAGGTTATTTGTCTTGTTTTTCTCAGCAGACTATTAAACCCTTGTGGATGGGCATCGTATCACATTTTCTATGTCTTATGCTCCCCTTCCTCACACACTTGCTGGCAACAGTTTCAAGGTGAATTGGATGCCATTACCTCTGAGGAGCCATGACCCACACGTTTAACCTCTCTGTTCTTTAATCTTCTCACCTGAAAGTCAGAGTATCACCCTGGAAAGTTCCAGGTTTGTAAGACAGAATGAACTATGCTTAGTACCACAGAGTTAAGAGGTAACTAAGAGAATAGTACCTAAGGTTGCCGGTACTCCCAGAACAAGATAACAAATCTGTCCATCTGCAATGTCTAAGACAAAGAGCCTAGTAAAGAAAAGGGCACAGGCATCAAACACTCGCCGTCTCACCGGCATTCAAGTCTAGACATGCAAACCAGTTGGCCTCACCTGGCTTGAAGCAGAAGGGTTTAGAAAAAAGAATTGGCTCCCTGGAGAAAATCACCCTCCAACCTCATGATGCAGACATGGCACATAAGGAAAAGCCCGAGATGATGACTGAAAGGGGACAGTAATTTATATCTCCCCCAGAAAGGCATAAAAGGCCCTTCTTGCTCTGGGGAAGGAAGAGCCAGGTTTTTGTTTTTGTTTTTTGAGACATTCACGGGTCTTTCAAGGAAGATGAGCACTGCCAGGGAAGTGCAGAGCTGAAGCCACAGTAAAGGCACGAATGGAGGAGTGGCTGTAAGAGGCACAGGTGATAGGGAGCCTGGGTCTTCTGGTCCTCAGGTGGGGCTGGGCTAAGTGAGCCTCCAAACGTCCCTAAGCCTGAATTCTGAAGGTAAGTGCTGCCCTCTGCTGGCCAGCCTACAGGACACAGCCTGTCGGGGCGATGGCAGAGGGCCCGGAGCACCCCCAGACCCTGCCCTGGGACTCTTTCTCCCACAGCTTCACATCGGGTCTCTGCTTTCTTTTTCTGGATTTGGCTCACTTTGATAGGTAGAAAGAGTCAAATTTTTTTCCCCTTAGCTGGCAAAGAAAGAACAAGGCTTTATCTTTCAATTCTCTTTTTAGTATTAGAAGGTATAGAAGTCAGGATGGTAGAATTTGAGCTGAAACCCTAGAAAAGCACCCAGTCCCTACCAGGTTTTAATCTAGTTTGTGGGTTTTAACCTTCAGCTGGCAGGGCAGTTCTCCACACTCACCCCACCTCTCTCCCACGCCCGTCCCTGAAGCTGACTCTCAGCTGCTGTCACTCACTCTCAGACATCCTTGCTCGGCAGCTCTGAGGGGGGCAACCCTGCCACCCTGGCCCGTTTGCTGAGTTCTTCACCAGGTGGCTCCTCCGCTGCTCCCAGCTTGCGTTTGGGGGACGCTGGGCCACTGGGCAGTGGCCTCGGGCCTGCAGGGAAGCAGGTCAAAGTGTCACACAGACTTGTGTGTGGAGCCAAGGTGACGCTCAACCGTGCCGCAGCAGCTCTTTAGGGGGCAGGGAGCCTGCTCATCAATGCAACCAGCACGTTGCTTCTCAGACCTGCCCCCTGGCCTTCCTTTCAGCAGTGACTCTGCCTGGAAATATCCAGGGAGAGCATGACCAGGCCTGCTGGCAATACAGGCAGCTTTTGGGCCCCAAATCCCCTGGGCTCCAGGCCAGAGGCTGATGTGGCCTGTCGGCCATCCTTGCGCTGAAGGTGAGGCATTCCCTCTGTAACTGGCCTCCTGAAGCCGGAAAGAGCAGTGCCCTAACCTGGGGAGCCAACCTGGCTGGGCAAACTAGGAACTAGGAAAATCCCTGACGTTCTTGCCAGTCTGAGCTTGCTGATCGTCGTCCCGGAGCCGAAGGGCAGCGGATAAGAATGCAGCAAGGCCATCTACTCCTCTCTCCCGCCACCTGCCTGGACAACTACAGTCGCCTCCTTTCCAGCCTCCCTATACTCGGGGGCTCTTGCCCACACTGTGCCCTCCACACAGCAGGCAGAGTGAGCTTTTTAAAACATAAACCAGGTCACACCTCTGCCCTGCTGACCCCCGTCAGTGCCTTCTCCCTGCACTGACAACGGAATCCTAATCCTCCTCGTGGACGCCCAGTCTACACGCTGCTACTCCTGCTGTGTCTGTCCTCCTCTCATTCCAGCTCCTCACTCAGAACACACCAGCCCCACTGGCCTCCCTCCTCTCCTTCCTGGAATGGGTAAGCTTGTTTCCATCTCTGGGTCTTTTCTTGCTATTCCCTTTGCCTGGAATGCTCTTCCCCCTGTTCTTAGAAGGCTGGCTCTGCTCACGACGTGAGGCCCTGGTCCTCCATCTAAAGTAACCCCCTTCCCCAGCCCTCTTTTATCAGGTCACTCGATTTTATTTTCCCCCAAAGCACTTGCTGTCTGACATGATCTTGCATGGCTCCTTTACCATCTGTCTCCCCGGTGGAATACAAGTTCTACCGGGGCATAACTTGGTTCTGGCCTCCACCCTCAGCCCTCAGTGACTGGAGTGGTAGTAGCTCTGCAGCGGCCCTGGGGCAGGCGCGGGACATGGGAGGCTTAGCCGCGCTTACCTGCACTGTTCATGCTCCCAACCTGGCTCGAGCTGGGCTCTGCCACTGGGTTGCTGAGGTCTTCCATACAGGAAGGGACAGACGCCAGCAGACCTGGGCAAGAGGTAGGGGAATAATCAGAATGCAATCTCACAGGACTGTACAGGGCCCCAGAGCAGGGAGGTACAAGGCAGGGGGTGCTGGGCCATGACATCAAGGTTCCTTCGCTTCCCACTGGCCACAACTAATTCAGAGAGGCCTGATCCAGGCCCGCCTGTGACCGGGAAGTCAAGTCAACAGCCTGGAAGACAGTGCTCGGCGGCCTCCCTTTGCAAACATCTGGGAATCTCTGTCTACACCCCCTGAGCCTGTGGCGCTGTCCTTTCCTTCGGGGAACTAGGGGGTGGCAGTGGGAGTAGGGCTCCTTACAGAGTCCCCGGTAGCGGGAGAGCTGCTGGTAAATCTGCTTCATCCGCTCAATGTTGAGCCGGCTGGTCTCGGCATGGTTGACGAGGGGCCGTGGGTAGTCCACACCAATGATGCACTTGGCTGCCTTCTGAATCGACTCTGGGGCATTCCAGGGCTCATAGATGTATCGAGAGGGGAACCCTTTCAATTTGGGCAGGTATCGCCTGAAACATACACACCAGACGACCCATCAGCACGCTGGAGTCTCCATCAAAGGCCAAGCATATCTCGCCCTAGGAGGAAGCCAAAGTGGTCAGAAACCGGAGAGCCTGGTCCGCATCCTCACCTGATGTAGTCCCCACTGGGGTCCGTGCGGCGGCCAAAGCCCACCGGGCAGTAGCAGTGGAAGAACTGTTGGAAGAAAGCACTGCAGGACAGCCACATCCAGCTGCCCGCGTTCACGCTGAAGTCTGCGTCCAGGAGTAGCTCATCGAACACCTAGATGCACGGAGGGTGGGACAATCAGCCTCCTTGGGGACCTACAGCCATGGTTCCCCCCAAGGCAGCACACACCCTGTGGAGAAGGGAGCCAGAGCCTTCTGCTGAGGGCAAGCCAAGAAGGATCTGGAGGGAATCTCCTGGACCCAGGGGTCCCAGCCCCTCCCCCAGCCCAAAAGGGGGCTGCCCTGGGCTGCCCGCCGAGAGAGGACTCACCCGGACCCCGCTCTCCCAGCTGACCCAGAGGTCCCCGCGCGTGAGGAAGCAGGCCACAGCGTGCCGGGCCAGATGGTGGATCCAGCCCTCCTGCCTCAGTTGGGTCATGATGGCGTCAATCCAAGGGAAGCCTGTCTTGCCCTCGGCCCACTTGGCCAGGGCCTCGGGGTTGCGATCCCAGGGGATCTGGATGCAGATGGGGTTCCCCTCCATGCGGTCAAACCTGGGGTTGTTGGTGGCCGCCGTGTAAAAGAACTCTCGCCACAGGAGTTGCCCAAACAGGGAGAGCGGGGGTGTGCTGCTCCGCTTCACCTGGTGGGGTGGGACAGCACGTGGATACAAACGCTCGCCCAGCTATCAGCGCAGTGCCCCTCAGGACTTCCCCACAAAGGAATCTGGAGCTGCCATGAACTTGGTGGCTCCAAAGCCCCTAAATGCGTGGAGGGTGTGCTGCAGACGGAACCCTGGGCCCTGGGCCCTGGCTGTGCCCACTACTGCTCTGAGCCCTGAGGATGGCTGCAGAGCAGCAGCCAGTGGAAAGGGATAGCGCTGCCGGACTCTGCGCTGGGAACCAAACTCCCAAAGACTGGTCATGATCCTTGTCCTCGAAAGTCCCTGTTGGGCTCCACTTTCTAAAACGTCCAAGTAAGTTTTCTCATCAGCACACGTAAAAAATGCTCAGTCTAGATTTTGGTTAAATAAGTTATGCCCAACAGCCTGGATCTGGGGCCATGAAAGGATTAAGCCATCAGACTGCCAAGCAAATAATAATCTTCCTAAAATCACAAGATTACCCACCAAGCTGGCAAAGTTACCGCATGCCACAAAATCCAGATATTGGCAAGAATGAGGAGACAACGTGAAACAATGCAGACGCAAGGATGAATCTGATGAATCTGAATAGCTGGATGTGTTGTCCTCTCTCCTCCCGGGGGTGGGTGCATTACTACAGGGCTATCCACCTATTGTCCGTATCCAGCCCTGCATTCAGCCCTCCGGGTCATTTCCTCGTCACTGATGGGCAACCGCCACTCCCAGGCTCCCCTTTAAATGCTCTGGACACAGCCCCATAGAGGGCTGCTGTGCTCTTCACCTTAGAACTGGCACCAGCCTCAGCCTCCCTGCCTCCCACCCTGACTGCTTGGCCCCCATCCACCTGCTGCCAGCAGAACTGCCACCTCTGGGGTCACACCCTGAGGTCGGCTTTTCTGGCTGTTCTGCTCCACTTGAGAACCTGGATTTTGTTTAGATCAGCAGTTTGGGTTGTGCTTGGCTCTGGCATCTCTTGGATGTGGCTTCTTCCTCACCTTCTCTGGACAGTACGCACACTTAAGCCAGAGGGAAGGCCTCTCTTCAGGGTAACTGACCGGCCCAGAAGGGCCTGGTGTCCTCTTGGCTGCAACCGGGGGCAGGCTCTGCCACCCTCACTGCCCCTTACCTTTTTGTATAGGTCCCACAGGCGGTAGTAGAAGAGGCGGCAGGAGAGGCAGCCGAAGCGCAGGTAGGGGCTGAGGCCCGTGGGGCTGGCCAGCAGGGAGTTGGCATTCATGCGGGGTCTCTCATAGTTGGCAACCCAGGCCTGCAGCAGAAAGAGAAGGCAAAGAAAGGACAGACCTGGAGGCTTCAGAGGAAAAAACCTGAGGCGCCAGCTAGTTAAGGAATCTGCCTAAGGTTGCAGACCAGAAAGCCAAAGAGCCAGGATGAGACCCTGTGCACATCCTGCTACTTCACGCTGGCAGAATTTTTGATGGAACCACCACCAATCAAACAATGAGGCCCAAGTTCTTGTCCTGACTCTGTTTAATTTGTGCTATGAGCATAAGTTATTTAGTCCCTCAGCTACTTGTTTATTAAATGAGAACAAAATTTCTCACCTCCTGGGGATGAAATAAAATGATGGAAATGAAAGTTTCTGAAAGCACTGAAGGGTCTGTGATTCTACAGAAGAAAGGAAAAAGGGCGTCTACATTACAGAGGAAGATATCCCTCCCTCAGTCCATGCTCTGTCCCAGGGGCCCTGAGGCTGCTGCTACACGTGGCTACCCAAGCACTTCTCCCCACTGTTCAACAGCGCCCGAGAAACCCATTCCTGGAAACCCACAGAGTCATTCATTGCTGGGGCCACTTGTCATACAGTATCATTGGTCTTGTTTTTATCATCAGTTGCTGCCGGCAGACTGCTTTATCTCCACAACTCACTGACACCTGTGTTCTCTCATTTGATCTTAACAATCGTCTGAGGCAGCATTTGTCATTACCTCCTTTTGAAAACGAGGAAAGGAAGCTCAAAGTGTTATGTGACTCTTCTGAGGTTACAGAGGTGGTAAGAGACAGAGCTGGAGGGACTGACTCCAGATTCCAGTCTTTTCCCACTACCTCTAATAACCATTTTCTCTTTCTCGACTCCTAATGCCCTCTTTCTCTTCATGATGACTATTTCACAAACTTCACGCCCTCTTTATTCTTTTTTTGGCCGCACGGCTTGGCATGCGGAACTTCCCCAACCAGGGATCGAACCCACAGCCCCTGCAGTGGGAGTGTGGAGTCTTAACCACTGGATCACCAGGGAAGTCCTTTACACCCTCTTTAGACCTCCTATTCCACACTTCCCCACCACCCTTCAGCAGATGACCTTCCTTCCTTATGATTAGGAAATGAAAGCCATCAGGTAGGAAACACCTCAACTTTTAGCCACCAAATCTACAAACTCACCTGCATCCCCATCTACCCCCTGTCCCTCCTGTGACCCTGCCCAAGGCTAAGGCCTCCACCTGGCTCTGGAGCCCTCCCCTCTTCCTTCCCTTGCACATTCCATCTCTCCCTCTCTTCCCTGTTCACTCCAAGAACATTGGGAAAATGATCTTGTCTCGTTGCAAACAAAACAAAACAAAAAGAACTTCTAGTCACCCTGCGGACTTCTCCCCTTGGGTCCTCTTTCCTCCCTTCGCAGCCAGCCTCTCTCCATTTCCTCACGCCCACCTCCACTTCTGCCTTCACCACTCCCACCAGAGTCTCTGCGATGTCCATGCCACCGGATCCTGTGGGCATTTTCTGTCCTTGTGTTTTTGGACTCCCCCGCAGCACTTCACCCTGCTGACTGCTCCCTGTCTCCATACCCGCCATTCTGTTGGCTCCTGGCTGCCATCAGCTGGTTGGCTGTCCTTGGTGTTTCACCAGGTCCACCACCCCTCCCAACTCCTTAAGTGTTGGCACCCCAGGGCTCTGTCCTAGGTCCCTTCTACTCAACTGTGTTCCTGCGTGAGTTCATCCAGTCCCACGGCTCCCGAGACAATTTCTTTGCAGACGATCACCATGTCTGTAGCTCTGGCCCAGACTGCTCACCTAGACCCCCAAGTCACTCCATCCAACTCCCTGCCAGAGAGCTCTACTTGATTGCCTTTCAGGCACCTCAAGGGTAGCAGGCTCTTTTCTTCAAACCACCCTTCCGTTGGCATTCCCTATCTCAAAAACTGCACTGTCATCCACCTCGCTGCCCAAGCCAAACGCCTGGCCGTCACCTTTGACTCCCTGCTCACCAGGTCCTGTCAATCCTACTGTCCAAGTGTTTCTCTAATCTGTCCTTTTCTTTCCATTCCCTATTGCCACCAACCTGGTTTAGGCTAAGACTGTATCTATACTGCACAACTGTGACAGCCTCCTAACTGACCTCTCCGTGTCAATTCTTGTCCCCCCAATCCACCCTCCACAGTGGGAGCAGAGTGATTCTTTAAAATGCCTGTGTCCCTGAGGGACAATACATGCACTGGGCTTCCTGGTGTTCTTAGGCTAGAGTCCCAAACCCTAAACATGGCTTACAAGCACCCCACAGTGGCCCCATCTTTCTACCTTCCTTCCTCACCACCCTTCTTTAAGCACCATGCTCTTACTAGCCTTTACACATGCAGCTCCCTTGGCTGGAGTGCTGCGTTCCTTTGCACTCCCCTTTCCTTGGTTAATTTTTTTTTTTTTTTTTTTTTGCGATACGCGGGACTCTCATTGTTGTGGTCTCTCCCGTTGCGGAGCACAGGCTCTGGACGCGCAGGCTCAGCGGCCATGGCTCACGGGCCCAGCCGCTCCGCAGCATGTGAGATCTTCCCAG
>NC_041229.1:96544214-96556160 GCF_002837175.3 Physeter macrocephalus | reverse complement strand
CGCAGCATGTGGGATCTTCCCAGACCGGGGCACGAACCCGTGTCCCCTGCATCGGCAGGCGGACTTTCAACCACTGCGCCACCAGGGAAACCCTCCTTGGTTAATTTTGACTCTTCCTTCAAGTCTCAACCTAAAGGCCACCTCCTCGGCAGGTGATCCCTCAGGTATCGGTTAAGTACCTCTAACAGATGTGAAGTATATTTACCTGCTCATATCCTTGGCCCACCTCCCTTTGAAAATCTTTTTATTTTAAGTGAAACACAGATACAGAAATCACACAGATGTGTGGCTTAACAAATTATTCTAAGGCAAACACCTGTGCAACCACCGCCAAGAATCAGTTCAAGAATCAGCACTTTGCCGGCCACCCCAGAAGCCTGTCTATGTGCTCATCCCAGTCACGGTCCCTTCCCTGCCCCGTAAGTGACCACTTGCCCAACTTTTAAAATAATCACTTTCCTGGGGCTTCCCTGGTGGCGCAGTGGTTAAGAATCCGTCTGCCAAGGCAGGGGAAAGGGGTTTGAGCCCTGGTCCGGGAAGGTCCCCCATGCCGTGGAGCAACTAAGCCCGTGCATCACAGCTACTGAGCCTGCGCTCTAGAGCCCGTGAGCCACAACTACTGAGCCCACGTGCCACAACCACTGAGGCCCGTGCGCCTAGAGCCCGTGCTCCGCAACAAGAGAAGCCACCGCAATGAGAAGCCCGCGCACCGCAACGGAGAGTAGCCCCCGATCGCCGCAACTAGAGAAAGCCCGCGCGCAGCAATGAAGGCCCAACGCGGCCAAAAATAAATAAGTAAAATAAATAAATTAAAAAAATAAATAAATAAAAATGTTTACATTTTCCTGTTTTTGCAAAGCACATTTGGAAGGGAGGGCTTTATCTTTTCAGTTATTCCTCACATTTTTAAGTGTTTTTTTTTTTTTTTTTTCACCCAAATGTGCATCCCTAGGCACTATAGTTTAGTCTTGGCCATGTAAAAGACTTTGAAGTGTTTTTTTTTATTATTAATTTTTATTGGAGTATAGTTGCTTTACAATGTTGTGTTAGTTTCTGCTGTACAGCAAAGTGAATCAGCTATATGTATACATATGTCCCCTCTTTTTTGGATTTCCTTCCCATTTAGGTCACCACAGAGCACTGAGTAGAGTTCCTTGTACTATACAGTACGTTCTCATTATACTTTGATGTGTTATTTAAGTTTCTTTAACCCTATGCATTTCCTGCCATTTCCTTCTTTTCCTTTTAAATTTTCTGTCAAAAAATCCAAGCCGCTTGACTTGTACCAGTTCCCACAGTCCAGATTTCCCTGTGTACTTAATGGTGCAGTTCAACACATCCCCCTGTCCTGTGTGCTGCCTGCAAATTGGTGGCTGGTACCAGAGACTGGCTTGGACTTAGGTTTACCTCTTTGGCAAGACTACAGGGGGTATATGCCTGACTGTCACTCTCCTTGGTGTTAGCGGTCATTAATGCATCATGTGTCCTCACTAGGGGTTGCAAGATTCCATCATCCCTTTTTCATTTAATAATTGGGACACCTTTATGGAGAGATGCTTGTCCTCAGCTACCACTGGGTAACCCAGTGGTAAAGGTCATACTGTTTGCCTCCCCTGTTTTGGTAGCAGCACCTAATTTTCTTGCAGTGACCCAACCCTTCCCTAATCTCAGTTCAAGGTGGTAAAATGAAGCTAAGCCACCTCTGACTCTGGGAGTGGACTCACTCTCAGATGCAAGTCTGGCCAGAGAAAGCGCCCCCTTCCCTGGCCATAGTGACAGTCAGGGACAGTCACATGGCCCAAGCCAGACCAATGAAAACACTCCTTGGGACTTTTTCTGAAGCTTTTGGAAAAGAGGCAGACAACTTCCTCTGGTGGTGCTAAGCAGATTGAAAATAAGCTGCTGGTGACCAGCCTTGCCACTGCTCAAGGAAAGCCTGCCTGAGAATGAAATAATACAGAGGAAAGCAGAGCTGAGATGGTGAATGCATTCCAAGTAGCACTAGCTGGACACCTAGATCCAGCTGTGCCTGAAGGCTACATCTTGGACTCTTGGTTATATGAGTTAAAAAAAAATCCCTTTTTCAAAGGCCAATTTGCAAACAAGAACTGATTAATATAATCCTCTGGCTCTTTCATTCCCATAACCCTCTGAACTACTCCTTTCCTAACCCTAAGCATACTATAATTCCTTGTTTCGTGTCTATCATCTCCTATAGACTATGTTTCTGGAGACAGACACTATGCCTGTCTTTTTAGGCAGTCTTTCTAGCAGCTAGATCATTCTGACATAAGAAAATGCTCACTTCAGATTTGGAGAATTGAAGAAGTTAAAATAAACCTCCTGAAATGGTTAAACTCCTGCCCATCAGGTACCTTTTGTTCTCCCTGATGTGTAAAATACAGTATTCCCTCGGGCTACCACTGAGTCTGAAGGGCCCTGACATAAGGCCCCACTACAAAAGAGGCCCTCCAGGGGTGTATGAAAAGAAGTCCCTGACTTGGTGATTTAAAAGGCATTCCTTGAGGAAATGCTTTTAAGGGGATAATAATCCCCAAGCTATAGGTTAGCTCTTTACACTTTTAAGTCTCATTGTACTCCTACCAGCCCATTTCTGGGGTGGCCTTTGAAAAAGGGATTTTTTTTAACTCATATAACCAAGAGTCCAAGATGTCCACGATTTCAAAGGCAAGTTGGCCTTTGAAAAATGGATGTTTTTCACTCATATAACGAAGAGTCCAAGATGTAGCCTTCAGGCACAGCTGGATCTAGGCGTCCAACTAGTGCTACTTGGAAGGCATTCACCATCTCAGCTCTGCTTTCCTCTGTATTATTTCATTCTCAGGCAGGCTTTCCTTGAGCAGTGGCAAGGCTGGTCACCAGCAGCTTATTTTCAATCTGCTTAGCACCACCAGAGGAAGCTGTCTGCCTCTTTTCCAAAATCATCTGCGCCTTTCTGCCTCCTTGGCCCAGGCTTTGTCTCCACACTGACCATAAGAATCTCTGGGTAAAGCTGATGTGGACAAAGACAGCTGGTTCCCCCACGCCCTTGGACAACAGTTCTTATCCTTTTAAATTGCTGGGGCTTTCTTTCGGCCCTGTCTGATGGTAACACCCAAATAGGGACATCAAGGCTGCTGGGCCTTCGGGAGGCTAGGCCCATGGTGTGCCTTCACTGCTGGCGAGGTACCTCCAGGGCTGGGAAGCATTCTTCCCAAGTCCGCTATCTTAGCCTCCTTCTTGCATTGTTATCACCTGGCTGCTGGGCCAAATGCCCAGCCATCTGAGCAGGAATAGAACAAGTTGTGATTTTAGGGACCCAGTCTATAAACCATCTGCAGGGGGGCAGGAAATAGGAGCTGACTGTTCATGAGAACCTCCTCTGTTTCTCTAGTCCCAGGGAGGTGGGGGCATGTGACATTATGAGGGGTGCCTCTGGGGCCTTGGCCTCTTTCCTTCCTCTTACCAATTCTCACTTCACTGGGAGGTGGGTCATTTGTTCTCTGTGACAAGCAAATGGAAATCAAACCCTTGGAGGAGACCCAGCAAAAGGTGGGGGACACAAAATAATTAATCTTATGGACTTTACTGACCGGATACCCTCTTAGTAAGGGGACACACAGATGAAAGAAAAGCAATCTAGCCTAAGTTGTAGAATCACACAGAACAAGATCTCACTCTGCTACTTACTAACTGTGTGACCTCAGGCAAGTTACTTAACCACTCTAAGCCTTAATTTCCTAATCTGTAAAATGGAGAGCTTAATACTGTCCTTGTAGGGCTGTTGGAAAGATGAAAGGATATAGTGCAAGCAGGTGCTAAACCCAGAAATGCTCAGCCCAGTGACCAGCCCATGGTAAGCACTCACTAAATGGTAGCTGCTATTATTATTGTTGTTATTGCCATAAGGAAGACTTTTCATTTTTCAACCAGCTTGAGCTAAGAGGCACTAAGGGACATGAACCTGGCTCCATCTTCCCTGCGGCATGGGTGTCAGCAACTGAAGTTCTGTGTCTCAGAAACGGGGCCATACCTTCCGTTCCAGGTGCTTATCCAGGCGGGCCAGAGCTTCCGTCTCTCCTCCTTGCCAAACAGCTGGGCCGAGTCCTTCAGTGGGGAATCCTACACGGGGAGGAGCAAGTCACAGGACTGGTGGTCAGGCCATTTCAGTGACGGCTCAGCAAGCCCTCCCAGGCTGGTCTGCTCTTTGAGCTTTGTGGGAACTGAACCACTGTGCTTTTGGTGCTAGTGGGGCTGAGATAATCCTTAATGGGTCTGTGTTTTCTAAGTCATGTTGGTTCTCTTTCCACTGTGACCTTTCCTCTCCTTTCTCTTGCCTCCCCCAAGCCTCATTCTGGACAGGTGAGAACAATCCTATACAGCTGGCACTGTCAGGTTAGCTGACTACAGCTTTGGTTTATAGGTGAGAAAGGCTAACTTTGTTCAGATCAAAAAAATGGATGGTGGGGAGGAAGGGGAACGGGAAGGGGAGAGAGGGTGTAGTCAGTAACCTGAGAGGCCGACATACCCCCTTTCATCAGAAACAACACTAGTTATGTTGGTATTGAGAAGCCCACTGACGCCAGCACCAGGCTGTGCCTATATCTGAGAGGGAAAAGTACAAAAATAGAGGCATGAACTAGAAACAGAAGATTACATATATAAATACGAACAGAAAAAAGACTGCAGAAGGACTACTGAAAAATTAATGCTGGTTTTCTCTGGGTGGTGGGTAACAGTGATAGTTATTTCCATTTTCATTTCTCAGTATTTTCTAAAGTGTCTACAATAACTGCATTACTTTGACAAAAAAGAAAAAAATGGTAAATTCTTTTACAAAAAAGGAGGTGCTAGCATGAGAGGCTTGGGGCAGGAAGTACGCACCCAGCTCCTCCAGGGAGGGCACGCCATAGGTCTCATCGTGGTTCTCCTGGATCTCGGCCCTGCAGCCCTCCATCTGCTGGCTGGTCACAGAGCCCACGGGCTTCTTGGGCAGCTCCATGCGGCTGATGATGGCCTGAAAGCGCTTGTAGGTAAGGGGCGGCTTCTGCCCGTTCAGCTCAATAATCCTGGGAATCCCAAAGCACACCAGACGTCACTCACAAGACCCTTCATCTCAGGTCCCTGCCCGCCCAGAAAAGAGCCCAGACTTCGAAGGCTTGGAGGGTGGCTTTCCTCATCCGCTCATGGGTCCCACTCCTAAGTGGAAAGGAGGGGACAAGGGGGGCTACATCTCCGATTTACCGAGAGGGAAAATGAAGCCTAGATTGCTGGAGCAGGTGCCTGGAGCAAGTCAGGGACAAAGCTGGGGCTCAATTCCAGGTTCCCTGGTGCTGATGTGGAGCCGCCTAAAGACAGAGACTGACCGTATCTCTCTAATCACAGAAGAGTCCCCACTGGTCTTCTTGGTCCTTGGTTTGCCTGTCCAAGCCACAGGGAGTCCCGTGGACCTCCCTCTCTATCCCAGAATAAGCCTCGAGGAAGTTCTTCAATAACTGCTGCAAACATGTTCCTTGGTTGGAAAATCAGTCCCTTGTTGGGCCCCAATTACTAGAACAGAGAGGTGGAGAACAGCCTGTCCTCCCTAAATCGGAGGCTGGGCCTGGGGTTAATAGTTACAACTAATACTTCAAGGGTTTTCTTTTTCTTTTTTGCAATTTACAGAAGTATTTTTTCATGAGCAAGGGAAACACAGCTGCACTGAGATAAGAAGAAAAGATATAGGAGAGTTTAGAGGAGAACTGAGGCTGTTTATATAAGGATGAACTGGGATGGGCTGCAGCTAGACTCCCGGGGCTCTTGTTGGCCGAGAAGCAGTTTACGCAAGACGGGGCTTGCTGGGCGAGTTTATTTCTCAGTTCCTCTCTCCTCCCTTCCGTTAATGGAGATAGAAGGTTGGCTGCTGCCCCTGCAGTACCTCCCCCCTCCTCCGGCACGTGCCAGGAGGAGGAGCTCCACACCCAGCGCTTTCCTGAGCCAAGCCCAGCTCACATGCAGAGCTGTGTGACTCCAGCCTCCAGGCAGCCACACTGGTTGTGGGGAGGGGGACAGGGAGCAGGGCTTGGCAGCAGTGGCAGCAGCAGCAGGAGGGTGACAGCTCTCGCAGGGAAGGGGAGGAGAGGGTTTCCTCCTAGCCCCTCTGAAAGCACAGAGGCCCTGCAGGGATCTCTAGAGCCTCCGGAGCAACATCTAAATGCATGGCCGGGAAACCCAGAGAGCCAGGGGAGCCCAGGGAACGCACCTCAGGAACAGAAGCTGTGTCTATGAGGACAGAGATCTGCTGGGAGGGGCGACAGACAGGGCCCACTGAGGTCAGAGGGCAGTTTCTGAGCAGCAGGACGGAAGCGGGAGTGTGTGGGGTGGATGGGACTGGAGCATGTTAGGAGCAGATCTATGAAGATCCTGAGTGGGGAGCCTCACTGCTTCTGTCCCTTGGGCCTAATAAGCCTCTTTGCACCCAAATCGGGTAAGCTCTTTGAGCTGTTCTACAGGCCCCAAATCTGACCTATTATCTTCCAGCTTCTAGAAAATGTCATACCTCATGTGCCAGGGGGCCCTATTGCTGAACCTCCCTGAGTTCCACTCAGCAGGGGCCCAAATCACCAACTCCCATAATTGGCAACCTGACCCCTGGGACCCATCTCTTACTTGTCCAGGTCATAGAGAGTATGAGAGTTCTCAGTCACCACCTCCACACCAGCCTCCTTGGCCATCTTCATGATGGCTGCGTCCCGTTCTTTCCCAAAGGGTTCAGAGTCATATTCAAAGGTCAAGCGGGTCACCCCCCATTCCTGTGGGGAGAGAATCTGTAATGCTCAACACTGTTTGGGGAGAAAGAAGCTGGGCACTCAGCTCTCTCCTGGCAGGGTGCAGAGCCAGTCTAGAGACCTCGCAGAATGGGCTGCAGAACAAACTAGGGACAATGATTTGAACTGGAAAACCAACAATCTGAGATCCACAAGGTTTGAGGAGGGCAGGCCTTTGAGGTGAGGCCAACAGCCTACAACAGTGGAGCCCGAGGCTAGTGGTCTCTGTGGAATCAGGAGAGAGGTGGGCAGCTCTGTGCACTTGCTGTGTCCTTGTGGTAGGAGAATGCAGCAGGAGGATAAAAATATATGCTCCCAGGGGAGTCTCCAATCCCAGAAAGGCACTGACTCACTGGTAAAGATGGCGGGGGACAGGATTGCCATATTCTGCCTGCTTGGCAAGCCTTTCCCAGAGCTCCTCAGGGCCCTGAAAACTTCTGGCCCAGTTTTCTTGGCAGACTTGTGCTGTGTGAAGTGTGTTGATGGTTTCCACAGCAACACTCCTGAGGCCAGTAGCAAACACAGCTAATAGGCTCCAGCTCTCAGAGAGTTGGGAAAGGAGGAGCAGCCCTTAGCCCAGAGGCCAGAGAAATCAGACCAGAGGGGCCACATATTTAAAAAGAAGGGAATTCTTTTCCAAGTCTTTAGTCATGTCTGGTAGACATTTCTAGTTTTCCTAGCAAAGCTGGGAGAAAGTGGCCCCGTGAAAAGTTGTACAGAAAACCCACAGAAAGCCCTAGAGCATGCAACTAGCAAGAAGGAAACCACATTCCAACCAAAGTCTCTGGTCATGGTCCCTTAAAACCCTGAATCCCCGGGGCAAATGTCCTGGCTGTGCACAGGCCAGCCTGGTCCTGACTCAGCCCTGCTGCATGTGAGTCCTGAGCAGGGTTGCTTATCCCTCGTTCAAGGACAGCAGCACTAAACATGTATTGAGCACTTACTATGAGCCAAGTACCATGCTTAGCGGTTCATATAGACTACATTGTTAAAGACTCATAAACCTGTGAATAATAATAAAAATATGATTAGATGACACCTTCTCCAAGAAGCCTCCTAGGCCTTCTCCCTCAGTATGATTCTCCTGAACCCTGCCCGTTTTCCATCACAACAGTTATCATATGGCAATGAAGCTTCCCACTACTTGCCTATTTCCTCCATTACAGTGTGAATGCTCACAGCAGAAATCATGCTTATTCTTCATTACCCAAGGACCTAGTATGGGGTCTAGTACACAGCAGAAGCTTGATAACATGCAGTGAATGAATGATCTATCTGTATCTCTGGGCTACTAGCGGGTTGGCCTCTGAGGTGCCGGGAGAGAGGGGACTATGCAGAGGGAGAAGAGAGGCAAATGTGTTTAATGGTGCGGTGGTTAAGAACACAGCCCTGGAGTCGGGGCCTGGGCGCAAATCCTAGAGCACCACCCTTAGCTTCCCAAGCTACTGTTTCCTCATCTGCAGAACAGGGACAGCAGCGCCCACCTCTGAGGGCTGCTGTGAGGAGTATGTGAATTAATGTATGTGAAGCACTTACCTAGAACAGTGTTTGACTCAGAGTCAGCCCTCAATGAATGCTGGCTATTATCAGCACCGTGGCATTTGTGCGGGAATGGAAAGTGAATGATGAAGTGTTTACTAAGCTACTGGCCTTGACATTAAGTCTTTGCTCTTGCTTTTCCTCCAGGAAGAGTAGGGAAGAAAGTTGGGGTGGAGAGAGGCAGAAAAACAACTGTGCACCGCTGAGGATGAAGGGAGAACGTCCTAGAGCCCTCTGTCCATGAGCACTTTCGTCTCTGTTTGGGCCTTAAAAACTGTGTTTTATAAAGAGGTTGGGGGGAAAAGTGGGCTGGCTACCTGATATAGCAAACAGAGGCCTATATGGTACCTAAATGAAGATTTTATCAATCATTCACAGAGGAAGTAGGGATGTTTCCTCAGAGAGGCTGACTTTTTTTTCCAACAAGCAAAGCAAAGCAAGATGGGAAACGCCCATTGCTCAACAGGAAACCTCACCCTCAAACTCCTGGCGTAGGAAGAGCCCTAATAAATCTTTCTGGCTTGAGCCAAGAAAACATCTAAGGAAGCCAGTGGCATCCGGGGTGGAATAACTTGCCACATCCCATGTCTGGACTGAGATGGGAACTTTCCAACAAGACACTGGATTCACAGAAGTTTTCCTTAACGCAGTTTCCATTCTGTTGGCAGCTGACTGGCTGCATTTGCTCCCAACTTCCCTAGCAGCAGTGGTCAGACCGTCCCCGACCATTTTCATTTCCTCAGTCAGAATATTGTCTCGTTCAGTCTGCGGGGAAACCCTAGGAACAGACTCTCACTATCTTCTCTTGGACTTTGCACACTTACCTTGAACAGCCTTGGGAACACGTCAGCCGGCTGTCCCCGGACTACAAACAGGCGGGAGTTCAGTTTCCTTAAACTTGTGTCCAAATCTTCCAGAGACTGAAGTAGGAACCTGCAGAACCCACACAGCCCTTGTTGGTGGTAACATAACAAAGAGTTACTCTTTCCTAACAAAGCAGGGAGAAGCTGGTACATTGTTTATGCCAAACAAGTAGCATGGTTCTACTGGGTTCTGGCTGACGTGTGATATGGTAAAGGATCAGTGCCACCTCCGTTGAAATCCTGCCTTTGTCATCACTAGCTGTGTGACTTTAGGCAGTTACTTAACCTCTTTAGCTTCTTCCCCCCCCAATCTGTGATATGGAGTTGGTATTGGTACCTATCTCATAGTATTGTTAAGAAAGCCAAATAATGCACGAAGCACATTTAGTACAGAGCCTGGCATATAGGAAATCTGCGATAGTGTGAGCTGCTCCTACTCTTGTTGTTCCTCTGTGATTACAGGCAAGTCACTTATTCCCTCTTGGCCTCAGGCCCTGGGTGTAAATATCTTCCCACCACTAGGTGGTTGTGAGAATCAAAAGGGAGAACAGATGGGAAAGCCATCTGAAAAACAAGTGCAGTACTGTGGTATGGAGGACTGAGGTCCTATTAGCAGAGGAACAAGACTGCAAGAGCCCTGGAAAGTCTCACCTACCCTGGTCCAACAGACTCCCTTGTCTTTCCGCACTCATGCTTTGGGCTGCACGGATGTCTACCGCCACGGTCCCATGGTCCCACAGCCTGGGCTGAGTCCCCAGCTGCCAGGGTTTCATTTGGCAGGTAGCTCATTCTCCAGGCCTCTCCAGGGCTCTGGCCACCAGGTTTTTGTCCCAAGAGGGAGGAGGCACTTCTCTGGAAGATATCCTCCCATGCTTTCGGGGGTGGGAGTTGGGGTGTGGGAGACTCCAGAAACTCAAGAGACCTAGCCTGCGAGCTGGATCACCATGGGAAAGGGAAAGGAAATTAACACTGCCTGAGAGCCTTCAGTGTTTTATTTATTTACTTCATAGGACCTCAAACATTTATTACCTGTTCAGTTAGGCATAATCACCTTTCTGAGAAATTCCACCAATACATTTTATGATGTGTTTTATCTTTAAATTAACATTTTAAACAGATTAACTCTTCACGCGGTTCAAAATTCAAGTTACAAAAGGGTACACAGTAAAAAGTCTCCTCTTCCTGCTTCCCCAAGGAATTTAATCCATTCCCCTCTCCAGAGACAACTAATGTTATCAATGTTATTATATGCCTGTTATGCTTTTTAAGTGCGTTTTCTTTTGAATTCTCTCAACACATTTTGAAGGAAAATACTATCCTCGTTTTATAGATGAGGAAAATGAGATACAGAGAGGAGAATTAATTTGCCAAAGATTACAGTTATTGAGTGACAAAGCTGGGATAGGAAACTGTCCCAGACTCTCGGTCAGACTCAAACCATGTTTTCTTCTCTGTGCCTCATTTCTTTTTTTTTTTTTTTTTTTTTTTTTTTTTTTTTTGCGGTACACGGGCCTCTCACTGTTGTGGCCTCTCCCGTTGCGGAGCACAGGCTCTGGACGCACAGGCTCAGTGGCCATGGCTCACGGGCCCAGCCGCTCCGCGGCACGTGGGATCTTCCCGGACCGGGGCACGAACCCGTGTCCCCTGCATTGGCAGGCGGACTCCCAACCACTGCACCACCAGGGAAGCCCTGTGCCGCATTTCTTAAGCCTTTCAGTGGCACATCAAACACTGCTCCAGGGGCTGAGATTCCTGCAGGATCTCATGTGTTTGTGGCAAACACGAACCTGACTCCAGGTAATCCACTGACATTCTGTTCTTCTTCCTCAGGAACGAAGCCCTGGCAGGTGAGCCTCGTTCATGGACACCTCCTGCTATCTATGCTGGGGCCTCCCACCCAGGCCTGTCAACGATGGGAATCACCGGATTTTATTTTGAGCGCAACGAAACCCGGTGGCTCCTCTGCAGCACATCATGTTCCCTTGACTATGGGAGGCTTACAGAAGCAGTGACTGTTCCCAGGCTGCCAAATGGAACCAGTCCCTGCTGCCACCTCTGATGTCAACAACCTGACACTGCCAGGCGGAGAATGCCAGAGACCCACATTCCAGCACGAGCTGAGTCCTGGGCTCAGCCCGAAGCATCAGGCTAGCTCAGGAGCAGGCAGACTCTCCAAGGGGTTGCGATGGGAGACTGACAGGCTGAATGCTGCTTTATGCAAAGCCAAAGCTCCACCTCTGCGAATTCCTGTTTTTGAAACACTGTCACACTCAGAAAAGGAAAGCTGAGACAGAGTGACGCACTTGCACTTGCTTTGGCCTCCTCCCAGGCCTCACCCTCTTCTCAGGAGGAAAAGACGAGAGACCAGTGTAAGTTGCCTCTGTGCCACTTGAAACCTGGGCCCTGCCAGGCAGAATGCCTAGGGATAACTGGTGACTTAGATTCTGCAACCTCAGGACAGAGGGTCCTGCGGCTCCCAGGAATGTCCCTGCCATGCACTTTGGGAGCCTCAGCCTTCACAGTCCACCAGGCTGCCCAGGACTTTGATTTGAAGCTACAAATAGGACTGGCATGCACATGAAAGCTAGGTTCCAGCTGCCTTCTGTAGACTTTATTTCTAGACCTCATTTATTCAAAGGAGAGAGCTTCCCTGGTGGCGCAGTGGTTGAGAGTCCGCCTGCCGATGCAGGGGACACGGGTTCGTGCCCCGGTCCGGGAGGATCCCACATGCCGCGGAG
>NC_041229.1:96533488-96544003 GCF_002837175.3 Physeter macrocephalus | reverse complement strand
GAGGCCACAACAGTGAGAGGCCTGCGTACCGCAAAAAAAAAAAAAATAAATAAATAAAAATAAAAGGAGAGATTCCTTGCAGCATCTCTGTAGTACAGATGACCTCGTGAGAACCCTTTTCTTCTTTGACAAGAGAAGTCTACAGCCGAGGCAGTGAGTGGAAGGCACGACTCTGGACTCCGCAACCAAAGGATAATAACAGTAACAGCAACAACTAACATTTAATGAGCATTTACAATGAACCAGGTACTATTCTACTTGTTTTACATACATCACCTCATTTAATTCTCATTTTACAGATGAGGAAAACTGAGGTACAGAGAGATTAAGTAATTTGCGTAACATCATTCACTTAACAGGTGGCCAGAATTCAAACCTGGACAGTGTGGCTTGGCATCTTTATTCTTAACCACCAGGCTCCACTGCCTCTCAACCAGGACTTACCCCCTGAGCACTGAGGCTGTGCTGCCAGGGACTCAGCCAACAGAGAGCACCACAGCTCTACTCATAGGCCAACACCTTTGCTACCAAATCCTTGCTCCCCGGGGGATCAACAGCTGTGAATCACCCAGAAGCTTGCTGAAATGCAGGATCTCAGGCTCCATCCCAGACTTCCAGAAACAGAATCCGCATTTTAGCAAGATCCCCTGGTGACTCCTTTGCACATCAAAGGTTCAGGAGCACTGTCTCAGAAAACTGAACTTTACTTCTAGCTTCTATTTACAAGTTGCCTTTCTTTGCTTCTATTTGTTTTCACTGAACTTCCTCTCTTTAAGAGCCTGGTTTCTGCCTCCCCTTTGGCCCTCTAGAAATGCTGTTACTTCCAACTACCCCCCTCCAGTCAAGCCCTGCAGGACTCCTCCAGGAAGGGAGGCCTCACGATGGCCCCCAGGAGCCCCAGCCTCCAGGCAGACAGAGAAAGAGTAGCCACTGCTAGGGCACCACCTGTGAGGACTGCCAAGAAGGGACAGGGAGCGTCGGAGCAGTGCTGCTCCTGGGCAAAAGCTCACTGGGGCCAGCGGGCGCATTCTTTCACCAGAGAGAACCTTGGGCCTTTGTGCTTCCCTAGAGCCCTCCTCTCCACATGGCCAGTTTCTCTTTACTCCAATGAGGGGGGGGACTCTAAAGAAAGCTGGCCCGGGCATTGGAGGTGGCAGTGTTCGGGCAGGCAGCTCACCCTTGGCAGCTCCAAGCTGAGCTCACATGGCTGAAATTCAGAGCACACCGTCCTGTGTGAGTTCAAGCTCACCTTTTGGATTAGACAACATGTGCAGCTTAGTTGCATTATGTAAGTGCTCTGGATCCAGAAGCAGACAGAACTGGAAGAAATCAAATTGGGATTTCAAAAAATACTAAAAGGACTCAGTAATTCAGGGACTCCATGGAACTAGCCCTTTAAAATAAAAGACACGCAGATCTTTTAGGGAAGGACTTCTCCAGAGAAGGCAGATTCTGTGTTGAGAAATATTTTGTTTGTTATTAATAGGAAGAGGGAAAATGATAGTGAACTCTGTTTTTGGGTCTAGATCGCCCTTGACCAAGTTTCTCTGCTTCAAGCCGAGGTTAACTGTAATGATGATATCATTGGCCAGCCCAGACTGGCTACATAGGCTATTAATATAAGTTAATTTCTCCTAAGTAATTAAGAGCGCTTTAAGCCTCATGGAAAAGGATAACCCAAACCCACAATCCATAGCAGGGATTGATCTCTAAGTATCACTTGGCTAAAAATATGTTTATTTTTTCCTAATTTCAAAGAGAAAGATGAATGTGAAAGTTTTCATCCCTTTTAGGCAAATGGAAACATTTCCTTAGCAGCAGAACAATAAAGTGACTTTGGGTACCAGTGTGAACAACTCAGAGAAACTCAAATTTCCCTGCCTGTAGACCATAGTTCTCAATCCCCTTCTTGCTGACCAAGTTCCAGGGAAGAACCACCCAACTTGGACAGTCCACCAGTGTTTAGCTCCTGGCATTGGGAAGAGAGACACACTTGTTCTCATCAGGCATCCTGGGGAGTTCCCAGGTCACCTCATTCACTAATTCTGAGTGATTTTGGCTGATATTTTATTTCTACCAACTCATTCTGTCCCCAAGTTCCTGAATACAGGTGTACCACAGAGCCAAGGAGAAAATGACATAAATAAAGGGTAAGGTGAATTTTTGCCAACACCCATCTGGGTTGCAGTAGGGAGAGAAAGGTAATGAAAAACTGCAAGGGCCATTTTTAAATCTAGAGGTGGATCACAGCCCCTCTTTTTTTTTGGTTCTCACTGCAGTACTTCCTTCTAGACACAGTAAATTTGGGTAAGGTGGGGCTGGGGAAAACGGCAAAGGGTTTAGCTAACTAGTGCTTGGCAAAAAAAAGTCCTGAGACTCAGATGCTACAATTAGCCTATAAACTTCCCACTACCACCAAGGCAAGGAGTATGCTAGCCCTTCTCCTATGCTAATAAATGTACATGTTCTTGGTTGCCTTTCTCTGTCCACTTTTACTCTTAGGAAGGGCCATTCATGGTTATTTTACTCTGATTTATCTGCTGAAAAACGCTGTGTGGGAGTCAGTGTAGGAAGTGCAGGAGGATAACAGAGATACAGATTTTGGTTCCCCCCACCTCTTGCAGATGGCCCAGGGCCCACTCTTCTGAGGGAGGCTTCTCAGAGGCAGCAACTGAAATATTTACAGAGCTAGGATGTTACGCTGCAGCACAATTCTCCCAGGTCACTTCCAGATCCAGAAACAGCCACTGGAAGATTACACTTATTGTAGTTACACAGAGGTACAGCTGGCTCCATCACTCTTCCTAACACCCAACCGAGTGCATAAAACAGTCTGCAGTTCTGCCCTCGCTCTGAACCTGGGAGCAAAGAATATGGCGGGGGTGGTACGAATGTGTCTGTGCCCAGACCCAGGAGCAGTTATTGTATTTGATCTGTTTTGTGTGATTTCACCTCTTTCTTCTGATTGCAAAACAAATCAGACTTCTTGCCAATGCACTGCAATACATATCCCAAGTTGTTGGGCTCAGGTCTGGGGTTCTCTAGTCCAGTGCTTCTCTGGCTTTGCTGTATATCACACCTTTAAAGACCCTAATGCCCAGACCATAACCCGGAACAATGAAATCAGAACTGGGAGAGAAGCGGGCCCAGACATCTTTTAAAGATCTTTAAATGATTCCCATGTTCAGCAAGGTTAAGAACCACTGCTCTAGTCTGTCCCCCTATTTTATTTACTTCATGGCATTAGCTCTACTAAATTAAGGTTGTTTACTTGTCTTGCGCCATGCAAATGTAGGCTCCAGGAGCTCTGGACACCACATCTGCTTGTTCACTGCTACTTTCCTAGCAGCACCTAGAGCAGTGTGCCTGGCAGATATTAGGCACTCATTAAATAATTGCTCAATTAACATCTGCATTCCTACACAGCCTCTGACTTCAGGATTTGACACAGGCATCTGAACTGCCACATTCCTTTTCTCTCTCACTCACTCAAAAGCACAATCACAAAAGGGTGACCCACAAAACTCCTAGTTTCTAGCGAATCTGAGTTTAATCAGCAACAGAGTTTTTGTTGTTGATCTGTAATTTCCACTACCACAAAGGAGTAGGCAGTCCTATGCAATGTCCTCCAAAACCCCAAAAAAGGAGAAACTCCGTGACAACGCAGCAAGCAAGCAGTCTGGATTCTATTTACTCTGCTCTGACTGGCACACTGCCACTGGGAGAGGGGCAAAGTCTCAGGCTTAGTCCATGCTAGGGATGGCCAGTCATTTGAGGATGTTTGTCAAACCCAACCTCCTATCTATAGAAACTGAAGTAGAGGCAGAGCAATAGAGCAGCTGAAAATTGTGTGGGCAGGCTCTCCACACGACTATCTTTAGTTGTTCCCTCAATATAAATGGGTCAGGAGGGGGGCATTTAATAGATCCACTGCTAGGGGCATTCACTCTCCTAGCAGGGCACACACCTTGGTGAGGAAAGAATGGTGGAGAGCCAGCATATCCTGGGAATAACCCTGCCTCTCGAGCAACATGGTCACAAGCAAACATGCTCCAGAACAATGCAAACCAAAGGACTACTGAGGGGCATGTTAAAGAGAGATGGGAACACAATGTCTCAGAACTCCTTGGTTTTAAACACTCGTTAAAGAGAAAACCCATCAACTACCTATCTGTTAATCCTCTCCCATGATCCTGTCCACTCCATCTCCTGGGAATCATCAAAGAGGGACCCTTGATATCACAGCTTTCCTGGTCCCTAATCTTAGTACATCAGTTGATAAAAGTCTAATCTATAATGGCTCAACCGTCCTTTAAAAACAATCTCATGAGAAGAGGAGGAAGGAAGGGACACTTTGGTTCCTTTTTTTTTTCTTCCTCTAGCAAGCCCATAGCTGCTGAGGGAATTCTCCAAAATGGATTAAGTACTGCTCTCTGCTCTCCGGCTCCGGACACAAAGTGCCTCTAACTGAACATGCCCTTGAGGTCTTTATCTATAATGAAGGGGAGACAGCACTTGCCCTATCTAATGCTAAGCCAGAGTCTCTAGACGCCTCCAGAAACAGAATGATCTTGGTGGAGGAGGGAAGGCAGGATGGTTGAAAAAATGGATTCAAACAAACCAGAAGCTTACAGATGACCTTCAGGAGCACAGCAATGCGCTCTTTACTTGAAGAATGCAGGCATCTGCAGTGCTATCGATTCAGAAACCCATCCCTGCCCTCACACCACAATAGCTCCTGTCCTCCCCCTCCCCCCGCCCCCAGTACACCCCTAAGAGCCCTAGACAAGGAGTCCCTGTTCTGCCACTGGCTGCAACTCCTTAAGCAGGTCAACTTTGTGTCTCGAGGGCTCAAGAGTCTCATGTGTACAATGGGGATCATGATCTGTCCCACAGGAATGTCGTGAGGACCAAAGAAGATAACACGCAGTGCGAGCGCGCGGTGTCAGAAGCTGAGCCCTGGTCCACCCAGGCTATTACTACGGGGACTAATTGCTTCCCTCTTCACGGCTTCTCCCCTCTGGAGACTCGGCTCCGTCCCCCTGCCCCACCTCCTTCAGGCCGGGGTCTTTCGGCAGAGCGGACTGGGGCCAGAGCCTCCCCTTCCGAGGATGGGTGCCCCAGAGGTCAGGCTGCGTCCCCCGGGCCCGCGAACCCGCCCCGGTCCCCCTCACCTCCATCGGTTGATCCCGACTGAGGAGGAGGCCGCGAACCAAGGGTCGAGGATGTAAACGCAGCGCATACAGTGCGCCCCGCGCACGGCCGCCTGCAGCGCCGGGTTATCATGGAGCCGCAGCCCCTTGCGGAACCAGTGCACTGAGGAGGCGCCTTCCGCGCGGGCCGCCGGCGCCGGGGCCGCCAGTGCCGCGGTAGCCACAGCCGCCGCCATCACCGCTCTGACTGCTCTAGCCACCTCTGCTCCGCCCCCATAGACACCGCGGGCCCCGCCCCCATCCCGCCCAGTGACCTATGACGCTTCCGTTCCTCTCTGGGTCCCCGCCCCTGGGACCTGGAGCCTATCTGCTATTGGCTGGGCGCCTCCCGCCCGGCGATTGGCTCTGAGGCGCCCAGTCTGGCCCCGCCCCCTCACGTTCCCACCATGTGTGGGCTCGCTGGGGAGGAGCCGGAGGGCTGGGCGTGTGACGCAGGCTGGCGCTCCCCAGGGAGGTCTGGTCTTGGACTGAATCCGGAGGGACTGTGGATCCCAGGCTTGCCTCTGGAAGCTGTGTGGGCTGGCGGGGTTGCTGTGACTCCAGAAAGTGAATTACACGACGAACAACCGGCCGTCCTACATCATCATCGTCATCAATATCATCATCATCTACCTCACTCTATACATCATTACAACATTCTACTACAGCCGCCATTTATTGAGTGCATTATATATGCCAAGCAACATGATAATACCCTTACATTGACTGTGCCATTTACTACTCAGTTCAGCCTAGTTGCATTCATTCAACGAACCCTAGTGAAAGAGCTGTTATTATTCTCATTTTACGGACAAAGAAAACTGAGGCTGCCTCAGGGTGAGTGACTTGCTCAGTATCATAACGCTAATAAAAGGATTCTACACCGATTATTGTGAATCCGAAGCTTCTGCTTTTACCTACAAAGCTATACTTGCGTCTGCGCTGAGCAACGTGGCATTTACAAGCGGTAGAGTTCAAAGAGTGGGGAGAAGTGCCCTGATGTCCAGCAGTAGAAGGTTTGGGAGTAGGGGCTGGAAATGTAGAGGACGTGGGTTGAGATAGTAATTATGCCATCAGATGAGTTTTGCTTTTACTTCTATGTTGAGTAGACTCAGTGGTCCCTCTGTATGCAAAGCACTGAACTGGAGTCTGTGTGGGATTCAGAGATGTGGAGGACACTCCCCATTCCTCCCAGGGGAGCCAGGTGGAGCCCTCTTCGCCTTCTGGACTCTAGCACAGGGCTTGCTGATTGACAGAATGAGTGAATGACAGGAGAAGCATATAAATACCCACAGTGAAGTGTTGATGGTGGACTAAGCTAGCCTAGTCAGATTGGAGCTCTGGGGGTTATCAAATGAAGAGTCTGTCTCAGTTTGTCCCTGGGTTGTACCCATGCTGAGAACTCTTCCTGAACTTGGGAATGAGCAGTGAGGAATTTAGCAATATAGCCAGCAATTTAGTGGTGTTGATTGGCACAACTCTTAAACCACAGTGTTGTTGCAATCCTAGGGTCTCTCATTGTCAGGGCTTTGTACAAACTGTTCCCTCAAACCTGGATCACATGCCACACTCCACCCCCTTTCTGACTCCACTTTGTCCTGTGTCACTGCTCAGTGTAGATGCCACTTGCCATCTGGTCCCAGCCTCCATAGTGGCCCATCTCGTTCTGTGCTTTTTCTTATCACTGGCCTTAGTACATGGTACGGGAATTTCTTACTTGTCTGTCTGTCTCATTAGCCTATAAATTACTGGAGGGCAAGGAATGTGGCTCATTTACAGCTGTATTTCCAGGGTCTAGCTCAGTGCTTGGCACTTTATGCTCGAGGATTATTTAGTAAAAGTTGGACAGGGACTAGAATCTCAGGTTGCCAGGAACCTTAATGGTCTATCCCAATCCCGACCCTGTCGTTAATTTTGAATCACCTCTCCAAATGCTTGCTGAATGACGAGATGCCACCTCTCATTACTCTTTTTTAAAAAACATTTATTTATTGAAATTGAGGTATAGTTGATCATTTGTTTTGAGACTTTGTGTTCCTCTCACCTACCCCCGCCCCGTTTTTAAAAAAATAAATTTATTTATTTATATGTTTTGGCTGCGTTGGGTCTTTGTTGCTGTGCAAGGGCTTCCTCTAGTTGCGGAGAGCGGGGGGCTACTCTGTTGCGGTGCGCGGGCTGCTCATTGCGGTGGCTTCTCCTTGTTGCGGAGCACAGGCTCTAGGCACGCGGGCTGCAGTAGTTGTGGCACATAGGCTTTGTTGCTCCGCGGCACGTGGAATCTTCCCAGACCAGGGCTCGAACCTCTGCATTGGCAGGTGGATTCTTAACCACTGCGCCACCATGGAAGTCCCCTACCCCCTTTTTTCTCCACAAGGTTGATGCTCTACTAGGAATGGAACAGAGAGTGGAAAGAGATCGTTCTTCCCTATAGCCTCAAAGATGGGTATTCTTCTCTTTTTCTCCTCTGAACTCCCACGATGCTTTCTCTATAGACCGTGAGCTACGTGAGGGCAGGGACTGTGTTTATCTTGCTCATCAATGTATTCCCAGCACCTAGTTTGGTACCTGACATGTAGTAGGTGCTCAATAAATATTTGCTGAGTGATTGTCATTTATCTCTTTCTATTTTTTTTTGGTTGACATGTCTTGCAAGTTTATTTTAAACTATAGGTTCCTCTTTGCTCTCTCTTTTTTTCTCTAGGCAATTTATTTGTTGAGGAAATAGGGTCATTTTCCCTGCAGAGAGCCCCACATTCTGGGTTGTTCTCATTCATTGCATCTCTGAGAATCATTTAACATACCAATCTCTAATCCTATACTTCCTGTTAATTGGGAGTTAGCTCCAGAGCTTCATAAGTATTCAGGATTTTTTGGGGGGAGACAAGGATACCTTACAAATGAACTTTCATTGGGGAGCAGACACAAGATATCAACTTGTTTCTTGTTTTGTGATTTTAAGATTGATGACTGTGTTCCAATACCATATCTCTTTCTATCTTATTAGGCTATTATGAGAGGCAGTGTGGTATAATGGTTAAGCCCAAGGTCTTGCACATTTGGAGTGGCTGTGTTCAAATTCTGGTTCTGCTTTTACTCTCTGTGACCTTGGGTAAACTAGTTGACCTCTCTGTTTCCCACTTTCTTAACCTATACAATAGAGATATGATCTCTAGCTACTATTATGATAGTAGCTAGGATATAGTAAGCATTTAATAATAGTCAGCTACTATTATTCTGACCAGCAGGATCTGTGTCTGCTTTTGTCTTCCTTGCAACACCCATGCCCTGGGTCTTTACACATGATGAGTGCTCCATAAGTTGCTGAGTGAACAGAAGATTTTAATCAGTTTTTTAAAGTCCTCAAAATTATACCAATAATGAAAAGCAGAGACAAGTCATCACCATCAATTTCCAAACAAATCAAGTATTTTTTATCTTCATGTAGCCTTCCAGACTTTGTCCATAACATCTAAGTTCTGCAGCTTTAATCAAAGCAGAGGTGCAGTGTTGCATACATCTTTAAACAAAACATCAAGCATGTTTCATATTGCTATGTCATTTTCTTTGTTATTTTAATGACTATATAATTGTTCAAGTTGATAAAGATGAATTAGTTTATTGAATGATTGCATATTGCTTGGGTATAATAACAGGGTAACATTCAACCATCAGGAAGTAATCTGGCACTGGATAGAATACTGGAGTGCAAAGTCCACTTTTGGACTTTAGAGTTCAAAAGGGACACAGAGAAATTGGAGAGAGACCAAAGAAATCTGTAAATCGCTAAGTAGGTGAAATGTACTCATGAATTATTATACCTTTGAGAGAAATGAGAACTCAGCTATACGCCACATATCCCCTCACATATCTGGATATTTACTTATGACAAAGGTGTCTTTGTAAAGAAGTGGAGTAAAAGTGGTTTTTCCTATAATGTAAATGAGTCAGACAGGTATCCCAGTGTAAAAAAATGAAAATTGACCCCTATGTCAGAGCGTACACACAAATCAATTCCAAGTAGACTACATGCTTAATGTGAAAGGTAAAAGAGTAGAGCTTTGAGAAGATTACATAGGAGAATACCCTCATGACCTTGGGGTAAGACAAGGAATTCTTTTTTTTTTTTTTTTTTTTTAAAAGAGAGCTTTATTTATTTATTTATTTTTGTGGCACACAGACCTCTCACTGTTGTGGCCTCTCCCGTTGTGGAGCACAGGCTCCGGACGCGCAGGCTCAGCGGCCATGGCTCACGGGCCTAGCCATTCCGCGGCATGTGGGATCTTCCCGGGCCAGGGCACAAACCCGTGTCCCCTGTATTGGCAGGCGGACTCTCAACCACTGCGCCCCCGGACCGGGGCACGAACACGTGTCCCCTGCATCAGCAGGCGGACTCTCAACGACTGTGCCACCAGGGAAGCCCAGACAAGGAATTCTTAAATAAGATATGGAAAGCACTAACCATAAAGGACAAGATTGATAAATTGGACTACCTTAAAATTAGGAGGTTCTGTGTATCAAAAAACATTATTTAGAGAGTGAAAAGGCAAATTACAGAATGAGAGAAGATAGTTGTAACATTTCTAATTCTTAAAGAGCTCAGATCCAGAATATTTAAAGAACCCTTACAAATGAAAAAGAGAAAGAAGATAGGCAACCCAGTGTGAAACTTGGCCACAGGTTGGAACAGCCACGTTCCACCTCCTCCCCCACAAAGGATACGCAGGTGGCCAATGAACAAAGGAAAAAGTGCTCACCTTTATTAGTTCATTGGAGAAATACAAATAACCACCACAGTGAGATGCCACTATAGACCCACTAGAATGGGTAAAGTTAAAAGTGTTGGGGAAAATGTGAGCCATCAAAACACTCATACTCTGTTGTTGGACGTGTAAATTGATGCAACCACTTTAGAAAACTGTCTGTGTTATATACTAAATTTGAAAAACCAAATACCCTACAGATCGTGAACCATATACCCTATGACCCAGCAATTTCATTCCTACTACATACCTAACAGAAATCTGTGCCCACATACACCAAACATTCATAGTAGTATTATCAGTAATGGTCCTAAACCGGAAACAACTCAAATACCCAGAAGCAGTAAAAATGGATGAATTGTGGTGTATTCAAACAAAGGAATACTATACAACAATAAAAATGAACAAACTATAGTTATATTCAACAACCTGGATGATCTCACACATTTAATTTTTTTTTAACATCTTTATTGGAGTATAATTGCTTTGCAATGGTGTGTTAGTTTTTGCTTTATAACAAAGTGAATCAGTTATACATATACATATATCCCCATAACTCTTCC
>NC_041229.1:96530414-96533200 GCF_002837175.3 Physeter macrocephalus | reverse complement strand
ACTTCACTCTGTATGACAGACTCTAGGTCCATCCACCTCACTACAAATAACTCAATTTCATTTCTTTTCATGGCTGAGTAATATTCCATTGTATATATGTGCCACATCTTCTTTATCCATTCATCTGTTGATGGACATTTAGGTTGGTTCCATGACATGGCTATTATAAATAGAGCTGCAATGAACATTGTGGTACATGACTCTTTTTGAGTTATGGTTTTCTCAGGGTATATGCCCAGTAGTGGGATTGCGGGGTCATACAGTAGTTCTCTTTTTAGTTTTTTAAGGAACCTCCATACTGTTCTCCATAGTGGTTGTATCAGTTTACATTCCCACCAACAGTCACACATTTAATATGGAACAGAAGAAGCCAGACACAAAAGAAAACATTTATATATGTATATGTCCGCTATGTAAAGTTCATAGCCCGGCAAAACTAATGTAAGGTGTGAATAGCTAAAGAAGTAGAAACAACCCATGTGTCCATCATCTGATGAATGGATAAATAAAACATGATATACCCATACAATGGCATATTATTTGGCAATTTTAAAAAGGTTGTACTGATATATGCTTCAACGTCGATGAACGTCAAAAACATTATGCTAAGTGACAAAGTACCACATATTGTAGGATTCCATTTATATGAAATGTCCAAAATAGGCAAATCTAGTGAGACAGAAAATGGTTTTCTAGGTTTGGGAGGACTGGGGATGCGGAAATAAGGAGTTACACCTAATTTCTTTTTTACTTTTTTGGCCACGCTGCAAGACCAGGGATCAAACCTGTGCCCCCTGCAGTGGAAGTGCAGAGTCTTAACCACTGGACCTCCATGGAAGTTAATGGATTTGGAGTTTCTTTTTGGAGTAATGACAATATTCTAAAATTGATTGTGATAATGATTGCACATCTGTAAACATACTAAAAACCTTTGAGTTGTAAATTTTTCATGGATGAATCTTGTGGTATATGAATTATATCTCAACAGAGCTATTATTTAAAAAAATATAAAGCATTGTAAATAAAAAATAAAATAAGCCTCAGCACCAGAACAGGACTTTATATATATATATATATATATATATATATATATATATATATATTTAAAATTATTTATTTATTTTTGGCTGCATTGCGTCTTTGTTGTGGTGCAAGGGCTTCTCATTGCAGTGGCTTCTCTTGTTGCGGAGCATAGGCTCTAGGCGCCCAGGCTTCAGTAGTTGTGGCTCGCGGGCTCTAGAGCACAGGCTCAGTAGTTGTGGAGAAGGGGCTTAGTTGCTCTATGGCATGTGGGATCTTCCCGGACCAGGGCTCGAACCCGTGTCCCCTGCATTGGCAGGTGGATTCTTAACCACTGCGCCACCAGGGAAGCCCCCCCTTTTTTTGATATTTATTTATTTGGCGGCACACAGGATCTAGTTCCCTTACCAGGGATTGAACCCAGGCCCCCTGTTTTGGGAGCGCAGTGTCTTAATCGCTGAACCATCAAGGAAGTCCCTAGAATAGGACTTTTAAAAGAAAGGTATTCCACGAAGAAATGTCAAAGTCAAAAAGCATTGTTTATATCAAATTTGCATATATGGTACTAGTTTTTTCATTGGTGTTATAGGGTCCTTTATTTACCTGGAAATGTGCATTAGATTAGCATGTGCAATGTTTTAAATAGATGAATCCATATTTAATATGTGTCCATATTAAAAAGATCTTAAGTTCATAAATTAAAAACAACAACAAAAACCAACCTATGGCATTAGACATCAGATGTCAGAATAGCAGTGACCACTGACTAGGAGGGACTGGATAGCGATGGGGGTACCTGGGGGAGTTTCTGGGGTGCTCGTAATATTCTGTTTCTTGACCTGGGCAATGCTTACACAGATGTATTCATTTTGTGTTAATCCATTGAGTTACGTGTTTTTATGATTCATCTCCTTGTTTGTATGTATGTTACACTTCAATTTAGAACATTAGGAAAATAGGGTGCTGGCTCCAATTGGGTCTGGTGTAGTGAGCCCAGAATCATTTGTCCTTTTCCTCTCTGGCTGTGTTTGCCCCAGTGTTTGCTCCTAAGTGCGCCCCCTGCAATGGCCATGGTTTTGTGGAGTTGAGACAGCCTGCGGCCCCCCCAGCTCCTGTAAAGAATGGTGGTTCTGGGACTTCCCCGGCAATCCAGTGGTTAAGACTTGACGCTTCACGCTTCCATGCAGGGGGTGTGGTGCAGCCAATAAAAAAATAAATAGAGAATTGGCTTTAAAAATCTATATTTATTAAAATATATATATAAAAAGAATGGTTGTTCTCTGAAGGTTGCCATAGGAGCCTTCCTAGACTGTTCTGCTGGTCAAAGATGTCGAGGAAGGCTGTCTGGTGGGACCTGAGCTCTTACAGACACACTGGAGTTTTCACCTGAGGCAGGAAGTAACCAGTATCATCTTTTTTAAAATTATGTTTTATTTTTTTTAGCAGTAATTTTATCTTATCGTTTTTTAAAATAGATCTTTATTGGAGTATAATTGCTTCACAATACTGTGTTAGTTTCTGTTGTACAACAAAGTGAATCAGCCATATGCATACGTATATCCCCATATTACCTCTCCCTCTTGAGCCTCCCTCCCACTCTCCCTATCCCACCCCGCTAGGTGGTCACAAAGCACCAAGCCCATCTCCCTGTGCCATGTTGCTGCTTCCCACTAGCTAATTAGTTTACATTCAATAGTGTATATATGTTGATGCTATTCTCACTTCGCCCCCGCTTTCCCCTCCCACCCCAGGTCCTCAAGTCCATT
>NC_041229.1:96527105-96530373 GCF_002837175.3 Physeter macrocephalus | reverse complement strand
TTTTTTTTTTTTTTAGATTCCATATATATGTGTTAGCATATGGTATTTGTTTTTCTCTTTCTGACTTACTTCAATCCTATGGGGGCTCGAACCATTTGTCAAACCAAGGGAGGAGGTGACATTGTGTGGGCTGGGCCTCACCTCCTGCTGGACCACCCCTGAGACTCTGGTAACCCTGAGCAAAGCGCCAAAGAAATGAGCGAGTGCTTTTCTAATCTTTGCCAAAGAGCAGACAGGACGTTCCTTTCCAGATGAGGTGTGGCCATCAGACCCCAGGCTCAGTGGCTGGTTGGGGATGGGCCGGTGGCTGTGCTCATATCCCCTGGGACTGAGACCTCTGTCACTTCCCATCGCAGGAAAGCTGCCCTCAGAGGCGAGGTCCCAGCCAGACTCTACAGTGATAAAGAGCAAATGCAAGAAAGCAAAACCAGGGGGAAGGACTCCAATAGAGAGAACAGGGGTGTGTAACCTTGCTTAATTTCAAAACTGAAATTTCGTAGGTCTTGCTAAAGAAATCAGCATCTGCTCTTTAAGCTCAAAGGAGGGAAGTATGCTGTGTGTCTACAGGTCTGTGTGTGGCAGGGAGCCTGTGTGTGGCAGGGAGCCATGCAACATACACCTTTTAGCCACCAGAAAAAGAACCTTGTTAATGAGCCTGTCTCTGCTAATCCAGCTCCAGGGCCCTGGGAGGGATGACATCTTTGTGGTGATGGATTGCTGAGGCACTTGCCTTGACCCACCCTCGATTACGAGGCTCTGTTGGAGGAGTAGAGACCTCTACCACTGCAAATCCACCCGCCACCCCTGCCCCGCCACAAAGAGTGGGCTTTTGGCCACTAACGTGGAATCATAGTCTTCTCTGAAGTATTAGCACTCTCTTCACTCTTCCCTCCATTCTGGTAAATATATTTTTTAATTTTAGAAGAATAAAATGCTAGAAATGAAACTTTCCTTCTCAAGGACTTGGGGGTTGGCTCTCTTCCGTGGAGGGAGCATCCAGTGACTGCTTGTCTGGTGTGTGGCAGCGTCTGCTTTCCAAAGGAGGTGAGGAAGGAGCTGCAAAGAGCTGCCATCCCTGTGCGCTGGACCACTTGGCCCACAAGTCAAGCTGGGAAACTGTGTTGATGACTTTGGTCAAGGTTCTTCTGGTGCCAAGTAACCAAAACCTTCTTCAAGCTAGCTTAAACAAAAAGCAGACATATAGCAGGAGGACGCAGAAGCATCTTGTGGGACCAGAGGGCATAACCCAGATCCTGCTTCACCAGAGTTGAAATCAGGCATAAAAAGCCACTGGAGCATGGCCGCTGAGCCTGCGCGTCCGGAGCCTGTGCTCCGCAACGGGAGAGGCCACAACAGTGAGAGGACCGCGTACCACACACACACACAAAAAGCCACTGGATACAGGGATAGCCATCCTCTCTCTGTTATCCCTCTCTCTCTGGGATCTCATGATCTCCTGTTTGCTTCTCTTTGGATTTTTCTCTGCAGACCAGTTTTCTCTGCCTGCTCTAACTTCTGGCTACTTCTAGGAGAGGACTGATCAGTGTCTCTCGAATCCTGATTCAGGAATGGTGATGAGCTTAGGACATTGGTCCAGGCAATAGTGAACAGGGGGTTAGGAGCCTGTGGTTCAAACATGGAGCCAGGGCACACCCCCTTGAAGAGGGGGATCTTGGAAATGGAGGTTTGTGTGCTGAGCAGACATTAATGATGATTTGGGAACGTTGCACTTGCTTATAAGGGTTTTAATGATTCATTGGGCAAACTTGACCACATGTCTATTGGGCCAGGCTCCAAGAAGACCTGGGTACACAGGGTTGAGTTAGACATGATTCTTGTTCTTTGTGAAACTTATGATATAGTGAAGGAAATGAGCATATTAACATTTCTTCTTATTATATGTTTCATGAGAAGTATGTACGATAATAGAATTTTGTGCACACTAAAATCTTAAGATCACAGATCATAATATTAATAATAATGAACATTTGTTGAGCTTTGCAGACACTGTTCACTTAACCCTTCACATAACCCTATGAGGCAGGGACTCATTCTCATCCCTGTTTTAGTAGTTATTTCCATTTGCAGATGAGGAAACTGAGGCTTGGAGAAGCTCAGTGCTCTGTTGAGTAACCCGAGCAGGAAGTGGGAAGCAGGGATTCAAACACGAGTCTGTCTGAGTCCAAAGCCTAAAGTTTTTTCACTCTATCAAGAAAGATTTTAGAATATGCCAAGGCCTTATGTCAATTAGACCAGAGGGCATAACCCAGATCCTGCTTCACCAGAGTTGAAATCAGGCATCAAAAAGCCACTGGAGGGCTTCCCTTGCCAGGCAATAGTGAACAGGGGGTTAGGAGCCTGTGGTTCAAACATGGAGCCAGGGCACACCCCCTTGAAGAGGGGGATCTTGGAAATGGAGGTTTGTGTGCTGAGCAGACATTAATGATGATTTGGGAACGTTGCACTTGCTTATAAGGGTTTTAATGATTCATTGGGCAAACTTGACCACATGTCTATTGGGCCAGGCTCCAAGAAGACCTGGGTACACAGGGTTGAGTTAGACATGATTCTTGTTCTTTGTGAAACTTATGATATAGTGAAGGAAATGAGCATATTAACATTTCTTCTTATTATATGTTTCATGAGAAGTATGTACGATAATAGAATTTTGTGCACACTAAAATCTTAAGATCACAGATCATAATATTAATAATAATGAACATTTGTTGAGCTTTGCAGCCACTGTTCACTTAACCCTTCACATAACCCTATGAGGCAGGGACTCATTCTCATCCCTGTTTTAGTAGTTATTTCCATTTGCAGATGAGGAAACTGAGGCTTGGAGAAGCTCAATGCTCTGTTGAGTAACCCGAGCAGGAAGTGGGAAGCAGGGATTCAAACACGAGTCTGTCTGAGTCCAAAGCCTAAAGTTTTTTCACTCTATCAAGAAAGATTTTAGAATATGCCAAGGCCTTATGTCAATTATATCTCAATAAAAAGTAATAAATATGAGAATAAAACTAATTTAAACTTAAGTTGTTAAAGAAAAGCTAACTATGAAATAATATGTACAGGATGGATGATCCTATCTCATTTATTTTATTTTATTTTTTTTTGGAAAAAGGTTACATGTGAAAAATAGTGAAATAGTGATTCAGAAACACACATCAAAAGGTAATAGGAGGGCTTCCCTGGTGGCGCAGTGGTTGAGAGTCCGCCTGCCGATGCAGGGGACACGGGTTCGTGCCCTGGTCCGGGAAGATCCCAC
>NC_041229.1:96524193-96527075 GCF_002837175.3 Physeter macrocephalus | reverse complement strand
AGCCATGGCCGCTGAGCCTGCGCGTCTGGAGCCTGTGCTCCGCAACGGGAGAGGCCACAACAGTGAGAGGCCCGCGTACCCCAGAAAAAAAAAAAAAAAAAAAAAAAAAAAAGGTAGTAGGAGTTAACATTGGGGAGGGTGATGTAATTGTGTTCTCAGGGATGGGTTACTGGGGTGGGGAAGGGATGGGGCAGAGGAAAAATTGATCCTATGTTTCTGTGCCATTTGAATTGTTAATACATGCATTGTTCAATTTACGGTTAATTAATATTTTTTTTCAAAAGATATTATGTTAACTAACTTTAAAAAAAGCCAAGGAGGGCTTCCCTGGTGGCGCAGTGGTTGAGAGTCCGCTTGCCAATGCAGGGGACGCGGGTTCGTGCCCCGGTCCGGGAGGATCCCACATGCCGCGGAGCGGCTGGGCCCGTGAGCCATGGCCGCTGAGCCTGCGCGTCCGGAGCCTGTGCTCCGCAACGGGAGAGGCCACAACAGTGAGAGGCCCGCGTACCGCAAGAAAAAAAAAAAAAAAAATAAAGCCAAGGACAATGACCTTGCTTACTCCTCATTCAAAGGTAACATGCTCCCCTCCGTGGTAAGGGACTTGGTATCCAGAACTGGGGACTAAGGCTTCCCCTGTTCCCCAGTCACGTTACTCTCAGGAGCCCCACAGCCAAACCCATCCTCCTTTTGCAGGGGAGACAGTGATACAGCCCTTCCCACACCTGCCAACAGTTTGGTGGGGCTAGGATGTGATTCCAGCCTCTCTAGTGGAGCGTCTCAAATGTGAGTGTTCCTAGGTATTCAAAATGCAGATTCCCTGCAGAGTCTGACTCAGAGGAGTCTGGGGTGAGGCCTGGAAATCTGCATTTTGAATGCTTCATAGGCAACTAAAATGCTGGTGGTCCTGCACGGACCACATATTGGAAGACGCTGCTTTAAGCCATGGTCGGGGCACTCTGGGTCCCCAAGGCTCTGAGGCCCCTGTCAAGCCAGGGGAAAACAAACAAATCACACCAAGCTGGGGCTAGGCCTGCCAGCATCCTGTTTCCCAGTGTCTCTTCCAATCCCACCACAACCCCGGCTCAGGAGAAGGCATACTGGGACTTGGTAACACTGGCTGGAGGAGGGGAAGGGAGAGTTAGTTAGGGTAACCTGACACTGAGCAGCCTCTCATTCTGGCTTGGGGCATGGGTTGGGGAAATACCAGTAACAAGGAGAGCTCACAATAATGCCCTGAGCTTGTTCTATGCCAGTTCCTCTACTAAGCACTATTCAAAATGCAGATTCCCAGGCATCACCCCAGACTCCCCTGAGTCAGACTCTGCAGGGAATCTGCATTTTGAATACCTAAGAACACTCACATTTGAGACTCTCCACTAGAGAGGCTGGAATCACATTCCTAGCCCCACCAAACTGTTGGCAGGTGTGGGAAGGGCTGTATCACTGTCTCTCGTAAATATATTTATTCTTATTTATTCTCAGAAAAACCAGTGGAGTTGGTATTATCTCTTCTTTACAGAGGTGGAGGTTGGGGTCACCCAGTGGCAGAGCCAGGTTTCAACCTAACCCAGGGAAACGAACCACAGTCCTAAGACTGGTCTTTACACCCGGGGTAGCTGGATGTGTCAGTGTGGTTTTCAAAAAGGTCTGCAAGCATGTACGTAAGGGAGGAGAAGGAGAAGCCTGATCAGAAGGGAGAGCATCGCAGAAGTCCAGGCTGCAGGGGCTGACCCTGGTACCCTGGCAGCTGGGGTTCCAGGCCTCGGTCCATTTGTGAGAGTAGGAAGATGTTACATGCATACGAGCGATGATTATAATCTGTCTTCATCAAATGCCAGAGAGATCCCAGCCCAGCCAGAACCTGGTCTGACTATTTTCTGGCAGGGAGATCTCATGGGATGGGCCTGGGTTCCTCAGCGCCTTTAATGGGATTTGGAGTCAGATAGACCAAGATTCAAATCCCATTTCTGATACCTGCTGTGTGATCTGGGGCAGGTTACTCCACTTTTCGGGGCTGGAGTTTCCTTCTCAGTAAAACATGGAATAATCTTCTCTCCCTCTTAGGGCTGTTGGAAGGATCATGTTTGTGGAATTGTCTAATGCACTCTGCACAGTGCCTTGTGCCTGGAAGGCTCTCAGTGAACAGTGGTTGGAACAAGTGATAGCATCATTGTTGGCTTTCTCAACTTCAGTGTTTTGGACTGGATAATTATTTGTTGTGAGAGGCTGTCTTGAACACTGTAGGATGTTTAGCAGCATTCCTAGCTCCTGCCCACTAGATGCTATCACAACGTCCCCCCACCAACAGCTGTGACAGCTAAATGTCTCCAGATATCGCCAGATGTCCCCGGAGGGACAAAATCACCGCCAGCGGATGACCGCCAAGCTAGAGGGTGAAGGCCTGTGAGGCAGGGGGAGCAGTCCTAAAGGTTTGACCCAGGAACCTGGCCCAGGTGGGGGCCCGGATGTGGAGGGGAGGAGGTGGAGGAAAAGGCCGTGAGCTCGTGGTGAAGAAGCAGAGCTAGGGGGTGCGGATCCCAGAAGAGCAGAGAACGGGATGGTCTGAGCAGAAGCGGGCAAAACCCTTGGAGATGGTAGGGCCTACGGCTACACCTGGGCTTTGGTTTCTTTGTTTAATGGAATTTTGTTTTCCCAATTGTAAAAGTGGTATAAGTTCATTCTAGACAATTTGGAGAGTCCGCTTTCCAGAAAATAAAAATCTCAAGTAATCCCCACATTCCACAATGGAGTTGGATGTGCTCCCTTGTTCTTTTCTTTTTTAAAATTTATTTATTTTATTTATTATTTGTTTTTGGCTGTGTTGGGTCTTTGTTGCTGCACACAGGCTTTCTCTAGTTGCGGCGAGCGGGGGCTACTTTTCG
>NC_041229.1:96523821-96524011 GCF_002837175.3 Physeter macrocephalus | reverse complement strand
GGAGCACAGACTCTAGGCGCGCGGGCTTCAGTAGTTGTGGCTCGCGTGCTCTCGAGTGCAGGCTCAGTAGTTGTGGCGCACGGACATAGTTGCTCTGCGGCATGTGGGATCTTCCCAGACCAGGGCTTGAACCCGTGTCCCCTGCATTGGCAGGCGGATTCTTTTTTTTTTTTTTTTTTTTTGTGGTATG
>NC_041229.1:96505993-96523573 GCF_002837175.3 Physeter macrocephalus | reverse complement strand
GCCGCTCCGCGGCATGTGGGATCCTCCCAGACCGGGGCGCGAACCCGGTTCCCCTGCATCGGCAGGCGGACGCGCAACCACTGCGCCACCAGGGAAGCCCCAGCAGGCGGATTCTTAACCACTGCGCCACCAGGGAAGTCCCGCTCCTTCTTTTCATTCGACAAACATTTATTGAGAGCCGACTGTGTGCAGGCCCTGTCCAGGTGGGGGGGCAGCATGGAGTGTCTGTATGGGTTGGTGGGGACTGTTGTCCTCCTCCACCGGCCCCACCTTAAAGGATCTGTGTGGTGTCCCAGCCCTGCTCCTTGACCTGGATCTTTCTGGAATCTGCCCATGTGTCTCCATCTTTGAGGCCCTGCTTGAGCTGCCTCAGCCCACCTGTCAGCCTCCTGTCACCCTCTTCCTTGCTTTCTGTGTGCCAGCCACTCTAGTGTTTGTTTTTCCTGTTTCATTTTCTTTTCTTTTTAAAAAATTGTGGTTAAAATATTCATGACATAAAATTTACTATTTTATCCCTTTTTAAGTGTACAATTCAGAGCCATTAAGTACATTCACAATGTTGTGTGACCATCACGTCTCCCCATTTCCACAACTTTGTATCATCCCGAACAGAAACTGTATGCATTAAACAATAACTCTACATACCCTCTTATTATAGTCCCCGGTTACCGTTATTCTATTTTCTGTCACCATAAATTTGCTTATCTCAGGAATATAGAATCTAGGCATATAGAATTAACATTGTGCCCCATAGGGTTAAAAAAACCCATCTTGAAACCATGCCCCATAGGGTTAACAGAAACTGGTGACTAACAGAAATTCTTGAGCTAGCCTTACAGCTTGCTAAAACCCCCTCAGCTTCTAGCCTAAAAACCTCTCAGCTTCTAGCCTGCCTTCACTGAGCAATCTTGCCTTAATTATTCTGTTGTAAATTACATACCCTCCAAGCTTCACTTGGCCTAAACAGTTAAAATGTTTGCCTGAGTTTTTTTCCAGGAACTTGGAGTCGGCTGTGTCTTGCTTGAGCTTGGCTGGTTGGGATGACCGACTCTAAAACTGGGCCTGTGCAGGTGTTGGATGAATGTCCTTCTGACATCCGAGGGCCCAAAACTGCACCCTCAGTTAATGCTAAGTGCCTCCATTTTTGAACATCCCATGAAGAAGCATGTAACTCAGATATACCTGCACAGAACACAGATTACCTCACCTTTTCCCTACCTCCAATCACCTTTCCCCACACCTAAGACCAACCTGCTTTTTAATCCCATAAATGTCCCATGCCCCTTGCCTTTGGGGAGGTGGATCTGAGATTTGTTCTCCTGTCTCCTTGCCTGGCTGCCTTGTGAATAAACCCCTTCTTTGCTGCAAACCTTGGCATCTCAGCATTTGGCTTACTGCGTGTTGGGCAAACAACCTGGTTCAGTAACAAAATCATATAAGAGGAATCATACAGTATTTGTCCTTTTGTGTCTGGTTAATTTCACTTAGCATAATGTTTTCAAGGTTTATCCATGTTGTGCTGTGTATCAGTACCTCATTCCTTCCTATGGCAGAATAATATTCCATTGTATGTTTATTCCACTTTTGTTTATCCATTCATCTGTCCATGGACACTTGGGGTGTTTCAACCTTTTGCATACTGAGAATAATAATAATGCTATGAATATCAGAGTACTCTTCCTCTTAAACAGCTTTACTGAGATATAATTTACCTACCCAAACGATGCACCTGTTTTAAGTGTGCAATTCAATGCTTTTTATTATAGTCACAGAATTGTACAACTACGACCACAATCTAATTTTAGAACATTTTCCTGACTCCAGAAAGAAACACCCCCATACCCATTACCAATTACCCTCCATTCTCTCACCCTCACCCTCAGCCCTAGGCAGCCACTAACCTATTTTCTGTCTCTAGAGAATTGTCTATTCTGGACATTTCATATCAGTGGAATCATACATGATGTGGTCTCTTTTACCTGCTTCTTTCATTTAGCTTCATGTTTTTGAGCTTCCTCCATCACCGCCTGTTTTGTAAACACAATTTTATTAGAAAACAGCCCCATTCATTTTTTTTTTTAACATATGGTCGATGACTGCTTTGAGCTACAAAGGCAGAGTTGCTGCAGAAACTATGGCCTGAAAAGCCAAAAACAGTTGCTATCCAGCTTTTTACAGAAAAAAGTTTGTCAACTCTTGATTTAGGCTCTTTAAGTTGGGTTTTCTACTATCCAGACTTATAAAGGCACCCAAAGAAAAAGAATAAAATGAGGAGAAATTGATGCCAAGAACCCCAGGTCAAGGAAAGCAAAGAAACACAGTGCAGGGAAAACCCTCATTGCCTGGGAGCAGGAGACAGACCTGCTCAGCAGGAGAAACGACCTTAACACTGGCCACTAGGGCCCGGAACAGTGTACTGAAAACTACAGGCGAGAGGCGTGTACAGAAACTGCGTCTCCTTCCCTGTGGAAGAACAGTGAAAGCGCTGTCTGGGGCAGGGGTTCTGCCTGTCACTGCCCGTCTGCAGGCTAAAGGCTTCATGCTCTCTCACCTTTCTCCCCCAATGCCATCACCTCTTTGCATGCTAGAAAGCATTTAAAAAATATTTATTAGACTCATTGAATAGTATGCTTCGAACGACTAAATTCGTTGGTGTGTGAATTATAGCTCAATAAAGACGTTTAAAAAAATTTATTAAGAGCCTTCTCTGCAATAGCCTCTTTACCAGTACTGAGGATTCAGTCGTGAGCAAGAGAGTCCCCATTCCTGCTGTCAAGGTCTTTACAGTCCAGTGGGGGAGCCAGTGCTATGGAGGAAATGCCCAGGGGTGGGATCTTATTGCCATAGCTAATGTCTATGAAGCACTTATCGTGTGCCAGGGACCTGCTCAACTCGTTTGATCCCCATGACAATTTGTGAGATACATAATTTTCTTGTCACTATCTTGCAGGTGAGGAAACCAAGGCACAGAATGGTTAAGGAACCCATGCAAGGTTGCACAGCTAGTCGGTGGCAGAGCTGGAATTTAAATCCAGGCAGTCTGGCTCTAGGGTCCAAGTTGGGTGAATAAAGGAGGGCTTCTCTGAGGAATTGGTGTTGTCCAGGTGTTCACAGTTGCTCCCTTCTTACCATCTGCTCTGTCTTGACCAAGCTTTAGTCAGGCTTCTCCCTTTCCTACAGGCCCCTGGACTCTGCTTGCCCCAAACCTGAGAAAGCACCAAAAAAGTAGAATGTACCTCCCCTTACCAGCTTCTCCTGGGAACTGGCTGACTAAAGCCAGATGTTTTTCCTATCAGATCCCATTTGTCACTTCCCATTGCTTGTCCGTCTCCCCTCCATAGATTCTGCTTGCCTCCTCCTTTATCCTAAAAGAGAAAAACGTTTCTCTTCTTGATTTTGAGATGCTCAAAGATTTCTGAGACTGGTGTGTTCTCTCTATTGCAATAGCCTTTCTTTCTAATGAACGTGTCTCCCTATCTACGTCTAGATTTGTTTTTATTGGACAATGTTTGCACTGAGATCTGAGGGGCTAGCAGGTGCGACTATGTGGAGAAGGGAAAAACAGTGCTGTGGGTAGAGAAAACAGCATGTACAAAGGTCCTGAGGTGGGTGGGAGCATTAAGCACTAGAAGAATTAAAGATTAGATGCTAAATGAAATAAACCCCAGGTCAAGCACCCAGGTTCCCTCTATCCTTCCGCTCATCTGTCCTCAGGTGTTGGCTGCTTCCCTCAAGGTCGCAAAATGGCTACAGCAGCTCCACCCACCTACAGAATGCTTCCTTTGTAAGAGAGAGGAAAGTCTTTAGGGAAGCACCCCGTCAGACCTCTCCTCAGGTCTCACTGGCCAGGATTGCACACACGGCCTTGCCCAGGCCAATCTGATATGATTTAGACTGATCACAATTCACCCCTGGGGTTTGGATGGAGCTGGCCTCAGGGAAGCAAGAGCTCACCTGACACTTGAACAAAATGGGGGCTCTTTGGTCCAGAAGAGGGGGTTATTGGTGAACAACCAGCAGTGGCTGCCATTTGCATCTTCTATGAACATGATTAAAAGCCCTGAGGAATTTTTGGAGGAGGTTGATGGGATAGCATTCACTCTTTCACCCTCTCAAAATAAACTGTGAAGCCATATGCAAATATTCCTTACACTAATAGAAAGCTTTGTTATTATCGCTGTTATGTTAACTATTCTTAGTATTTGCAGTAGCAAAATCAATCACAGAAGCCCTCCAGGTCCTCTCCTGCATCTCTGCGCATTTCAAGGACAGTGTGAAGAGAGGCAGTAAAACTTTTCACACGCTCTAAGGGCCTGTAAATGTTGTTTCTACTCATTGCTGCTGGAAAATGGCAGAAACAGCCAGAGTGACCCCCTTCAGGAAGCTTCTCTTCTGTGGAGGTGGCAAAAGAAGGGTGCTTTAGCTGGCAAAGTCAAGAGTGACAATCCCATCAGCTCTGGTTCATAGAGTTGCTGCCACCTTTGCTCCCTGGTTCTGTGTCCTACTCAACCTCTCACAGATGTGACGAGGCTGCCAAAGAAGTTATATTCTAAGAAAAAGGGCATGAAATGGTGGCCTGAGGCTGAATCTGGTCCGTGTGTGTGCCACACAGCCCACACAGTATTTTATAAATCTGAGTCACTGTTTAAAAGAAATCAGGAGATCGCACTTAAAGATTCAGATTTCCAGCTTCTCTTGCAAAAGTAGAAGTTCTAGCAATATAGGCCCAAGTGGCAAAAGATGAAAAGAACTCAGTCGTGTCTCCCCTGTTTGAAACTGTCCATTTCACCACAGCTCCCATCCAGCTCACCTTCCTCACTTGTGTTACTGGTGGTCCCCATTGCTGTCTTTATATCAGGAGTTCACTCCTGTGATAAATAAGTGTTCACCTTCCCTGTGATTGCAGCGGGAGGGAGGGAGCAGAGAAGGCAGATGGAGGCAGCAGGGATGGATGCAGTAACAGAGCCCTGGCGTCTCCAGCTCCTGCCAGGGCAGATCTTTCCCACCCAGCGGGCTGGAAGGCTGCTCTGGGCAGGTCTCAGAGCTGAATCCACAGGGCCCGTGTGGCAGAGGGGACAAAGTCCTACCATTTTTTTCTGCCGTGAGCTTCCATCTAATAATCACAGCTGCTGTTTATGTAGCAGACAGCGTGCTAAGCGTGCAACACGCATTATCTCATCCGGCCACTGCACTGCCCTCTGGAGTAGGAACTATCATCATCCTCTGTCTACATATCAGGCAACTGAGGTTCAGAGACATCAAGTCATTTGCCTATGGCCACACAGCTAGGAAGTGGCCAGGAAACTGAGTCTGCAGAAGTGTTATCTGACTCACGCAAAGACGCCCAGCCAGCACATGGCAGATCTGGGATTCCAACTTAGGTCCAATTGCCTAGAAGTTGAAAACTGGTGGCCAGAGGGGCAAACTAGTTTTGGAAATTAGGAATTTGGGGCCTTTTGCTGGGTTCACTGGCCCCCAGTTTGCTACAGGCTCCACTAATCCCTGTTAACTCACACCCTGGCCTCTCCCCTTTGCCTGTTGCTTGCCTGGTCTCTGGAGAAGGTGAGAACCTTCATGTTCTTTTTATGCCCCCTCACCTTCCCACAGAGTCCGACTCAAGTGAATATGAGCTCTTGGTCCCAGGACAGAGCTGGAGGTCTGTGTTTGTCTCTGTTGACCCTATCCCACCAGGTTTCATGGGAGTTGAAAGCTGAGATCAATGAGATATGGTTTGGGTTTGGGTTCAGCTCCATAACCATGATGCTGTTCCAGAGCCCACGTTTTGTTGGATAGATTGAGTTGGCTTCAGGATCCACTGGTTCACTGGGGTGGTGGTTGAATTGATTTTACTGTTTTAAGTCATTTCTTTCTATCTGAGATTCAGTGCAAAGTGATCCTGCTTTAAATCAGGGTTATTAAAGGGGGGTTAGGATTACCTGAGATGAAGATGTAAAGAGACTAGCTCAGGCCCTGCATATAGCGGGTACTCACTAAGGACCGGGGGAATGAAAAATGAGGCAACGCAGGGACCCTGTGCATAGTGACCTGGGGAGGAAGCAGGGAGAGACTTGCTAGCTGGATGGAAAATCATATAAGCCTTCTGGGGCTACAGAGCAGCCTGGAAGCCAGGCTGCAGGACTGGTAGAAATGCAGGCACCCCCAACGAGCCCCACCCTCACACCACAGGCTCCTTCCGCCTGGCTGGGGCTCACCTGAGACTATTTCCTCCTCCCAAGCCAGCCTGTACCTACCTGGACAGAAGGCTGATGGGGGTGGGAGTTGTAGAAATAAACAAAGATCCACCCAAATGAGAACAAACAGGCTATTTATTTAGAGCTTGCTATAGGGGGGGAGTCAGCCACCATCACTTGTAATGGGGCAAAGACTTGAAGGCAGGCAGAGGAATGGGAAAGCTTTATAGTGAGAAAAGGGAAGGCTTCAGGAGGCTGTTAAACTGATGGGGAAGCTGGAGGTGGGCTAACTACAAGGGGGCAGGGCGCCTTATGTGACCGGTTGGTCCTTAGCTGGAAGTAGGGGGCACGGGCCAAAATAGGGAAACAGGCAGTCATTCCCCAGATCCTGACTGTCCTGGGCTCACGTCTGTGGAGATATTGGTTTGGGTTCCAGAGCTGATTGCTGCCGAAGCTGTGGGTCAGACTTCTATTGTCATATATGGTTTGGCCAATGTCCGTTTGTATATTCAGTCTCACTGTGCAGAGAGGGAACCTAGCTCTGTGATTTGGGTCACGTTGCTAATTTCTCTGTGGCTTGGTTCCCTCACCTCATCTGTGAAAGGGGGATGTTAATAGTACCCGGGTCAAGTGCTGAGAATAGCACCGGGCATGTGGTGAGTATCTAACAATTGCTAGCAATAATAATAATCAGGGTGATTATTATTATTTCTAAAAATGATGATGATGATGATGCTTGTTAAAAAGGGCACTGGCCTGGGAGGAGGGGTCTGGGTTACATGGCACTGCGGCCTTGGGCAAGCCTGTCATGCATTCTGAGCCTCAGGCTTGTCTGTGGAATCTGGGGCTGCACTCTGATTTCCCAACTCATTCCCGGCTCTCATGTTATAAATTCCCCACCTGTGCTCAACAGGTGCCGGACATCCTGCTGTCGTCCCCACGCTACTAACCACCCCTCCCTGCCCCACACCACCCACAGCCTTCCTTCACCTAAGCTGCCAGCACACCTGGACCAGGTGCTTCAGTGCAGCAGGCTCTGCTGTCCCATTTCAGCTGGTTTCAGGTCCTAAATTTAGCCCTTTCACAGGAGCCAAGGTTTGGGGGGTGGGGGGATGTGCTGGGCGAGGGCTGCATCTGGTGAGGCAGCTGTGGGAAGCAAATCAGACAGGGGGGCCAGCAGGGCTGAGTAGCACACTCTGTTTTGTCATCGGTGTCCCGGACTAGTCATTTGACCCTTTGGGGCCTCAGTTTTCTCATCTAGTAACTAAATTTCATGTATGTTGACTCCTTAAATCAACATATTATCTCTTAATTAGAACAACTTTGTTTTCTTTCATATGAGGAAAAGGATGAGAGAGGTTAAGTGATTTATCTAATTTATTCTCCTCACAGCAGCTAGAGGGAATTTTTTAAGCTATAAACCAGTCATGGCACTCCCAGTGGCTTCCCCAAGCACTGAGAATAAATCTAACCTCCTTGCTGTGGTCAGTAGGGTGGCTCCCTGGCTGGAACTTGGTCTCTGACCTCCTCTCTTTCCACCCCATGGTGAGTGGAACCAAAAGGAGCCAGTGTTTCCAAGTAATGTCAGAAAGTTGCCAAGTCTGTCTCTTCCACCTTTCCTATTCCTGGGATTTTTTTTTAATACAAATTTATTTATTTTTATTTTTGGCTGCATTGGGTCTTTGTTGCTGCACGCAGGCTTTCTTTAGCTGTGGCGAGCGGGGGCTACTCTTCGTTGTGGTGCGTGGGCTTCTCATTGTGGTGGCTTCTCTTGTTGCAGACCACAAGCTCTAGGCACGTGGGCTTCAGTAGTTGTGGCACGTGGGCTCAGTAGTTGTGGTTCACAGGCTCTAGAGTGCAGGCTCAGTAGTTGTGGTGCACAGGCTTAGTTGCTTCATGGCATGTGAGATCTTCCCGGACCAGGGATCGAACCCGTGTCCCCTGCATTGGCAGGCAGATTCTTAACCACTGTGCCACTAGGGAAGTCCTTGTTCTTGGGATTTTTGTCCCCTGGGAATAGCTGGTTCCCCACCTCTGCTCCTACCCGCCTGGACTTCTCTCTGGTTCTGGACCACACCCAACTCTTCCTTCCTCAGGGCCTTTGCATGGGCTGTAACCTCTGCCTGGGACACCCTTTCTTTAGCTCTTCCTATGGTTGGCTGCTTCCCATCATTTGGGTCTGAGGTTAAATGTGCTCAGAGAGAGGCCTTCTCTGATTCTTTTGTCTAGAGAAGGGTCCCCTCTGATATTCTCCATTTTGGCTCTTTTGTTTTCTTCATTGTCCTCAACATGCTGTATTTATTTGTTTACTTGTTTTTAGTGTCTTGTCCATTGCTTGTCTCCCTAGTGCCTGATGCATAGTTAATACTCCAAGAGATTGTTGTTTGTTGATGTTGATAAGAACAATAGCTCACTGTATTTCCAGAATGATGCTGAGAATTAATTCACAATCATTTTGTGTGGCAGGATGGACAAGGATTATCCCCATATCTCAGATAGGAAAAGTGAGGCCTGGAAAGGTTAGGGGACTTGCCTGAGGCCCCCTAGCTTCTAAGAAGTGGAACCCAGGTCTCCTGACTCCTGGTCAAGTGCTCTTCAAAAACAGAAGTGAAGAGCGATGCATTCTGAAGCAGAGGTGCGTTGCAGTGTTGGCCCAGGTCACTGTTCCTAAATTCTCCATCTTCACCCACCAATTTCTTTTGCTGGGCAGGCTGACTTCCACATCCCTGTCTTTTGTACCAGGCTTTTTTTGTTTGTTTGTTGTTTGGGGCAAGTTAAAATATATTTTCTGAGTTTTTTTTGTTTTTAGTTGTATCCACCCTATTTCAGGTTATCTTTGTTGATGTCAGATGTGTATATGACATTTATATGGTTCTTTTTAACCCTTCCTGGCTGTTTATTTTAGAGGAAACTTTGAAGAGAAACTCCTTCTTGATAGGTACATTTTTTCTTTAGCAACTTGTTATCACTGGAATCAGAGGGAGAAAGTGATCTCTTTTTCCATTGGTTGTATTTGTATGTCACAAACAAAAGACAATTTGTTCAAAAAAAAAGGGACAAGAGAGAGGGGAACAGTGGGTTTGAAGGGGAAGGAGCACCTCTTCTGCTGCTTGCAGGGGAAACATTCCTGGAGGGGGTCTTGGCTCCTTTAAATACCATAGAGATGATCTGGGTGTGATGGTGCTGAGTGTGGGAGAGGCTGGCATGCTGGAAGGCTGGCTCTGGCAGTTCCCTGGGCTTCATCTGCATCAGAACTGGGGTCTTCTGCCGCATGTGGATTCAAACCCATCCACATACACTGCACATCTTTGTGCTTTTCTGTGTGGGGGTCTTGCACAGTAGCCTGTTCAGTTGTGTCCTGAGAGTTAAGGCTGCCTGAATTTGTTTCAAACTATGTAGGTTTTTCTTGAATCTTGTTCAAGAAAGTGCAACTAACATTAAGAATGCTATCTCAATTTTCTGATCATACAAAGGGTGCAGAAACGATTATGTCCCTTCTCTGTTTAAGGGACCTGGTGATGGTTTTAAAATCGTTTAGAATCAAGTCCAGATCGACCACTGCATTCAAGGCTGTTCATGCCATGGCCCACCCTCCTTTTCTATTCACCACCCCCCGCCAAAAAAAAACCTCTCACCACCCCCCATGTGCTCTTTCCTCAGCTTAACCTTGTTTCCTGGGCCAATCTACCCTTGCTCCTGGAGTCCCCTACTTGCCCAGTAATATTCAGTTCAAGCATCTTGGCCCTTGTGAAGACTTGGTCTCTCCATCTTCTGAGACCTCAGGGCAATACTGCCTCTGTTATGGGGACCTTGATGTGTGTTTCTATTCGAGACCCTTGAAGCAGATTTGGGTCTTCATACCAGTAATGTTCTACCACAGTGCCTGGCACATAGTAGATGCTCAAAAAATGCTGGGTACCTGTGCTCTGAAGGCAGAGACCTCCGTCAGAATCCTACTGCGGCCTCTTCCTTCCTGTGCTCCTCCTTGAGCCTCAGTGTCCTCATCTGTAAAATGGGGGATCAGAGATGGTGCCCACCTCAAGGCGCGTGGGAGGGTTGTGGAGATGAATGATGGAATAGAGGACTCAGCAGTGTCTTGCCTCCAGCAAGTGCCCAGTAAATGGCAACAAGCACCAATACGAAACCTGAGGTCTGGAAGGAGTCTTGGTATTTGGATCAACCCCTTGCCTGGAGGGAGAACAGATTCTTAGAAGGGCTGTCCTGCTAGAACCCAGGCTTGGCGATGGCAGGGATGAGCCTTCGTTCATAAATCCCAGCCAGACCCTGACTGTCCCGTCTCGCTGCACACACACAGGATGTCTTACTCTGATTTTTAATTAAATCACACACAATTCAGGGCATCAGGCCCCACCAACTTCATTAGAAACCACCTGGGATTGTGCGGGGACTGGAAGAGAGTGGTCGTGAGAAGACCCACTCTCCCCAGCCTTTCGTTACAGGGGCTGAAAACATCAGGAGTTACCCCAAGGAGTTTTGTTCCACTTGGTGGAACAAAACACCCAACAGAAGGGACAGGAGTTGTGAAAGCCACCCTCAGGCCCGGAGGGTGTGGTGAGGGGAAGAGAAGATTCTTTTGGCCCCAAACTCAGGGAAGTTTGTAATTGTTAGCTTAACAGCTTCATCAAGATCAGGTTACAACACCTGCCCTGCAGGGACCTGGATCTTGGGGGGTCCAGCACAGCTTAGGTGGGAGGCTCTGAGCTGACCCTGGCTCCATCAGCATGCCCTGGAGAGGCAGAGTTGGGAGAAGCCAAAGCGGCTCCCTGCCTCCACTTCTGGGGGGCTGTTACCTGAGCCAGGTAGTTGTTTGTGCCAGGTGGCAGCTGCCCCTCAGGGGCAGGGGAGTGGGGCGGGCAAAACTGGTGTTAGAGCCGGGGCCCGCCGATCCTTCTTCACCCCCTTGCACGGGGGCTGCTGGTCTCAATGCAGAGAAGAGAGAATGTTTGTTCATTTCCTCCCTCGGCCCAGCCTACACTTTCCTCCAAAAGAAGGCTGGTTTGGGGTGGGCCAAAGCTATGCTGCCTGCCCCGGGGCACAGAGGTGTGAGGTTTCCCAAATCCTAAGCCTGTGGTGGGGTCACACCCCCATCTCCCCTGAGTCCAAGTGAAGTCGTAATGGCTTTGCCAATACTGTCCCTTAAAGGTTGTGGCCTGTCCCCAACCCCAAAGGTCATGTGGAGGTAGGAGGCCCTGGCAGGGGGACAGGAAAGGGTGCTGTCCCTCTCCTACTCCCAGAGAGTTGGTGCTCTTCCAGAGAACCTAACTGGCTCTTCCCATGGGGGTCCCTCCTCCCTAGGGGAGGACAAAAACCCAGAAATAGGAAAGGGGGTCGAGACAGGTTTGGCAACTTTCTGACATCACTTGGAAACACTGGTTCCATTTCAACCACCAGATTCCCATCAGGTCTGTAAGGCCACTGTCTCTGGGTCCAGAGAGACACCTTCACTTCATTCATGGGCCTTCTCCCTGGGCTGGGCTGGGCCATTGCAGGGTCTCTGGAGAAGCTCACACCTCCACTTTACTCTTCTCGTCCTCCTTGGGGCAGGGCTCCTCCTGAATCTTTTTCATCTCCCAGCCCCTGACCCAGGTATAGGCGGAGGAGCCTCCCAGCACCATCATGTTGCTCATCCACCAGAGGAAGCTCTTCGTCTCCTCGTAGTAGAGGACGGCCAGCACCGTCTGGGCACAGGCTTTGGCTGTGCCGGACACGTTGTGGGTCAGCGGACTGGTGAACTTGATCTGCAGTCCTGTTACATAGCCGATGGCGAAGCCAAACAGGCCGCCCAGCGTCATCACGCCCCAGAAGTGGGTGCTGCCCAGCTGGGGGAAGTTGTAGAGGGCTGGGAGCTCCCCCAGCAGCAGGAGTAGGGGCAGAAAGAGGACGCAAGCGTTGACGTTGTTGTAGAAGGTCAGACGCCAGAGGCTGCCATCCACCGCCGGGAGCACCTTCTTGGTGTAGATGGCGTTGAGTGAGACGCAGAGGCTGGCGAGCACGCCAAAAAGGGTGCCCGTCCAAGACAGGGTACCCTCTGCGCCCTCCTGGTCCACACCAAGCCAGAAGCCACCTACAGTAGGGAGAGGAGGAGAAGGGCGAGGGCAATGAGGATGGGGAGGAGGAAGGACAGAGAATTTTGCCACCAAAGTTCACGGACTGTGTAACGCTGTCCTCATCACCCCATCCTCCCGGCTCTTCCTGCAAGAAACGTGTGCAAAGTCTCCACTACATGCTAAGCACCACACAGGGCTGGGGAAGTAGCCCAGGACATGAACCCTTCCTTACGGAGCTCACATTCTGGCAGAGGAGAGAGACATTAAAACGATTAAAGAAGTAATTTTAAAGAAGTAATTTCCCAATTACTTCTTTAATTACAATTGTAATGGGGTCCATAAAACAGTACAGGGTGCTGTGAGAGTCCATAACCGGGCGACTGTGCTGGCCTGGGGCACCTGGAAAGCAACATTTGAAATGAGCTCTGAAGGATGAGCACAGATACGGCACTTAGTGGTTAAGGTGACCTTGGGAAAGTGACTTAAGGTCTCGCTTGGGTAACGCTGTCCTCATCACCCCATCCTCCCGGCTCTTCCTGCAAGAAACGTGTGCAAAGTCTCCACTACATGCTAAGCACCACACAGGGCTGGGGAAGTAGCCCAGGACATGAACCCTTCCTTACGGAGCTCACATTCTGGCAGAGGAGAGAGACATTAAAACGATTAAAGAAGTAATTTTAAAGAAGTAATTTCCCAATTACTTCTTTAATTACAATTGTAATGGGGTCCATAAAACAGTACAGGGTGCTGTGAGAGTCCATAACCGGGCGACTGTGCTGGCCTGGGGCACCTGGAAAGCAACATTTGAAATGAGCTCTGAAGGATGAGCACAGATACGGCACTTAGTGGTTAAGGTGACCTTGGGAAAGTGACTTAAGGTCTCGCTTGGCTTCCTGGTCTGTAAAATGGGAGCCTACAATGGTTAGAAGCACTTGTGGCCTGAGGTCTTTGGGGATAGTCACTCTTTCTGAGACTCTCATGTTGTGACATCTCCTGCTCACAGAGCCTCCATGGCACCCCACTGCCCCACAAGTCTGCAAGGAGTCTCAGCCTGGCATGCTGGGCTTCCCACGCCCTTGCCACGATCTGTGTCTCTGTGTCATGATCACCCCGAGTCCCCTCTCATCTCCCTGCTTCTCACACCAGAGCTCAGTGTCCTTGATCATTTACTGCACCAGAAACACCCTTCTCCTTCCTGGGAGATTCCACTCATTCTTCAGGGTCGAAGGCAGTCTCTCCAGGAGTGAAGTCTTTCCTGATATCCCCAGCACCCAGACCTCTTCCTGGCCTCCTCCTGCTGTGCTTTCCTTCAAGACCCTTGCCTGCCCTGGGCTGCTAGGCACCTGCCCGTGGGGACAGTACAGTCTCTTTAGCTAGCCCCCACCTTCCCAGAAGGCAGGGGCTGAATCTTACAGATGTTGTATCTCGCGCCACAGCAGCCCGAGACGTGGTTTTGGTGCCAGAGAGATTTGGGCTCTGATCAGGCTCTGCTATTTAGAGGCTGGGTGGCCTGGGGACAGTTTACTTAACTTCTCTGAGCTCCCATTTCCTTCAGCTGTAGAGATCTGGGTCACGTTCTTGACCCTCCCACTCCAATCAATCTACTCTCCGCCTTGCAAACAGAATGATCTTCCTACAGTACAGATCTGCTCAGGTCCTGTCCTGGCTTAAAGCCCCTCTGTGCTCCCCCCCCCACCCCGCCCACTGCCCTCAGGAAATAGTCCAGACTCACTTAACTTGGGCAGCCTCATGGGTGCATCTTGCTCTGGCCCAGCCATGCAGAAATACACATGTTTTTTCTACTGACTAGAACATTCTCTCCTCACTCCTTCCTTATACCCATCTAGTACTTTCTCTGGAATGCCTGCTTAGATTCCTCCCTCCCCACTCCCCACCAGGGTTTCCACAGCACCTTTTGTGTCTCAATCCCAGGAGGCCTGGAGAGTCCCCTGAGACCCATCTTAACCCCCTCAGGGGGAAACACTGCAGAGAGGAAGCCAGGTGCTGGGCCAGCAGAGAGCACCAGCCTCCAGGGTGCCTACCCCATCAGGCTGGCCAGCGAATGCACTTTCCCAGAAGCTATCTCACCATCTGCTACTTTGATTACTTTTTGGGACTTGGGCCTAGTTTCCCTAATGACTTCACTAGTCGGCATGCAAATCTGCCAACCAGGAGGTCCCTCCCACTCCACCCCTTATAGGGTCAGCAGGGCTGAAGTGGAGATCCCTGGGGCATTTGGCTAAGTGCGCCTGGGAGCCCATACCAGCTCCCTTGGGGAGGAAGTAGGAGCAGCGAGCCCGATCTGCCAGGGGTCTTAGCAGCTCCCCCCCACTCCCACCTCTGCCCTGCTCCCTCTCCCACCTTGGACCTAGACTGGGCAGCCCTAGGTCCCGAAGTGGCTCAGTGAGGGGAACATTTTCTAGGACATGTGGCCTGGGATGGGCCTCTCCCCGGCAACCAGTGCAACTCAGCCTGAGACTCTGAGACACCAACTGAGAATATGTAGGTCAACCAAGATGAAATTTGCAGCACCAGGAAGAACCTGAACAGGTTCAGAGAAAGATCCCATTCCTGGATGACAGAGCCCCAGGAGGGCTCTGAGGGGGTGGGAAGCTGGGGGTGCTCTTACCTAATGGGCTGCAATAAAACATTTTGTGATGATGGAAATGTTCTGTCATCTGTGCTGTCCAATACAGTAGCCACTGGCTACTAAGTGGCGACTAAGCACTTGAAATGTGGCTACAGAATCAGGTAACAACACCTGCAACTGAATAACTGAATTTTAAAAATTTCACTGAATTTGAATTGGAATAGACACATGTGGTCAGTGGCTGCTGAACTGGATAGTGCAGTTCTAAACCTCTAGGGGACAAGAACAGAGCAGAGTGGTTAGAAACACAGGCCTGGAGGTCCGGCCAATCTGAGTTTGCATCCCAGCATGGCTACTTCCTAGCTGTGGGGCTCTGGGTAAGTGACTTAACCTCTCTGAGTGTCAGTTTCCTTGTTTGTGTAGAGTTGATCATGGTGATGCTACCACCCAGGGGATCTCTGGGGAACACAGGAGATGCTGTATGCGAATGATTCGCACAATGTCCCCATCAATCATTTTTATTTTCTGAGGGTCAAGTCTGGGAAGACGGCTAAGTTATCTCAAAGCATATCTCTTGCCACTGACTCAGGCATTATTGTAAGCCTGCAAGGTCAGACGGTGATGGTATATTTATTACAAGATGCCATGTCCTCTAGAAAGAGCACTGGATGGGGAGTCAGGACACTTGAAGTCTTGAGAAGCAAGAGGGTATAGTGGTCAAGTGTAAGGAGCCAGATTCCTTGTGATCAGATCTCACCTCTGCCACTTAGCTGAGTGATCTTTGACAAATTACTTAACCTCTCTGTGCCTTGGTTTTCCCTCTGTGAAATGTAGATTAGAATCCCATCTTGTTTGAAGGGCCCTGATTGGGCCCCTAACTTGCTAGGTGACCTCCAGAAAGTTACTTGCTTTCTCTGGACCCCAGGCTCTTCCTCATATGACTGTCACAACAAGGGAGCTGGGACAGATAAAGTCAAAGGTGGTTGACAGGGTTATTCTTTAGGGTTTTGGCCATCTTCCCCCACCCCCCAAAGCCATTCCCCGTGGCCCTGGCTGGCCACTCACCAATGATGATGCTGCAGGTGAGCAAGGCATAGAAGGAGGTGGTTTGCTTGAGCAGCACGTAGGAGAGCAGCACATTGAAGACGGTGGTGAGTGAGCGACCCACGTTGTAGAAGGCCACACCCACATACTTCAGGCAGAGGTTATTGAAGGTGATCATGCCAATGAAGACCACCGACAAGGGCAGGACGCTTCGGGCCACCCTGAGGTCCAGGCGCAGGGTGGGGAAGTCCATGGTACCAGGGCAGCAGGTGGCCAGTGAGCTGAGGCCCTTGCACAGCAGCGTGGTCACCAGGCACTGGTAGAAGGTGACGAAGATGGGGGTGTCCAGCCGTAGGGAGGGGCTATCCAGTAGGTACTTGTTAAGGAACACCATGGAGATGGACGTGACCCAGTAGAGGGAGACTACCAGAGCGATCTGCAGTGCCCGCAGCACAAAGGGCTTCTTGTGGCTGGCCTCTGCCTCTCCGGAGGGGTCGGAAGTCCCCATCAGTGCCATGTGCAGGATCTTTGACCGCTTCAGAGAGGCCCTGTTCATGGTAGCAGAGGAGTTGGGTCACCCTACAGCCAGACTGATTTCCTGGAGTACGGAGCAGTGAGCTCACTTCTGCTTTCTGCAAGCTGAAGTCCTCCACTGTCACATGGCGGGTGGCCTGGAGGCCTCCCACCCTTCTCCTGGATGGAGAGGTTCTGCTCTGGGGTGAGTCCCACAACCTGCTGCCACCCTGAGGGGGTTCATGAGACAAGACACAGGGAAGAGGTGAGGGACGGGCTAAGGTTGGACAGAGATGACAGGTCAGAGGAGAAGGGGCTGGGACCTAGCAAGGAGGATTCACAGAAAGGGGGGTGGCGGGGGAGAGATATGGAAGGAAAAAGGGGAGAAATGCAGGGCGGAGGTGTTAGAAAAGGGCGGGGGACAGCGTGGGGAAGAGGTGCTGAGAGAGACAGGCATGGGCTGCTATGGGAGAGAAAGGTTTGCAGGGTGAGAGGGGGAGGCCTGCAAGGAGCTGAAAGGAGAGCGTGCGGGGGGTTTGGAAAGAGGGTGCAGGCGAGGTCAGAGGCGCTCAGGGCCCAGGTGCTTTGGACCGGGAGGAAGCTGGGCCGGTACAAGGACAAGGAGCGCGGTCTTCCCCAGTGCCGGCCCTTGTTCCGCCCCGCAGCCTCCGGACTTCCGAGGCAGCTCCCGCCCGCGAGGCGGGCCCAGGACTCATTTCCTGACACGCCCCCAACCGCCTCCTTAAAGAGCCCGCAAGCCCAGCGTCTCCCTTAAAGCCACAGCCTCAGAGACACGGCTTTCGGAGTCAGGCTCGCGTCGGGTCGCTGGCAACTCTTGTGCGCTACCTGCCCGCAGATGGTGGTGCTGGTTTTAGCTCTCGGTAGCCGCGGGAGGTGCCTGTGGGTGCTAGAGCCTCGGCCCCCTTCCTCCCCCCAGTCTCCCTCCTCCTCCCCTGCTCCACATCCTCTAGAGGCTTAACGCCCCTCGACTCGGCTCATCTGCAGGTACACGTTACCCCTCATCCCCAGGCAGGACTGCGTCCCCAGAGCCTTGGGACCACCCCGCGTTCCCCGGCGTCTAGAGAACCCCCGCCCCCCAACCTACCCCACGTCCCTCTACCTAGTCCCGCTCACACTTCCAAAACCTTGTTGCAGTCTCCTCCTTCCCCCTACT
>NC_041229.1:96451770-96505786 GCF_002837175.3 Physeter macrocephalus | reverse complement strand
TCTCCCGAGCCGGAGACCCCCAGCACCGCCCCCAACCCACCCCACCCCTTCCCCAAACACCCTCTCCAGGCCGGGCTCAGCCGCAAGCTCCGACCCCGGGACTGGCGTTCCCTGGCCGCGAAGGCGACCCCGCGCTCACCCCCTCCTCTGCACCGGCCGCCGGCCCGCGCCACATTGAGCCGCACCTGCAGCGCCGAGCCCAGGGCCGCGCCCGCGGGAGACTACTTCCTGCTCCCAGCTCCGGGCGTGGGCGCCGCGCCAGCCTCGCCGGCCTGCTCCCCACGTGGACCCGGGGTGGCGGCGGGGTGACCCGGGCCGCAGCCTGACCTTGGCCCCGGGTTATCCCACCGGTCGTGGGAGCAGGCCCCCTTCTCTTTCCAAGGCCACCCCAGACCCGGGTATACCGCCCAGGATCCCCAGCTCCAGTTACCGCGGCTTGCACGTCCCAGTACCCGGCTGCATTCGTGGCCCGCTGCCGCGCACCCGGTCTGTGCTTCCCGAAGTGTCTTGGGGAACAGCCGGGATTCTTCCTGCCAGCAGTTAGTGGAGGGTCCCCCTCCCCCTCCCAGGGACGGGGCCTGGGAAATGGTCACCAGCCTGGGCCGTCACTCACCAGACAGCCGGGAGGACCGACTTCTTCCTGGTACCCGCTCTAGCACCAACGTTGGGTAGCTCAGTTCTCCGGAGTTATCGTCATTAAAACTAGGGGTCTGGACCATACCAGTGGGTCTCAACCTCCTTGCTCAAAACCCTAGCTGATATGGTTGAAAGTAGAGACGACTATTTGTGTGTAGGATGTCAAATACCATTTAATTAGTACCATTTGATTTATGGGTGAGATGTCTGAGATTTGCTTCGAAATACTCAGAATACTCACCCCCCCCAAATATCCCCAAAGGTTGATAGATAAAACAAGATAGGCAATTTTTAAAGTTGGGCATGGGAACATGGAGGGTATAGGAGTCTCCTTACTTCTGTGTACATTTGAAAATTTCCATAATAAAAAGGTAAAGCTTATGGAGTACATTTAAAGTCTCACTTGCAACTGCATAAACCCTCGCCCCAGTTTAACACAGCCCTTGGTGGGCTATGGGACCTGGAAGGGTTACAGGGAAATGAGCACCATCCAGCAGCCCCAGGGCAGGTACAGCCTCCGGAGGGTGAGCTCTGCCCCAGACCTGTCCTCTTCCAACCGCTCTGGCTCTTGTTCTGTAATACCTGCACTGCCCCTTCCTCTAGAAATGGGACTTCCTGCTTCCTAGTTATGGGCTGGTCTCCAGGTGGAGGATGCCATCTGATCACCTTGTCACCTTTGAATCAAATTACCCTTTGGGGGAAGGAAAGACTTAAAGGGACTGAGCTGGTCCTCTGACCCCTACTTGGAGAGTCTCATTCCAGGGTCAAACTTTAAAGGTTGTGTGTTTCAGTTTATTAAGAGCAGCCCCTAGGTGCTCTTCTCTCTTAGGCCTGATATTTCACTGTGACAAATACTTTAATGGCAAACAAGGCAAACTTGTCTCTGAGAGGCCCTGGTTTCCTGGAAGGACCCTCCTCCTTGGCACGTTAACAGGAATTAATTTATCTGATGAATGTGCTGTCACCTGGATCCCCTAGGGCAGAGATAGATACTGTATATAGGCCAGATGCACTTCACCAAGAGAGACCCAGGGACAGTCCACACTGGATGTTTGGGGCACAGTCTGGGCTCCCCATGCACCAGGAGACCAAAGTGTATCCCTGTGTCCAGTCCCTCCCCTTATGTTGTACCTGAAATTCCACCATTAGCTTCACTCCCTTGGATTAAGGTTGTAATAGGCCACTACAGTAAATCTCATAGATCCCAATCCTTTTGGCTCTTTATGAGGAAAAGGGGAAGTGGGGATGTTTCTTAGGGGTCTGAAGCCTCAGGAATTATGCACTTTGCACAACCTGCTTTTGAATTTTTCTTAAGGAATCTTAATTGTTTAAACCATTCATAAAGGGTGATGTTTTAGGTCTTGTCAAGAATAATTACCCAGGGTGTGAACTTGGTATGTGGCAGAACATAAGGTCATTAGTGTGGCAGTTGGGCCCTTTTTGGGTGTGGTCCTATTTTCTTGCCGTGGCTGGGAGCCACTGATGACGTCAGAAGAAGACGATGTCTACCCGACAGGGTAAACAGAATTAACCTCCCAGGTGTGCGGGACAGTGGATCGGTAGCAGAAGGGCCTGAGAGCTCCTGGGAACACACGGGTATTGACTATCTCACCCCTGAGTTCAGCAAGTACTCCTGAGCCTACACCATGTAGTGGATATCACTGTTTTCTACCAAAATCCGTTCTCCCATTTGTCCAAGATAATTGGATGGTTGCCCAGCCAGAGAGCACAGTTCCTAGCCTCCCTTGTGGGTAGGTGAACCACATGACTCCGTGGCTGGGGAATGGAGGTGATGTGTTGTACTTTCCAGGTCTAGGCCTTAAATGTTAGGTGGGCGCTCTTCCGTGTTGTCTCCTCCTCTTCCTATAACCTGCAACCCAAATGAGCCTATAACACAGCTGTTACCATGGAGACGAGGTGAGTTTTTAGGGGCTGTGGGAGCAAGATGATGGAAAGAGCCAGGGTCTCTGTGTGGAGTAGAGCCACCTGCCAACCTGCCCTGCCTACCTTGAGACTGTTCTATGAGAGGGGAATCAACTTGCGTGCTTTATACATCTCTGCAGTTATGAAGTGGTCTCTTTGTTAACAGCAGTTAGGCCTTTACCCACAATACCCATCATAGTCTATATTCCCTTCTCCTAGAACATATATGTATTCTCTAGGCAAAATTAAGAAGGCATGACATTGTTAGTCTGATCCCTCTCTCTCTTGCTTTTTCTCTCTCTCAGTTCATTATCTATCTATCTATCCATCCATTCATTCATCCTGTTCCTATCCAGGGCCTGGCACAATTCCTGCCACAAAAGCTGCTCAGTACCTCTTTGTGGAATGAATGAAAGTCACACCACAACTAGGAGTACCTGAAAATCAAGGCTGATTTAAGACCTTTATTGGCCCTATACCCTGAAAAGCTTATAAGTCTCCTCATTCACCCTATATATGATTCAAAATAAAAATTAATACTAAACTGTAAAATAAATGTAAGGAGAGGAAAAAATGTTCTGTTTTTCTCATGGTGATTGGAATATTCTTTGGCAAATAATACATTCTTTCCAGGAAAAAAGAATTATGCCTTTCCTTTGCTGGTACTTGTGGCAGACAGTAAGAATTGCCTACCCCAGGAGTTGGCAAACATTTTCTGTAAAGGACCAGAGAATAAATATTTTAGACTCTGTGGGCCATATGGTCTTTGTCACAACTACTCAACTCTGCTGTTGTAGTGTTGTAACAAATGGGCGCTGCTGTGTTTCAAGAAAACTTTATAGGGACTTCCCTGGTGGCACAGTGGTTAAGAATCCTCCTGCCAATGCAGGGGACACGGGTTCGAGCCCTGGTCCAGGAAGATCCTGCATGCTGCGTAGCAGCTAAGCCCGCATGCCACAACTGCTGAAGCCCGCGCCTAGAGCCCGTGCTCCACAACAAGAGAAGCCACCGCAATGAGAAGGCCTGTGTACTGCAACGAAGAGTAACCCCCGCTCTCCGCAACCAGAGGAAAGCCCGTGTGCAGCAAGGAAAACCCAACGCAACCAAAAATAAAATAAAATAAATAAATTTATATATATAAAAAAAGATAGGCTACAAGGATGTATTGTACATGGGAAGTATAGCCAATATTTTGTAATAACTGTAAATGGATTGTAACCTTTAAAAATTGTATAAAAAATTAAAAAAATGAACACGAAAAGCAACTATACTCCAATGAAAATTAATTTAAAAAATAAAATAGGTAGAGAGAGAAAAAAATGAACAAGAGTCTGGTGTGTGTGCTATTATTAGACACACCATTTCATCCCAGTTATCCCTCAAGGCATGTAGCATGATGCTTGGCATGTAGTAAGTGTACTAGGTTGAGTATAGCGTTCAACCCTCAAACTCATCCCCAGAACCTCAGACTGTGAACTTATTTGGAAATAGGGTTTTTGCAGATGTATTTCATTAAGTTAAAATGAGTTCATACTGGATTAAGTTGGACTCTAAATCCTATGACTGGTGTCCTTATAAGGAGGGAGATTTGGAGACAGAGGTGACACACAGGGCAGAAGGCCATGTGAAGACGGAGGTAGAGGTTGGAGAGGTTGGAGTGATGCAGCTACCAGTTAAGAAACTCCAAGAGTTGCTGGAAAGCACCAGAAGCTAGGAGAGAAGCATGGAACAGATTCTCCTTCAGAGCTTCCAGAAGGAACCAACCTTTGACACCTTGATGGTGGACTTCTGGCTTCCTGAAATGTGAGAGAATAAATCTGCATTGTTTTGAGCCACTGAGTTTGTGATAATTTGTTATGACAGCTCTAGGAAATTAATATGGTAGGTTTGTGAAAAACAAAACCAAAAATTCTTGCTTGACTGATAAATCTCATGATAGCAACACCTTTTTCTCAGTCTTGGCTGGGGGTGATGGGAGAGAGGGTACTAGCAGCTAATTGAATCCTTAGCCCCCTCAGCAGATGGTACTGATTCTCCTGGAGAGACATCAAGGCATAGTGGAAAGCTCCCTAGACTTCTAGTTTTGGGCCTGGTGACTACAATCTTTAGACTTTGGATAATTCTCTCCACCTCTCTGGACCTCAGTTTTCCCATCAGTAAAATGGGAGGAGAGTCAGACTTGCTGGTCTTTAACATAAAAGACTCTGATCCTTGTCCCAGATGGTACATGGAGGGGCAGGGAGAGCTTGTTGAAGCAAAATGTAATGTATTGGCTGATGTCACTGAAAAGTCCAGGGGGAGTGGCTAGCTTGAGGTGCAGCTTGACCCAGCAGCTCAAACAACGTCATTAAACAGATCCTGTCTGGGCTCTTCTCCAAGTGTTGGCTTTGTTCTCAGGCTCCATGTGATGGCAAAAGTCTTCAAGCATTCCAGACTTTATACCATTTAGGTTTTTTTTTTTTTTCCCCGGTACGCGGGCCTCTCACTGCTGTGGCCCCTCCCGTTGCGGAGCACAGGCCCCGGACGCGCAGGCTCAGCGGCCATGGCTCACGGGCCCAGCCGCTCTGCGGCAAGTGGGATTTTCCCGGACCGGGGCACTAACCCGTGTCCCCTGCATTAGCAGGCGGACTCTCAACCACTGCGCCACCAGGGAAGACCATTTTTTTTTTTTTTTTTTTTTTTGTGGTATGCGGGCCTTCCCCTCTTGCGGCCTCTCCCGTTGCGGAGCACAGGCTCCGGACGCGCAGGCCCAGCGGCCATGGCTCACGGGCCCAGCCGCTCCGCGGCACGCGGGATCCTCCCATACCGGGGCGCGAACCCGGTTCCCCCGCATCGGCAGGCGGACACGCAACCACTGCGCCACCAGGGAAGCCCCCTAAATAGACTATTTTTTAGAGCTGTTTTAGGTTCCCAGCAAAATTGAATTGAGCAGAAAGTACAGAGATTTCCTATAAACCCCCTGCCCCACACATGCACAGCTCCCCCATTATCAACATCCCCCACCAGAGCAGTACCTTTGTTAGAATCCATGAACCTACACTGATGCATCATTATCACCCAAAGTCTGTAGTTTACATTAGGGTTCACTCTTGATGCTCTACATTCTGTGAGTTTGGACAAATATACAATGACATATCTACCATTATGGTATCATACAGAGTCACGTCACTGCCCTAAAACATTGCTCAAGTTTCTGTGCGGTGGGGGAAAAAAATCAGTTTCTCGAAAGCCTTGAGGTTTATTCTAATTGGTCTAGCTCAGGTCACATGACCACCCTTGACCAATCATTGTAGCCAGGTGGATAAATCCAGCCTCCCGGCTTAAGGCCTGCAGAGCAAGCTCCGCGCTTGGACCCAGACAAGGTGGTCTGAGAGTAGGTAAGCTTTGGCTCTGGAAATAAAATTTAGGAGGTGTTGCCTGAAGAAGGGGGATGGATGCTGAAATGGCAAACTACCGAGGTCCGCTGTGAGGGGCCTGTTTTGGATGGGGGCAGAGGGTATCTGGAAGGTCGCATGAAACTCTTCCCTCCTCCTTTGCTCCTGTGGTTCCACCTTGTTCAGTGCTCTCCCACGTTCGCCCCTAAACCTGGCTAACTTCTTGTTCTCAGGACTCAGCGCAGACATCGCTTCCTTAGGGAGACCCTCCAATTAGATTAGGTCTCCCTGATGTGCACTCCTGCTGCTTCCCTTTGTTGACGAGGTGTGAAGAGAGTACACACAGGAGGCATCTATTCCTTTTTGGGTAAGAACGTCTTCATCTCCTTTTGGGAGAGCCCCCGCCCTCCTTGGCTCTTGCAATCTTTGGGGGCCATCAATCCACTGCTTACTTTCCTCCAGCCAAAGTGTTACCGAAAGTGGTGGTCTGGCTGCTTGATGCTCTAAAGCTAGTAAAGAGGCAAGGTTGGTGGAATGAAAAGTTCGCTTTATTTCCGAGGCCGGCAACCTGGGGGGGAGGGCAGGCTCCAGTCCAAAGGCCGACTACCCCCCATGACAGAGGGCAAGAGCTTTTATAGACGGGGGGAGAGGGCTACATGAGGAAACAGTACAGTCAGCTCTGACAGTCATCTAGAAATTGGTCATGCAGTGGTCTGATCAGTGCCATCTTGATTGTTTTAAGTACAGTCTATAGTTCCAGAGTCGGTTTGTTCTCATTTCTTTGAGGCCAGTTCTTGGAATTGTGGCAGCTTATGTCATGGCTACAGTCTGGTCATCATGTAGTTAACTTCTTCCACCTGGTGGGGGTCTCAGTATCTATAAGACAGCTCACAGGATGTGGCTCAGAATATTATCTATAGCCCTTGAAGAGAAATTAAGGTCCTTGATTTTGCTTAATGACTAAACAATTATTACTTGGTCTCATTTGACTGTTTTCCTTTGTTTCTACATTTTCTCACTTCTCTGATTAAACTTATTCTTTGGCTAAAGTTTTTCCACAGACAAAAGTCAGGCTGAGGACATGGGGGGCAAGGACCATAGGGTCCTGCCCTGTTTCAAAAGGGGTGGGTATGACCCAGGCCAGACTAATGAGCCCATTGCTTACTTATCCCTTCTCTGAGATGGACAGAAATAACAGTATAACCTAAAATTGGTTACAGCTGATTCATGGTGGCAGCAATGCCCAGAAAACCCATTTACCACTTCCTGCCACTGAGACCCTCAGAGCTGCCCTGCTCACTGTCCTTCCCAGCTTTTTTCTTCAGCTTTTTCCTTGGTTCTGCAAGCAATGCTGAACTCTTCCAATGACCTCCTTTTTGCATAGGGTGGCTGGAGCCTGTATCTATTGCTTACAATCAGAGAACCCTAGATGCTACTGTGGGCATTTCCTTTTGTCCAAGAGGAGGGGTCAAGGCAGGAACCAGCCAGCTCCAGGGAATGAATCTAGCCATCGTAACCCCACTTCTCCCAAAGTGCTGGGGTTCCAAGAACAGGGTGGGAGAAAGGAAAGGGCAGGACAGCAGGAAGTGTAGACCAGGAAGTGTCAATACTGGTGTGTTTGCAGAGCACACTACTTAGTGTGATAAATGTGTGGCATGTAATTGGGAGAGCTAAGTACAGAGAAAGTATCAATAGAATTCCTGTACATAATGTTCAGTTTCTTTAAAGTAAGGTTTATTGAGGTATACATTACATACAGAAAAATTTATATTTTAAGTGTACAGTTTGGTGAATTTTGACAAATGTGTACACTTGGGTAACCACCACAATAATCAAGATAGAGAATAGTTCTATCACCCCCAAAAGTTCCTTCTGGTCACTCGTGAACTGATTTCTGTCCCTATAGTTTTGGTTTTTCCAGAATGTCATGTGAATGGAATCATAGTATATAGCCTTTTGTGTCTGACATCTTTCACCTAGCATATGCTTTTAAGATTCCCCCATGTTGCATGTACCTTAATTTGTTTATCTAGTCACCAGTTGATGGTTGTTTCCAGTTTGGGGGAGGGTATGAATAAAGCTGCTATAAAATTTTGTGTACATGTCTTTGTTGGAGGTCTGTCTTCATCTCTCTTGGGGAGATACCTAGGAGTGGGACAGTTTGGTCTTATGGCAAGTATATTTAACTTTTTAAGAGACTGACAATCTGTTTTCTAAAATGGTCGTACCCACCAGAAATGTATGAGAGTTCCAGTTGTTTTGCATTCTTCTCAGTACTTGGTATTGCCAGCTTAAAATTGTTATCCATTCTAATAAATGTGTAGCGATCACTTATTGTGGTTTTAATTTGCATTCCTCTAGTGACTAATGATGTTGTCTTTTTATGTACCTATGTGCTATTCATACTTCTTTTTTGGTGTCTGTTGTCATGTTTTGCCCATTTCTGAATTGGTTTGTTTGCTTTTCATTATTGAGTTGTGAGAGTTCTTTGTACATCTAGATAAAATCCTTTATCAGATATATGAATAAAAATATTTTTTCCCAGTCTTTAGCTTGTCTTTACATTCTCTCTCTCTCTTTTTTTAAAATTTTATTTATTTATTTATTTATTTATTTTATTTTTGGCTGTGTTGGGTCTTCGTTTCTGTGCGAGGGCTTTCTCTAGTTGCGGCAAGCGGGGGCCACTCTTCATCGCGGTGCGCGGGCCTCTCACTGTCGCGGCCTCTCTTGTTGCGGAGCACAAGCTCCAGACGCGCAGGCTCAGTAATTGTGGCTCATGGGCCTAGTTGCTCTGCGGCATGTGGGATCTTCCCAGACCAGGGCTCGAACCCGTGTCCCCTGCATTGGCAGGCAGATTCTCAACCACTGCGCCACCAGGGAAGCCCCACATTCTCTTAACAGTATCTGTGGAAGTGAAGATGTTTTAAAATTTGATAGTCCAATTTATTAATTTTTTCTTTTATGAATTGTGCTTTTGTATCCGATTTAAAAAATCTTTGCCAACTCAAGATCACACAATTTTCTCCTATGTTTTCTTCTAAGAGTTTTATGGTTTAAGGTTTTCCGTTGAAATCCATGATCCATTTTGAGTTAATTTTGTATGTGGTAAGAGGTGTGAGTCAAGATTCTTCTTATTTTTTTACATAGGTATGTTAAAATGTTCCAGCATAGTTTGTTGAAAATATGTTCTTTCTACTTTTAATTACCTCAGCACCTTTGTTGAAAATCAATTGACTGCATATATGTGGGACTTATTTCTGAACTCTGTTCTATTCCATTGACATATGTATATCTCCATCCTTTCACCATAAATACAAATAATAATATAAATAATTATAATAAATAAATAACATAACCTTATTTTTTAGCTTTACATTAAGTTCTGAAGTCAGGTACTGTGAGCCCACCAACTTTGTCTTCTTTTTAGACAATACTTTGACTAGCCTATGTTCTTTTCTGTTCCATATAAATTTTAGAACTGGCTTGCCAATTTCTACAAAAAAAACCTTGCTGGGGCTCTGTTGAGATTGTACGCAATATATAGATCAATTTGGGGAGAAATGATGTCTTACTTTTAAGTCTTTTGATCCATGAACATCACACATCCCTTTATCTGAGTCTTTGTCTCATCAGTGTTTTGTAGTTTTTAACATACAAACCTTGCACGTATTTTGTTAAATTTATTCCTGATTACTTCAGGTTTTCTGTTACTATTGTAAATGGTTCTTAAAAAAATCTCAATTTCTACTTTATTTCTGTATATAGAATGCAATTGATTTTTGTGTATTGATCTTATATTCTGCAACCTTGCTTGACTCACTTACAAGCTCTAATCACTTTTTAAAACAGCTTTATTGAGTTATAAATCACACATCATACCATTTACCCACTTAAAGTATACAATTCAAGGGTTTTTAATATATTCACAGAAGTGTGCAAGCATCACCACAATCATTTTAGAACATTTTCATCACCCCAGTTAGAACCTTCATATCCGTTAACAGTCACTTCTCATTTTCCCCAAGCCCCTTAGTCCTAGGCAAATAGTAATCTACTTTCTGTCAGTACAGATTTGCCTATACTGGACATTTCATATAAATGAATTCATACAATATGTTGTCTTTTGTGATTAGCTTCTTTTACTGAACATAGTGTTTTCAAAGTTCATTCATGTTTTAGCATGTATCAGCATGTGATTCCTATTTATGGCTGTGTATTAGAGGAGAAAAGAAAAACTATATATATAAAAGGAGATTTATTACAAGGAATTAACTCATGTGATTATGGAGGCTGAGAAGTCCCATGATTTGCCACCTGCAAGATGTAGACCCAGGAGAGCCGGTGGTGTAATTCAGTCTGAGTCAGCAGGCCTGAGAATCAGAGGAGCTGATGGTGTAAATCCCAGTCTGGGGGCAGGAGAGGATGAGATATCTCAGCTCAAGCAGTGAGGCAGAAAATAAAAAGGAGGGGGACAAATTCCTTCTTTCTTTACCTCTTGTTCTACTCAGGCCCTCAATGGATTGGATGATCCTCATGCACATTGGGGAGGGCAATCTCTTTTACTGAGTCTGGCAGTTCAAATGCTAATCTCATCTGGAAATACCTTCACAGGCACACCTAGAAATAATGTTTAATCTGGGCACCTTGTGGCCAGTCAAGTTGACATAAAATGAACCATCACAGGCTGAATAATATTCCAGTGTATGAGTATATCACATTTTATTTATCTGTTCATCAGTTAATGGACTTAGTGTTTCCACTTTTTGGGTATTATAAACAATGCTGCTGTGAACGTTTGTGTTTTTTGTGTGGACATATGTTTCAGTTTCTGCAGTTGTTGAGTGGGGTGTTCTATATAAGTTGATTATATCTAGTTGGTATATAGTGTTAAGTCCTGTATTTCCTTATTAATTATCTGTCTATCCATTGTTGCTATATTCATTATTGATAGTGGGATGTTGAAGTCTCCAACTGTTATTGTAGAACTGATGTTATGGACTGATGTTTGTGTTCCCCTCAGCCCCCAAATTCATACTTTGTAACTATAACCCCCCAATGTGGCTGTATTTGGAGACAGGGCCTCTAAGGAAGTAATTAAGGTTAAATGAGGTAATAAGGATAGGGTCCTGATATGATAGGGTTAATGTCCTTATAAGAAGAGACACTAGAGACCTCTCTTTCTCTTTGCATGCACACAAAGAAGAGATCAAGTGAGCACACAGCAAGATGGCAGCTGCCAACGAGCCAAGAGAGGAGGCTTTGGAATAAAACCTACTTTGCTGGCACCTTGATCTTGTACTTCCCAGCCTCTAGAACTGTGAGAAATAAATTTCTGTGGTTGAAGCCATCCAGTCTGGGGTATTTTGTAATAGCAGTGTGAGCAGACTAATACAATTATTTCTCCCTTTAATGCTGTTAGTTTTGCCACATGAATTTTGGGGCTTTGTTGTTAGATATGTATAGGTTTATAATTACGCCTTCATGATGGATTGACTCTTTTATCAATATATGTCCTTCTTTGTCTCTTGTAAATTTTTGTCTTAACGTCTATTTTGTGTGATAATAATATAACTGTCCCAGTCGTATTTTAGTTACATTTGTATGGAATATCTTTTTCTATCCTTTTACTTTCAATCTGCTTGTGTCTTTGGATCTAAAGTGAGTCTCTTGTAGTCAGCATATAGTGCATGATGTTCTTTTTTTAAATCCATTTTTCCAATCTGCTTTTTAATTGGAGAGCTTAATCTATTTACATTTAAAGTAATTACTGTAAGAAAAGACTTCTGTCATTTTGCTATCTGTTTTCTATATGTCATACATCTTTTTTGTTCCTCAGTTCCTCTATTGCCTTCTTTTGTGATTAGCTGATTATTTTTCTAGTGTGTTATTTTGGTTCCCTTCTTTATGTCTTTTTCTGTACATATTTTCATTTTTTCCTTAGTGTTTGCCCTGGGGATTACAATTAAAGTTTTATTAAATCTACAGTAAATCTAAGCACCTAAACTAAATATGAATTTAGTTTCAGCCATATACAGGAACTCTGAACCTCTATAGATCCATCCCCTTCCCTTTATGTTGTTATTGTCACTAATTACATCTTTATACATTAAGTGCCCATGAACATAAATTTATACTTATTGTTTTATATATTTGTTTTTTGAATCTTATAGGAAAAGAGAGATTACAAATGAAAAATGCAATAATACTGGCTTTTATATTTACTTATGTAGCTACCTTTACTGTTGTTTTAAAATTTGTTTGTATGGCTTTGAGTCTGGCATCCTTTCATTTCAGCTTAAATAACTGTCTTTAGCACTTGTTGTAGGGTAGGGCTACTACTGACAAACTCCCTCAGTTTTTATCTGGGAATGTTGTAAATTTTTCTTCATTTTTGAGGGACAGTTTTGCTGGACATAAAATTCTTAGTTGACAAGTTTTTCTTTCAGCACTTCAAATGTTATCCCACTGCCTTCTGGCCACCACGGTTTATAAAGAGAAATCAGTTAATTTTATTGGGGATCCTTTGGATGTAATGTGTTGCTTCTGTTTTGCTGCTTTCAAGAGTTTATCTTTGTCTTTGCTTTTTGACAGCTTGACTGTAGTGTGTCTTCATGTGGATGTCTTTGATTTTCTTGCTTGAAGTTCCCTGAAATTCTAGGATTTGTAGATTCATATCTTTCATCAAATTTGCAAAGTTTTCATCCATTATTTCATTTTTTTAATACACCTCTATTGGAGTATAATTGCTTTACAATGTTGTGATACTTTCTGCTGTACAACAAAGTGAATCAGCTATATGTATACATATATCCCCATTTCCCCTCCCTCTTGAGCCTCCCTCCCACCCTCCCTATCCCATCTGTCTAGGTTGTCATAAAGCACTGAGCTGATCTCCCTGTGCTATGCAGCAGCTTCCCACTAGCCATCCATTTTACATTTGGTAGTGTATATATGTCAATGCTACTCTCCCACTTCGTCCCAGCTTCCCCTTCCCCTCTGTGTCTTCAAGTCCATTCTCTATGTCTGCGTCTTTATTCCTGCCCCACCACTAGGTTCATCAGTACTGCTTTTTTAGATTCCATATATATGCATTAGCATATGGTATTTGTTTTTCTCTTTCTGACTTACTTCACTCTGTATGACAGACTCTAGGTCCATCCACCTCACTACAAATAACTCAATTTCATTCCGTTTTATGTCTGAGTAATTTTCCATTGTATATATGTGCCACATCTTCTTTATCCATTCATCTGTCGATGGACATTTAAGTTGCTTCCATCATCCATTATTTCTTCAAATATTATTTCTGCTCATTTTTCTCTCTTTCTTTTGGGAGTCTCATTGTGCCTATGTTGGTGTGCTCGATGGGGTTATACAGACTATGTTCATTTTTTTCATTGCTTTCTCTTTCTTTTCCTCAGACTGGATAATTTCAATTGACCTGTCTTCAAGCTCATTGATTATTTCTTCTGCCTTCTTAGATTTACTTTTTTTTTTTTTTTTTTTTTTTTTTTGCGTTACGCGGGCCTCTAACTGTTGTGGCCTCTCCCATAGGCTCGATGGGGTTATACAGACTATGTTCATTTTTATCATTGCTTTCTCTTTCTTTTCCTCAGACTGGATAATTTCAATTGACCTGTCTTCAAGCTCATTGATTATTTCTTCTGCCTTCTTAGATTTACTTTTTTTTTTTTGCGTTACGCGGGCCTCTAACTGTTGTGGCCTCTCCCGTAGCGGAGCACAGGCTCCAGACACGCAGGCTCAGTGGCCATGGCTCACGGGCCCAGCCGCTCCGCGGCATGTGGGATCTTCCCGGACCGGGGCACGAACCCATGTCCCCTGCATCAGCAGGCAGACTCTCAACCACTGCGCCACCAGGGAAGCCCTTAGATTTACTTTTGAATCTCTCTAGCAAGTTTTTCATTTCAGTTATTGTATGTGTCAGCTCCCAAATTTCTCTTTGGTTCCTTTTTATAATTTCTGTCTTTTTATTGGTATTATTCTTTTTGTAATTTCTGTCTTTTTATTCATATTATCTATTGTCTTTTTATTGGTATTATCTATTTTGTGTATTATATATTTTATTGGTATTATATATTTTGTATTTCTTTTTGTTGGCATTATCTATTATCTACATTATTCTGGTTTCCTTTTGTTCTTTGCCTATGGTTTCCTTTATCTGTCTGAGCATGTTTAAGGCAACTGATTTAAAGGCTTTTTCTATTAAGTCCAATGGCTGGATTTTCTCAGTAACAGTTTCTATTAATTTCTTTTTTCCTGTGAATGAGCCTTAGTTTCTTGTTTCTTTGCATGCCTCATTTTTTTTTTTTTGGTTGAATACTGGACATTTTGAATAGTATAATGTGGCATCTCTGGAACTCACATTCTCCCTCTCCCTGGAGTTTGTTGTTGCTCCTTGTTGTGGTTGTGGTATTTCATTGTTATTTTAATTTGCAATTCCCTAATGACATATGGTGCTGAGTCATACGATTATTTCATATGATTATTTGCCATCTGCATATCTTCTTTGGTGGAGTTTCTATTCAGATATTTTGCCCATTTTTAAGTTGTTTTGTTTGTTTTCTTATTGTTGACTTTTATGAGTTCTTTGTATATTTTGATACAAGTCCTTTATCAGATATGTGTTTTGCCAATATTTCCTCCCAGTCTGTGGCTTACCTTTTTATCCTCTTAATTTCTATGGCAGAGTAGAAGTTTTTAATTTTTTTTTTTTTTTTTTTTTGCGGTACGCGGGCCTCTCACTGTTTTGGCCTCTCCCGTTGCGGAGCACAGGCTCCAGACGCGCAGGCTCAGCGGCCACGGCTCATGGGCCCAGCCGCTCCGCGGCATGTGGGATCCTCCTGGACCGGGGCACGGACCCATGTCCCCTGCATCGGCAGGCGGACTCTCAACCACTGCGCCACCAGGGAAGCCCAGAAGTTTTTAATTTTAATGAAGTCCAAATTATCAATTTTTCTTTCATGGATTGTGCTTTTGGTGTTTTCATTTTAGTGAGCAGGGATTCCTTCAATTTGATTGTTGAGAAAACAAGTTTGAAGTGACCTGCCCAGGGTCAGTCAGTGCAAACTCCACCTCTGTTTTTTCATCCAGGGCATTCTTCGTCTGCCACACAGGAGGTGGCAGGAGTGGCGTGTGTGTGTCCACATGCATGTGCATGTGTGCATGCGTGTAAATATATATCTGAAACAACTAGAAAGTAGACGAAGCAAGCAGATTGTTAGATAAAAAGCAATTTGGTTGAACAATGAGATAAAACTGCTTATCTCCTATATAAAAAAAATTTTAAAGCTGACACTACAAAACGTTTGCCAGAATGGGGAGCAACTGGAATTTTCATACACTTCCGGGGACAAGTAACATGGTATAGTCACTTTGGAAAATAGCTTGGCAATTTTTAAAAATTTATTTATTTATTTATTTATTTATTTATTTATTTATTTATTTATTTATTTATTTATTTATTTATTTATTTATTTATTTATTTATTTATTTATTTATTTATTTATTTATTTATTTATTTATTTATTTATTTATTTATTTATTTATTTATTTATTTATTTATTTATTTATTTATTTATTTATTTATTTATTTATTTATTTATTTATTTATTTATTTATTTATTTATTTATTTATTTATTTATTTATTTATTTATTTATTTATTTATTTATTTATTTATTTATTTATTTATTTATTTATTTATTTATTTATTTATTTATTTATTTATTTATTTATTTTTGGCTGTGTTGGGTCTTCGTTTCTGTGCGAGGGCTTTCTCTAGTTGCGGCAAGTGGGGTCCACGCTTCATCGCGGTGCGTGGGCCTCTCACAATCGCGGCCTCTCTTGTTGCGGAGCACAGGCTCCAGACGTGCAGGTTCAGTAGTTGTGGCTCACGGGCCTAGTTGCTCCGCGGCATGTGGGATCTTTCCAGACCAGGGCTCGAACCCGTGTCCCCTGCATTGGCAGGCAGATTCTCAACCACTGCGCCACCAGGGAAGCCCCTGGCAATTTCTTATAATAGTTAAATATACATATCCCACATGACCCAGAGGTCTCACTGTTAAGTATTTACCGAAAGAAATGAAAAATTATATTCAGACTAAGACCTATGTAAAAATCTGGAGACAATCCAAATTTATTTACAATAGCAAAAAATTGGAGACAAACCAAATGTTCGTTAAGAGATGAATGGATAAATGCAGTGTGGTATTTTCGTACAATGGAATACTACTGAAAATGAAATAATTGCTTGGGTTAAGCAAAAAAATGGATGACTCAAAAACATTTTACTGAGTGAAAGAAGATAGACACAAAAGGGTATGTACTGTACAAGTTCATTTATATGAAATTCTAGAACAGACAAACATAAACTGATTATAGAGAGCAGATCATTGGTTGACTGGGGGGTGGATGGCTTGATTACAAAGAGGCACAAAAGAACTTTCTGGGGTGATGGAAATGTTCAGTCTCTTATCAATGTCAATATCAGTCAATATCTTGATTGTATGGTTGTTATACAGGTATACATACTTGTCAGAACTTAAACTCTACACTTAAAAATCTGTGCATTTTATTGTATGCAATTATACTTCAATAATGTTGACGCAAAAAAAGTTGGTCGAAATGGTATTTCGGGGCCCCTGTTTTTCCAAGTACTATTAATTTTTATGTACCATGGGAGTGTCCTTGAAACATTAAAAAGTATATTTTAGCTTTTATTGTTATCTCTTTACTCTCCATCCTCACCTCCAGTCTTTTGGGCTTTTAATTTCTAAATAATTCTTCAGCAATTATGCATTTGTCTGACAAAGTTATAACACATTTTAAAGTTTTTCTTCCAGGTTCCAAGTGAATCAATTGAAAGGAATTTGGCTGGAAATGAATGTTTACAGCCATTAGTCCTGATAAGGTTGATACACCCTGGGGTGATTTTGCAATTTTCATACACATTTTGAAAGCAATTTTGTCTGCTTTCTAGGTTGTTTCATTTTAAAAATTCATTTTCAGTCATCCATGTCCACTTACCCATTTAGCTTTATTTTCACAAACTCCACAGAATATTTCTACTCTCTTAGAGAGGAAGAGAAAATTGACAGTTCACAGAAACATTGCCAAACAACAGAGTAGGCATAATGGACTGAAAATAGATCAGGACATTAAATTAAAAAACAAAAATCTAAAGTCTGAGAGAGGACTATAAAAATGCAAATCTATTGTGACACAAATGCATAAAAAATGATTTACTTACAAAGTTCCCAAATTCTGTCACTAGCTTGTTATGTGACCTTGGGCAAGTTTAACCTCTTTCGATCTTATTTCCTGGCCTGAAAAGTGGGGGCTAATAGTAGAACCTACCTCATGGATTATCATGAGGATTAAATGAGAAAATTCATATGAAAGTGTAGAGCCAATGTCAGGTGTATAATAGGCATTTAATAAATATTTGCAGTTATTATTATTATTACCTCCATGGTGTATAAGTATATTGGAAGGAAAAAAAAGTGAGTGGACATATTGTTAACCTTTTTGATCATTTCTCCTGGGGTCATACTGAAGGTGTGACTGCCTGGCTGGTGGCTTAGGAGGTGATTTTGTTGCTGGTCTGGTGTAAGGAAAAGGAGGTATAGTTGCAAGGCTGAGGATGCTGAGAGGCTTAATGTTAAGAGAGCTTTAGATCTTATGTCCCCAAGTTCTGAATTCATCCATTTAGCCACTCAACAAATGTACTGATTCCTCAGTGTCCCACGAATATAGGTCAAGGATCTTGCTCGCAAACTAGCGGGGAGATGACACCAGGGTGGATATAGAGCCTAAATGGCCTCTAAGGTCACGTTACCCCTCCGGTGGAAGAGGAGGCTCAGAGGCTGAAAGTGGCTTGAAAAACACTTGGGCAAAGCCAGACTGGGAGCTGCCACTGGTCCCCAGCCTGAACAATTCTCCCTGGCACCTGTGATCATAGTAGCCCAGGATAGAAAATGCTTGGGGTGACCCTAATAGGCGAACAGTCACTTTCCCCTGGGAAGTAGTGACATTTAAGTCTGGCAGTGACAGATGGGGAGCATTTGGACGCATCTGGAGGAAGGGCTCTCCAAGTGGCAAGATGCAGAGGCAGGAGAACAAGAGATGTATCTGAGAAACATCTAATATTCTTCCTTTATCATGGGACTCTCCCTCCCATCCCAGAAGGGCTTCCTGGAGGAGGAGGAATTTCAGGGCTGACACCAGAATCTATCTGGGTTCAATGAAACCACACCTAGCAGTTCTTAACTGTTAACCGGGGCAGCATGAATTTCTCCTCCCCTGCTACCTCTACTCTCCCCACGCACAGTTATTGGAACCTGGTGCTTCTCAGGACTCAAGTAACAGAAGAGAGCCCTTAGAGGTGTAACACGACGTGGGAAGGACACGGACACTGTAGCAGAATTGAATATGAAAATTATGCAAGTGGGTGAATATCCCCTAGGATAAAATTATGAATGATTTTTAGAGATTTTGCCCTGAAGCCAGGCCACCCCGGGGCCTTACCTTTACCCTCCTGATCCAAAGTCCCCACTTCCCCGTTCCTCTCCCCCTTCCAATTTGAGTCAGAGCTGGAACAGACTGGCTTTCCAGGAGGGAGGCTGGACACAAGGGGAGGAGGTCTTGGGTGGGGGGAGGGAGGGGAAAAGTAAGAGATTAGAAGGCTGAGGAGCTGAGAGAGGAGGGAAGAGAGAGCTAGGAAGAGTCCAGGGCAGTTCATTTCTTGGTGGCATGGTTGGCCCTGTGTGGGCACTTGGAATGCACTGAATAAGCCACAGGTGGGGACCATGTTACCGTCCTGGCGCCTGCCCCGGAACACCCATCCTTTCTCTGTCCAATCAGCATTCAGGTGCTGGAGATAGAGAGGAAAGCCTGGCTGCCCCTGGCCCTCAGGAGCCTCCTTGTCTGGTGGGGGACAAGAACATGAAGAGATGATTAAAATAGCAGGAGAGGGGCGAGAATGGGTGGGGCATGCCCTCCAGCTTTTAACCTATGGCTAGCCGTGCTGGGGTTAGGCCATCCCATTCTCTCCTGAAAACTCTGCCCCTTCCTTCTCCTCTTGTCCTGTGGGGTCCCTCCTCTGGTGCCTGGGAGCCCAGCAACAGTAGCCTCAGTGCCCCCCGGGGAGAGGCACCCACAGCAGCAGAAGAGGAGAGAGAGGAGGAACCAAGGGGGGAGGGACCAAGGGGGAGGGGCAGGGCAGGGGTCCAGAAAATCAAGCCCTGGATGTGGCCATTGCCTTCGGGTCTGGTGACTGTATGACTCCGTCTTCTGAGAGGTAAGGGGAGTGTGGTTTTGAATCCACAGACATACTCACCAGGCAGATTTTTCAGATTCGCTGGCAGTGCAGGGAGGGGCGGGCCCAGTGGGAGGGGCTGGCCTGAATGGACCACCTGGAGGGCCCCAGGTGCCTGTCCCTGCCCCTCAAGTCTTAGAGGTGGCCCAGAGGCAGAAGGTGAGTTGACAGACACGTGATCAAAGCCAGGGCTGGGAACCCGTGCCCTCCTCAGCTGAGCGATTCCTTTCGCATCCCCACTGGTGAATTTGTGAATTAGTGGGAAGAGTCTTCCTGGCTGGGTCACTAGTAATATTGGACCATAAATTCTCCCAGGGGTGGGATTTCCCAGATTCTAATGCTGACCCTCAGACATCCCAAACTCCCAGTGAATATTTGCCTGTCCTTTACTCTGTGCTAGGTGCTGTCACCTGGCGGACTGCGTTTCATTCTCACAGTGGTCCTGGGAAGTAGGTGGTATATTATTCCCATTCTACAGAGGAGGAAACAGGTCCAGAGAGGGGAAGTGTCTTGGACAGGGGCTTGCTTAAGGTCAGGAGGAGGTGACTCTGGACAGGAGTTCCAGCAGACAGGGTCAGAGCCTGCCCTGCTGCCCCTCCTCTCCTCCTTCCTAGGGTCTGGCACTCCCTCTCATGGGGCCAGGCTCTGGCCCAGCTGAGGGAGCCTTTCAGAAGCAATTCCAGGCAGGGGAAGGCCAAAGAGACAATTTACAGGAGTGGTACTGAGAGATGGGTCTTGGCGATATGAAAAGGCTGATGGTCTTATAAATGCTTGAAACGGAGAGCAAGTTTTCTTTCCTCCCAGTCCCCACAACGTGGATCTAAAACCCCTTCAGGCTACTTTTGGGGGAGGGGGCAGCTGACCACTTGAACCAAAGGCTGATGGGGAGAGGAGGCAGGAGGAAACAGGAGGACTGCTCCCCGGGGAGGTCCTTCTCTGGCTAGTAAGAGAAGTTGACTTGGAGGAGGGGTGAGACCCACCCAGCTGTGCAGGGGGCCTCTGTCGATGCTGCATCCAAAAAAGCCCTGGCATGGGTATGAGTTGGGTGGCTGGAATTTCTGAAGTCTGTATCTGCGATTGTTGGGTGTGGTTGTACATTTCCACCCTTCTGGGGTTAAGGGCATAGCGAAGGGGGATGAGGTCACGGTTTATGAGAATACCAACTACTTGGCTTTGGAAAGATGCAATGTAAAATGCTGATAAATGTTTCTGCACGAAATTGGCAATAATGCAAAGCCCCTCAGTTTAAAAAAATTGTCAGAATTGCCCAGTTTCCTAGAGTTGGAGGAGCTAAGTGAGTTGTTAACTGGGAATTGTAAACCCGCCACGTGGTAACGTCGCTTTGGTTGTGAAATAGAAATACCTGCCTTCTATATGCATGCATGGCTGTTTGCATGCATCCAAATTTCTAATTTCTGCTGGGGATTCTGGAGACATTGTGCCACTTTCTCAGCATTCACAGTTATTATAACTTTAAATCTTTTATCTGTATCCTGTAACAGTGTCAGCCAAGTGTTCTTTAAATGGTGGTGCTGAAAAACGCACCTGAAAATCAATAACGTTGGAAACGAAGTGAGATGTGATCAAATGTTATGAAGAAGACCAAACCACCGGCAGGAAATGCTGTGCTGTTAATTTAGCCGAGACCGTGCTGTGAAATATTAGAGGTAGTGCCGAGAAAATAAAAAGTGGCATTAAAGCAAAAATATGCCACAATGGGGGTAGATTTATGCAACACATCCTTTCCAGTTTGCATTCATTTCTATGGCAAAATTAGTCTAGAATTATGCACATTTTGAATTATGCAAGTTCTTCAGGAACACATGCTTTGCATAAAATGCAACTGCCCTGTGCTTAACAGTGAGTGGGTCGGGGAATGGGTCAGTTATTCTAGGGTTTCCTTAGGCCAGGCAACTTTCTCTTTGTGTCCTGGCTTGTGGCTCGGTGACTTCATCTGTAAAGTGGGACAGTCAGACTGGCTTATCTTGCTCTCTTTATTAGACTTTGTAGAGACAGGCACCATCATTTTCTTCCCTGAAGTTGTCTTCTCCGGGACAGAATCCACAGCATACACTAAACTCATCTTTCTTCATTGTGAGGCTGGCCTTTCAAATACCAGGTGTCGTAGAGGATCACTTATCTGAATCCACGTGGGATGATCCCTGGAGACAAGATCCCTTTACCTTCATCCCCATGGTCCCACAGAGATGTGCCTTGCGACAGACAGGTGGTTGGAGATTGAAAAGGCCAACGGAAGAGGAGAAAGCCAGGTGTGATGGGGGCCTGGCACCGCCAGAGGGCAGCACCAGCACACAGCTGAGGCAGCCTCTCCCAGTGCCCGGCCAGGAGGGAACGCTTCTCTCCGGTCACTGCAGTCGGCCCGGCGCCGCACACCGTTCTGGGTGCGAGTGATACCAGTGGGGGATCAGGACACCCTAGGACTCTGCTCTTAGGAGGTTTACAGTTTCTTGGAGGAGACAAGATAAACATGTAAGAACATTCATAAACGAGCCTGTTTCAAGTAGCAGTAAGTAGCAATAACGTGATGCAAATAAAGTAGTGACGGGGGGCGGGCACCAGCAGAGGAGGCCTGTCTGGGGAGATGACAGAATGAGTCCTGAATGAGGAGGAAAAGCAGAGATCCGAAGATCTGGGTGCATATGGATATAGGAAAGGGTCTGTCTAGGGCCCTCCAGAGGGCCTGGGGAAGCTTCCTCACAGGTGAGAACACTGAAGAGCCACGAAGCCAAGGCACACACCTAGGGTCACAGTAAGTTAGGGACAGTGTCTGACAAAACCTCAGGAGAACTTACCTTCCATATCCTAGCTTTCCCTCAACCCTTCCTCTCCAGCCGGGACTGTGATCATGAGAACCCCCCACCCCCTGTCCCCCGTCCCCATTCCTGAGCATAATCCTTGTAGGGAGACAGAGCAGGGGTCATCGGCTGTGTGCTCGATCAAGTCCCCTCCCTCTCTGGGCTCAGCTTTCTCTGTTATAATATGCGGGGTGGGTCCCCATAGCCTCTGAGCTCCCCATTCTCAGTGTGAGCTTGCTTGCAGGGACTCCTGATTTCTAGTTCCTGAGCACCCTCTTGTGGGCAGCTTTGGAATCTCATGCTCAGCTGGAAAGGATCGTGGGAAAATGGCTAGCTTCAACTTCAGCGAGGCTGGTGGATTCTAAGGTATCACTACGCGTGTGCTTTGTTTGCATGTGTGTGTTGGCCTGTGTGTATGTATCTGTGTGCATGTCTGTGTGTGCTGGCTTGTGGGTGCAACTGCGTGTGCCTGTGGCTCTGTGTGTGTGTCTGCTTGTGGGTTTATGGGTATATACGCATGGGTGCATCTGTGTGTGTCTGTGCTTGCATCTGTGTGCCTTTCTGTGTGTCTGTCTGTATGTGCATGCACATGTCCATGTGGATGTGTGTTTTGGCCACTGGGACATACAGGCTGATAGGAAAAGCCCCGTCTTCCTCACAAAGGCCTGACAACTCTCCCTGCAGCCAACTTCCTCTCCCCTTGTTCTGTCTGTACGCCTCCTCCTCGAGTTCCTCTACTCTGGGATCTCAGTCTCCTCCCTCACTTCTCACCTGCACTATTTCAACAAACGTCTTTGACTCTTTTTTCTCTTTTGAGCCTCGTTTGAGCCTCGTTTGAATGTCACAGATCATAGCTCGAGAAATGATTCTCCTTTACGTACCCAGGTCATTAGGTTTACACACCTTTAACGGGGTTGATCACCCACTGCCCTGTTGTGGGGTAGCAGAGAGCTGGGGACACGTACACAGGGATGCTCTGGATGGCTGAGCAGAACCAGGCACGTGGTAGCTAAGACACAATGTCATGTCCATGAAATGCTCCAAGCTCCTCATGCACGTGTGTCATTTAATTTACATGATGACCTTTCAAGCTTAGGCAAGGGGAGACTTGTTATCCCCATTTTACAGATGAGGACATTGAGGCCCAGACAGGGAGATAATTGAAAGAGTCCTGCGGGAACTATTGAAGCAATATGCAAACTCTCTGTTCCAGTTTTCATAACACCCTAGGAGGTAGTTATTATCAATAACCTTCTTTAACAGACAAGGAAATTGAGGTGAGTGCCTGGTGCTATACAGCCAATCAACAGCAGAGGCAGGATTTGAACTCTGCCCTGAGGTTCAAGCTCCACCACTCAAGCACCATGGCAGGTGTGAGGGCTCCCTGGCGGTCACGGGCTCAAGCTCTTTGGGCTGCACCCTGTCCCCTCACCACGCATCTAGGGCTCATTTCCTAGGAACGTTTTCCTTAGAACCCGAGGGGGAGGTCAGCCCACATTTTGGGTCCTCTATTCCTCTCCCAGAGGTGGGGGTGGGTGAGTCATGTTACCTGTGCCACTTTCAGAAGCTGCTGGATGGGGGCTGAGCATTAATTATGCAACAACCTTGCTGCAGTGTGCCTAATTGCCTGATAACCATAATTGAATCTTATGGATGACACCAACATTATTGCAGGGAGCAGTTTAAGGCAGTTAATGGGAAGCTGCACACATTGTGATATTTGTTCCTGTCTCCCAACTGGCCTGCTTGTGAGACCTTTCCTGGGGACTGGGGGAGGCCGAGGGGTGGAAGGGCAGTCAGGGGATGAGAAATAGCACAAATATTATACCCCCTGATTCCCAGAGGGCACCGTCTTCTTTGACAAGAAAAGTCTGCGTGGCAGGTGGCATTATTTTATAGATGAGAATGTGGCATCGGGAGGTTGAGAGACTCTCCTAATTTCATTTTTTTTTTTTTTTTGCTGTACACGGGCCTCTCACCGCTGTGGCCTCTCCCGTCGCGGAGCACAGGCTCCGGACGCTCAGGCTCAGCGGCCATGGCTCAGGGGCCCAGCCGCTCCGCGGCATGTGGGATCTTCCCGGACCGGGGCACGAACCCGCGTCCCCCGCATCGGCAGGCGGACTCTCCACCACTGCGCCACCAGGGAAGCCCTCATTGTTTTAAAAAAATATTTTATTTATTTATTTTTGGCTGTGTTGGGTCTTTGTTGCTGCCCGCGGGCTTTCTCTCGTTGCCAGGAGCGGGGGCTACTCTTCGTTGCGGTGTGCTGGCTTCTCATTGCGGTGGCTTCTCTAGAGCATGGGCTCTAGGCACGCAGGCTTCAGTAGTTGCGGTGCGCAGGCTCAGTAGTTGTGACTCGCGGGCTCTAGAGCACAGGCTCAGTAGTTGTGGCACATGGGCTTAGTTGCTCCGCGGCATGTGGGATCTTCCCGGACCAGGGCTTGAACCCCGTGTCCCCTGCATTTGCAGGCGGATTCCTAACCACTGCGCTACCAGGGAAGCCCCCTAATTTTATTCTTGATCATTGCTATGAATCTTTACCAGCATGACCTGGAACCTTCTAGCGAGGCAGAGTCTCAGGTCCCACCCTGTGCCTACTGACTCAGAACCTGTATTTTAATAAGATCCTCAGGTGATTCACTTGCAATGTTGTAGTTTGAGAAGCACTGGGCCCTGGTTTAGATGACTACCCCCTTCCCCCTTTATTGTGGAAACATTTTGATTTTCTTTTGGGAAACAGCCCCTCCCCACATTCCCCCAGCCTATGAAGTTCGGGTGGGACCCTTGGCTACCCCTCCTACTTTCACCCCCTCAGGCCACAGTGGTTGCTTCAGGGAAGGGCAGTGACCCCAAGCCAGGTGGGTGAGTTATTTCCAACCTGTTTGAGGCACTATTGAGAAAGATGTGTTTGATCAAATTATTTATTGATAATCTTCCTTCTCTTCCTGTCCTTGCCATAGCTTGCTGTGGGTGAATATTCTTCCTCACCCTGGCAATGGTGGCCTTGACCGTCTGACTTGTTCTGGTTAGAATGTGGGTAGAAGTCACACTGTGCCTTAAAGAGCAATCTCATGTTTCCACTTGCCCCTCTTGAGCTTCTGACCCCCACCATGAGAAGGACGTGCCCCAGATGGCCATGGCCTTCATCTGGAGTTCAGGGTGGAGAATGTGGAGCAAACCAAACCCAACCTCTAGACTTGAGTCCACCCTAACCCAGCGGAAATTAGCCAAACCCCCAGCTAACCTATAGATCCGTGAGTATGAAGAATGATTGCTGCTGTAAGCAACTGAGATTTTGGGGGTTGCTTGTTACACAGCATCATTGCAGCAGACACCTCATGTTAAAAATAGAGATGTTTTCTTTCCATAGGAGTTGCTAAGCTGAATTTGGACTAGGATAGCAGAACCTGTTTAAGGGTGAAACTAACAGAAAGGAAAACAGAGCTAGCTGGAGTGAGATTCCTAATCATGGTTAAGGCCTTGTTTCCATGGATCTGGCCTTACTTGAGTTAGTCAGGACTCTTTACTCCACTGGTTTAAACCAGAAAGGGAATTAGTGGCTCCTATAAGCCGAAAGTCCAGAGATGATTCACGTTTCAGGTGAGGCTTGATCCAGCAGCCCACTGATGGATCAGCATCTTTGTCTCTCTATTCTGCTTCCTGTTTTGCTCTTTTCATCTGGAGGCTGGTTCCCCTTGTTATATAGCAAGATGGCTTCCTCATTCAGGTCTAATAGGAGAGAGAGTTTCTTCTGGAAGTGTGCAAGCTTCTTTCCCAGGAGTTGGAGGCAAATGTGTTCTCAAGTTTCATTTTCCTCAGGGGTCACACAGCATCCCTAAACCAATCTTAGAGGCTGGGGAGGTGGAATATGCTGATTAATCTAATGCATCTGGGATGGGAGTATGTCAGCTTTATTGAACAACATGGATCCTCAAGGGAAATCTGGGACTTTGGGACTAGGGTGAGGGGTGGAGAATGCTGGTTAGGAAGACACATTAGTTTCCTAAACTAAACCTAAACACTTGGAGTAAAGAGTCCTGACTAACTTGAATTACAAATACCATTAAGCTTGGGGGCTTAAAACAACAGAAATTTATTTTTTCAGTGTTGGTGTCTGGAAGTCTAAAATCAAAGTGTTGGCAAGGTTGGTTTCTTCGGGGGCTTCTGAAGGAGGATCTGTTTCATGCTTCTCTCCTAGCTTCTGGTGGTGGCCAGGAACACTCGTGTTCTTTGGCTTGCAGCTGCATCACTCCAGTCTCTGCCTCTGTCATCACCCCGTGTCCTCCCTGTGTATTTGCGTGTGTCTTCACGCGGCCTTCTAACAAAGACACCACCTGTCTCTGGATTTGGGGCCCACTCTAATTCAGTATGACTTCATGTTAACAAATTTCATCTGCAAATAACCTATTTCCAAACAAAGTCACAATCTGAAGTTCCAGATGGACATGAATTTTGGGGGAACGCTATTCCACCCAGTACAGAAGACAACCAGCAAATGCTCACCAGATTATAATTCTTTTATACAAAAATAGTACTGTAATATCCTTTCAGTTTAAACTTTTTTCACTTTGAAATAATTTTAGCCTTACAGAAAAGTTGCAAAAATAGTACAGAGTACCCCTAATGTCCTTCACTTAGCTTTCCCTAATGTTAATGTCTTGCATAACCACAATGCAATTGTCAAAACTAAGAAATTAACGTTGGTACAATATTATTAACTAACCTATGCTCTTTATTCAGATTTCATTGGTTTTCCATTAATAACCTTTTTCTGTTCCTGGATCCAATCAAGAATTCACACCGCACTTAGGTGTCAGGTCCCCTTAGTTGTCTCTGGTCTGGGATGGAGCCTCAGTCCTTCTTTGTCTCTCCTGACCTTAACACTTAAAAAAAATTTTTTTATTTTATATTGTGTATTTTATTTATTATTATTATTATTTTTGGCTGTGGTTGGGTCTTTGTTGCTGCGCGCGGGCTTTCTCTAGTTGTGGTGAGCGGGGGCTACTCTGCGTTGCAGTGCACCAGCTTTTCATTGAGGTGGCTTCTCTTGTTGCAGAGCACGGGTTCTCGGCACGCAGGCTTCAGTAGTTGCAGTACGGGGGCTCCGTAGTTGTGGCACACGGGTTTAGTTGCTCTGTGGCATGTGGGATCTTCCCGGACCCAGGCTCGAACCCGTGTCCCCTGCATTGGCAGGCGGATTCTTAACCACTGCGCCACCAGGGAAGTCCAGACCTTAACACTTTGAAGAGTACTGGTCACTTATTTTCTAGACTATTCCTCTGTTTGGTTTTGCCTGCTGTTTTTTTCATGATTAGATTGAGATTGTGCATTGTAGGCATGAATACCCCTGAAGTAATGTATTTTTCCCAGAGGGTACACATTGTCCACATGTCACATTATAGGTGATGTTAACCTTCATCACTTGGTTTAGGTGGCAGCTGCTGGGTGTCTCTCCTATAAACTGACTATCTTTTCCTTTGTAATTAATAAGTATCTTGGGGGTAGGAGAGATACTTTGAGACTATCCAGTTTATTAGTTGGAATTCCTCTGTTATGAAAAAAACCCTATTCTTCCTCCCCTATCCATGCTGTTTATACACCCTCCACCCCGACTTAGTCCTAACTCTCAGATATCTACGTTTGTTCAGTATTCCATGGATGATATATCATGATTATTACTTAATCATTTCTCAATTGCTAATCATGATGTACTCAATTTCCCCCAATTACAAACAACACTGCAATGAATGTACTAGTATTTATGGTGACCCCCTTCTGGGAGTATTTTTGAAGGCTATCATCCTAAAATAGAAAGTCTGAGGTCAGGAATATGAGCATTTATAGTTTTTAACAAATATTACCCAATTTCCCCTCAATGAGATTGTATCAGGTAACAATACCATCCATAGTGTGTGAACATCATTCATTCATTCATTCATTCAAATGGCTTGCCATTGGTTGGGCTGTGCAGAGGGCACATGATGGGGACATGATATCCCTCTGCAGCCCTCTGGGGCCTTTACAATCTTAGCTCTCTCCTCCTGGTCTCTTTATTTTCTTTACTGTCTTATCTTCTTTATGAATAAATCCCATGAGTATAATGTTTTAGAATGGTGTTTTTTTTTCTTTTTGAGATACAGTTCATATAAAATTCACTCTTTTAAAGTGTACAATTTAGTTGGTTTTTAGTATGTTTATAAGGTTGTGCAATCATCACCCTTATTTAGTTCCAGAACATTTTCACTGCCCCCACCAAGAAACCCCATCTCTACTAGCAATCATTCCCCATGACCCCCTGCCTCTAACGCATGGCAAACACTAATTTATTTTCTACCTCTATGATTTTGCCTGTTCTGGACATTTCACATAAATGGAATTATACAATATGTAGCTTTTGGTGACTGACTTCTTCATTTGGCATAATGTTTTCAAGGTTCATCCATGTTGTAGCGTGAATCAGTATTTTATCCCTTTTAATGACTGAATAATATTCCATTATGTGACTGTATCACATTTTGTTTATCCATTCATCCGCTGATGGACATTTGGTTGTTTACACCTTTTGGTATTAGAAATAAAGCTGCTATGAACATTCTTAAAAAGAATTTTTGTGAGGACATGTGTTTTAATTTCTCTTGAGTGTATACCTAGGAGTAAAAGTGCTGGGGCATATGGTAAGTTTATGTTTAACTTTTTGAGGAACTGCCCAACTGTTTTCCAAAGTGGCTGCACCATTTCACATTTCCACCAGCAATGTATGAGGGTTTCAGTTTCTCCACATCCTTGTCAACACATGTTATTGTTTCTTTTTTTTTTTTTTTTTTTTTTTTGCGGTACGCGGGCCTCTCACTGTTGTGGCCTCTCCCGTCGCGGAGCACAGGCTCCGGACGCGCAGGCTCAGCGGCCATGGCTCACGGGCCCAGCCGCTTCGCGGCACGTGGGATCTTCCCGGACCGGGGCACGAACCCGTGTCCCCTGCATCGGCAGGCGGACTGTCAACCACTGCGCCACCAGGGAAGCCCTTGTTTGTCTTTTTGATGATAACCATCCTAGTGGCTGTGAAGTGGTATTTCATTGTGGTTTTGATTTGCCTTTCCCTGATGACTAATGATGTTGAGCATCTTTTCATACACTTGCTGGTCATTTGAATATCTTCTTTGGAGAAATGTCTATTTGAGCCCTTTATCCATTTTTAAATTGAGCTATCTTTTTATTGTTGAGTTGTAAAGTTATTTACATATTCTGGAAACTAGACCTTTGTCAGATATATGATTTGCAATTCTTTTCTCCCATTCTGAGGGTTGTCTTCTCACTTTCTTAATAATGCCCTTTGAAGCACAAACGTTTTAAATTTGATGAAGTCCTACTTATTTATTTTTTTCTTTTGTTGCTTGTGTTTTTGGTGTCATGTCTAAAGAAACCATTGCCTAATCCAAGGTCGTGAAGATGCTCTTTATTCAGATTTCATTGGTTTTCCATTAATAACCTTTTTCTGTTCCTGGATCCAATCAAGAATTCACACCGCACTTAGGTGTCAGGTCCCCTTAGTTGTCTCTGGTCTGGGATGGAGCCTCAGTCCTTCTTTGTCTCTCCTGACCTTAACACTTAAAAAAAAATTTTTTATTTTATATTGTGTATTTTATTTATTATTATTATTATTTTTGGCTGTGGTTGGGTCTTTGTTGCTGCGCGCGGGCTTTCTCTAGTTGTGGTGAGCGGGGGCTACTCTGCGTCCGGACGCGCAGGCTCAGCGGCCATGGCTCACGGGCCCAGCCGCTCCGCGGCATGTGGGATCTTCCTAGACCGGGGCACGAACCCGTGTCCCCTGCATCGGCAGGCAGACTCTCAACCACTGCGCCACCAGGGAAGCCCGGTATATTTTTTAATAAAACTTTTTTGACCACTACTCGTGGGAAGAAAACATTATGAATTGTGACCCAGCATTCCCATACGTGCATACATTCCCATATATGTATATATGTTTCGTGTTTCATAAAAAGTTTTATGATACAGTATTCTTCCTATTGTTTATTCCATTCTAGTTCATTAAAAATAATGCTTGTCGGACTTCCCTGGTGGTGCAGTGGTTGAGAGTCAGCCTGCCGATGCAGGGGACACGGGTTCGTGCCCCGGTCCGGGAAGATCCCACATGCCGCGGAGCGGCTGGGCCCGTGAGCCATGGCCGCTGAGCCTGCGCGTCCGGAGCCTGTGCTCCACAAAGCGAGAGGCCACAACAGTGAGAGGACTGTGTACCGAAAAAAAAAAAAAAAAATGCTTGTCAAGACCCACTAAATTGATCCTGTGACCCATTTATTGGCTGGGACCTGCAGTTTGAAGAACCACTGCTTAAGAGTTGACAAAAGTGTTTTTGTGTACCTGACCTCATGTTCTCCTCAAGGCAAACGTGTGAAGCAGCCAATAGTGTGTCTCTTTTAAAGATGAGAGACTGAGGCTTAGAGAGACTGTGACTTCCAGTCACATAGCTGATCCATACAGAGCTAACCTATGCCTGCGCATTTCCATCTTTGCACACAATCTCCCTGTGACGGTTTCCACACATTTGTGTGCTTAAGAATTCCCTGGAGTGGCTTGTTAAAAATGAAGATTTCCAACCTGAAACCACAGAGATTCTGACTGTATTTTAAGAAGCATCTCCTGGATCAGAAGACAGTGAGAGTAGCTGTGAGTTTGTGGAAGGGGCCCTGAACTAGGAATCAGGAGGCCCGGCTCTTCACTTGCTGGCTCTGGGATGGGCCCCATGGATGTTCCCTGTGACTGACTGAGCACCTACTGCTCTGGCCTGGGGAGATGGTAGGGGACAAGAATTCAGCCAGTCCCAGAGCTCAGGAACTCACACTTCAGTGAGCACATTTCTGAGGTGACGGGACCGGATTTTTAGAGGTTTCAGGCTGTGGCAAGTGGGCTGGAGCCAAGAATAAGTAGTGTTTTGTTTGCCTCCACAGTGTTTGTTCACTCTCTTAAACGCTGAGCCGATCTAAACAAGTAGGGAGATTTCATGTAATAATTTGATTTCTAGCATTTCTTGAGAAGTCAGAAGACCTGGTGACTTGGGCTTGTGTTGCTGCATGCCCGAGGTGGGCTGGGCTTGAGCTGGGCCTGCCCCTGCCGGGTTGACCTCAGTCCCCACCACTCCCTATTGTCTTCTAGCCCACCAACTCATGGATAGGCTGCCTCGCCCCAGTGGGCGTGTGAGAGTTTTCCCCTGACTCCATGGTGCCCAGAGGCCCTCCCTGTGCTGGCTCCGAGACAGTAGATTTCCTCAGCTGGAGCTGATCCACATTTGGACACCCCTCAGCTTTCCCTCTGTCCTCTTCTCCGTGCTGTCTCTTTGTTCCCTTTCCCTTGTCTGCGTGCTTTTCTCGGAGAGATGACTCCGGTGATGTGGAGAGCCCACAGGCTCTGGAGTTAGACAGCCCTGGATTTCAATGCTAACCCCCGCATTTCTTTACTCAGGGACCTTGGGGAAGTTACATTCCTCCTCTGTTAAGTAACCTTAGTTTTCACCTCTGTAAGAGGGGGGACACACCTCACCTACTGCTGCGGTTTCCTTCCACGTAGAGGGAGCACCCATCAGAGTAACATTCTTGGCTTCCCCACCCAAGCCCAATCTTCCCCAGGGAGGGGCAGGGGCATGTAAACGGCAAACCTGGGACTCAGTGTGTAGCCCAGCGCCTTCCCCCCTTCTCTCTGGGGAGTCTGCCCACCTGCAGAGAGCGTGCATCCTCTCCATGCTCTACTGTGGCCCAAGTTTTACAGGGGCCAGCCGTGTCTCAGCCAGGAGAGGCTGGGTGGTTGGGCGTCCAACAGTCGAGGAATGAGTGGTTTTATCGAATCCTAGCGTTCAGAATTATGAAACCGCAGACCTAAGGCATATTGTCCCAAATCAGCTTTACCAATATTAAAGAGGCCATTTGAAATTCCTCTGCCTGTGTCAGTCTCCCTGGTGGTTCTGAACAGGGGCTGGGAAGAGGGGTTCTCTTTACTGGGTTCCCTGCAGACCCCCTCAAATAGTAGTTCCTTTAATTATTATTGGGAGGGGCAGTGCCTGTCACATAGTAGGTGCTCAGTAAATGGAGATTGTTATTTTAAAAAATATTACTCCTCACGTTACACATTCAGAAGTAGGAAAGTGGGGGCCAGTGCCTGAGGGTGGCTTCAAAGCAACAGGAAGAAATAGAGAGATAAGGAGGGGACAGCAGCCTTGATAATTGCCTTCCAGGTCCTTCTAAGTGTATGCAAATCACGTGCAAATCCCATGCATATTGATTAGCAGCCCTCCTTAGGAAGTCTGACTGGACGTGGCCCTGGGGAAAATCTGGGTGGAAGTCACTGAATTCCAGGGAGTTTGTAGTCAGAACTAGGGGAGCATTTGCCTGAGAAAGGGGTGTGGAGGGAGGGCAAGGGGGAAGGGTGGTGGTAGGCAGAATTGGCAGGGGTGAATAGGGTGGGGCTGGGGGTGGACAGGAGGCCAGTCAGGATGGAGACAGGCTCCTACAGGAGGAGGGAGACCTGAGTGGAAGCACCAGGTGCCACCAGTGCCAAGGCTGACTTGTAGCTCCGCACCCTGCAGTTGCACCCCTGGACCTGCATCACCCCCGCTCCCACCCCTGCCACCTCCCATCAGCCAGGCAGTGGGGCTACTTCTGGGCCCCAGGTCCACTCCTTCGCCATTTCTGAAGACAGTGTGGGGCACCGGAACAGGCCTGGGCTTTGGCGTCAGACGGACCTCAGTTCACCCCCAACTGTGTGACTCTGGACCAGCTATTGACCCCTGGTTTCCGCCTCTGTAAAATGGGTTAATAATAGTCTCTCCCTCATAGAGCTCATGTGAGGTTCGGTTTGGTGAGGGCCTGGATGGAGAAGATGACTGCCAGCTGCTGTTCTTACTGTTCCACACCGTCCACAGCCAGCTTAGAAATCCATGCTCTTTACACACTTTTTCATTTAATCCCAGTGAGCTCCCGGGGGTAGACGCCATGTTTATTTCCCTTTTACAGATGAGGATGCCAGAGTACAGTGAGGTCAAGAGCTAGGACCCAGCCAGCTTAGCAGTCGGGCCCGTGCTGTTTCTCATGATGCTCTATTGCCTCCTCTCAGAGACAGGCAACTTCTTCATTTTATACATGACGTGAAGCCCAGAGAGGCTGAGTGGCTTGGCTAAGGTTACACAGCCATTTAGAGGCAGAGCTGGAGCTAGACCCTAGTGTGCAGATTGTGGTCGCGCTCTCTTTCCTGACCGCTGGGTGGGCTCTAGTTCCCCTTCTCTGAGCGTGAGAGGCCTTTGGCCTGGGGCACATCTCATGGCCTTGATCGCACAGGATGGGTGCTGGGTGCCTCTAGGGCCACAGTCTTGTCTCTCCAGTGTGGCCGGATGGTCCTATCAGTCCAGCTGGGAGTCTGATGGAGTGCTGCCCGCTGGGGGCCTTTGGGAATTCCTGCTTCCTGCTCACCTCCCCTTCCCCCTCCCCCTTGGTCTCTCTGTCCCTGCTCGTCAGCTGTCCCTTCCCTTTTCCCAGCTCCAAGGCTGTCAGTGTTCAGGGGAGATTATGCAGTGTTGACATTGGAATATGAATTAGGCAAGAGCTATAGCCAAATATTGGAATTAGAGAAAGCAGGAGCCCACGCTGGAATCCAAGAGTGGCTGGAACATCTGTGTCTTGGCTGTTCCAGTTGCCTGACTCCACCGCCCACCCGAAAACAACTGGTCCCAGAGCCACAGACAAGTTCGGCTGTAGCCAAGGTGTGGTCCTCCACCTGCTGGCCGAGGGCACAGCTAGGAGTCCCGCAGACCTCAGCCTCATTCTCCCGCTGTTCTGAGGCTCAGGAGGAAGCGGAGGCTTCTGTTGTGATCTGAGGGAGTGAGGGAAGACTCTGCCCAAGGATCTATCTTTTGTTTGAGGGTCTGAAATCCCACTTATAGTGCTCTGTTTCTATTGGTCAGGTCTGTATTTGTCCAAGTGTGTCTCATGGAACTCAGGTTCTGCAGGCTGTTAATCAGTTTCCTGTAAAAGAGGCCATATGTTAGGGAAATGTTATGTTGAACACAGTTACTACAGGACTTCTCAGAGCCTTTGATAATTTAAGAGGCATTGTGATTCTTTGAAAGGGGGATAGAGTTTGTAGTATTTCCCAGACTTGTTTGACCGGTCACCCTTTCCTCATGCAGAACTTTTTGGACCAGTGGTAACAGATCCAGTCTAGCAGCTGCTGGGACCGCTGTCCAGGGGCTGGCATGAGGCTGGTGGAATCAGAATCAGAACCAGTTTCCTGCATCTGTAAAATGGAATAGCTGCACCTGCCCTGGGTGTTTGTTTCATTTCTTTTCTAAGCCAAAGAGAGGACATTGTGTGTAGGAGTGCGCTGCCAGCCGCATGCTGTGCACATTTCAGGCAGGATGATGGTCAGCACCGTTTCTTCTAACTGATCTGATAAATGGAGCCGCACTGGCAGTTTGGCAATAATGATCCCTCGGGGGCTTTCCCCTTTTCCTCTCCAGGAGGAGGCCATGTTTACCGCAGCATTTCTCAGTGTGAGTCCTGTGCCCTTGTCACATGGCAAGTTCAAGGCCAGCTTACCGAGTGGCAGGACAGGAAGACACCAGATTTCAGGCGTTGACTCCTGAGTCCAGTGCTCAGTCTGAGCCGTCACCATGCCTGTCCCCTGGCACGGGGCAGGGCACCAGAGAGGCAGGTGACAGAGGCATTTCCTGGACCAGCTCTTGGAAGCACCATGCCCACCACCAGTCCCCACCCCATTGCTACAGCCCTGCCCACACCCCCTGCAGCCCAGCCATGCCTGAGTCTTTTGCCCGGAACACTTCCCGTCAGGAGGCCTGGATCTCTGAGTGGGACCCTTGCTGTCCAGACATCTTTCTCCCTGTCTTCTTCCTGCAGGGGCTGCTAGGGCAGCATCCCCACCTTTGCCCATCCCCCTCAGTTGAGGCTTGTTTGAATCAGAAGTTAAAAGAGACCAGGTCCTAGAAGGATTGAGCCACGTCCTCCAATAGACCCAGAGATAACTCAGTCATAAAACCAGGGGCCACCTCATTTCTCCTATCTGGCCTCCGTTTCCCCATCTGTAAGTTGAGGAAGCCCAACTAGCCCTGACAGAATGTCAGTCTATGGATTCATCAGCATGTCAACTCCTGCGCTTCCTACTTGTGAAATGCTTCCAGGAATTCCCTGCCCTCCGTCTGCCCTCAGGTGGGTCTCCATCATATCTCCCGGTGGGAGGGATTCCAGCAGCCTCTCAAGGTGTCTTCCTGCCCCGCGGGCTTCTCCCAAGTCCACCCACCACGCAGGAGCCAGAGATACCTTTCTAGGTTCTGCTCTTTTCATGTTCCTGCCCTGCTTCCAAACGTGGGATGGCTCCCCACTGCCCCTGGGGAAGGTTTGTGGCCCCAGAGCATCTCTGCCACCTCTGCACGGAGACCGGTTGGAATTCTCGAACACACTTGGACTTCCATGCTTCCCAGCCTTTTCTCTAGCCGTCCGTTTAAAATGCCTTTCCTCCTCCTTCTGATGAAATTTGGTGGAACCTGCAAGACCTCACTTCTTCCCACCCTCCTGTCTTTTCTTCTAATCGTCCCTCTAGTGTGGTTGTTTGCATTGTATGGATTGGCCAAAAAGCTCATTCGTTTTTTTCCATAACATGGCTCTAGTAGCACTTAGCTGTCTTTAACTTCATTCGAAACAGTTTTGTTGGATTGTATTGTGACAGCTGTCATATCAGTGTGCATTTAAAAAAACATCTTATCAAAACTGGTGAGTTTTTGTGTAGCCATTTCAATGTTGAAGATGGAAGAAAAAAAGCAACATTTTTGGCATATTATGCTTTATTATTTCAAGAAAGGTAAAAGCTCAACTGAAATGCAAAAAAGGATTTGTGCAGTGTACGGAGAAGATGCTGTGACTGATCAAATGTGTCAAAAGTGGTTTGCGAAGTTTCATGCTGGAGATTTCTTGCTGGACGCTGCTCCACGGTTGGGTAGACCAGTTGAAGTTGATAGCGATCAAATTGAGACATTAATTGAGAACAATCAACGTTATACCACGCGGGAGATAGCTGACATACTCAAAATATCCAAATCAAGTGTTGAAAATCATTTGTACCAGCTTGGTTATGTGAATCGCTTTGATGTTTGGGTTCCACATAAGTGAAAAAACCTTCTGGACCGTATTTCCGCATGCGATTCTCTACTGAAGCTTAACGAAAGTGTTCCGTTTTTAAAACAAATTGTGACGGGCGATGAACAGTGGATACTGTACAATAATGTGGAACAGAAGAGATCGTGGGGCAAGTGAAATAAACCACCACCAACCACACCAAAGGCAGGTCTTCATCCAAAGGAGGTCATGTTGTGTATATGGTGGGATTGGAAGGGAGTCCTCTATTGTTAGCTCCTTCCGGAAAACCAAATGATAATTCCAACAGGTACTGCTCCCAGTTAGACCACTTGAAAACAGCACTTGATGAAAAGCATCTGGAATTAATCAACAGAAAACGCATACTCTCCCATCAGGATACCGCAAGACGGCATGTTTCTTTGATGACCAGGCAAAAACTGTTACAGCTTGGCTGGGAAGTTCTGATTCATCTGCTGTATTCACCAGACATTTTTGCACCTTCAGGTTTCCATTTGTATCAGTCTTTCCAAAATTCTCTTTATGGAAAAAATTTCGATTCCCTGGAAGACTGTAAAAGGCACCTGGAACAGTTCTTGTCTCAAAAAGATAAAAAGCTTTGGGAAGATGGAATTATGAAGCTGCCTGAAAAATGGCAGAAGGTAGTGGAACAAAAGTGTGAATACATTGTTCAATAAAGTTCTTGGTGAAAATGAAAAATGTGTCTTTTAGTTTTACTTAAAAACCGAAGGAACTTTTTGGCCAACCCAATACTATAACTAGCAATGTACACACTTTTCACCTCCATAAATCTCACTAGAGTACCGACCATCCTACATATTCCCCAAATATTTGGTGTTTTCTTTAAATTAAAAAACGAATACACACTCTTGTAACACAGCCAAATGGTTCAGAAGGAAAAGTGAAAGTCCCCCCCCTTTCTGATCTTATTGGTCAACCCCACTACTGCGGGGTAATCACTACTAACAGTTTCTCATGTTCTTGCACACATATTCATGTGTATATTCAACATATATGGATGCACCCAAATCTAGTTAACTAGACTTCATTGCGGGACTTTCCTACTGTATACTGCGACAAATAATGCTGCAACGACCAGCTTCAGATACCAGTATTTCTGTAGGCGGGGTCTTAGAAATGGGATTGCTGCATCACAGAGTATGTGCATTTATAATTTTAATGGATACTGCCAAACTATCTTCAGAAAAGGCTGAACCATTTACATCTCCCAGCAACAGTCTTGCACCGATGTTTAAATGTCTGGTGCCCTCATTTAAGAACAAGGCCTGAGTCTTCTTTATCACAGTGTCCCTGGCACATGGTAGTCTCAACAAATGCATCTTGAGTGAATCGAGGGGTTGACAAGCCCTGGCCCTCTTCCCAAAAGAAAAGTGGAAGCCTTTCTGTCCCTCAGAAATCTGTGAAATCAACTGTGGGACCAGGGGGACTTGATTCATTTCACTCAGCTCTCTGAAATGCAGGGAATCCTGAGGAGTCCTGGGTACTTCTTTGTAAGTGTCAAGTGTGTGGTTTTTGTCCTCCAAGCTGGCCTCACGATCTAGGTTGCCATGGCAATTCTTGAGCAGGGCAGCCTTTTCCCTTCCCTCCATCTTGGGAACCTTGGTTGCCATAACAACCATTGGTCCACTCCTCTTCCCCTAACCCTTCCATAGGGCCACCAGCTTCCCTGTGTGGGCCCCACCATTCTCAGGAGTGGCCCTGATGTCACTTTGAGGGTATCTTGATACCCTCTTGAGAGGAGATCTGAGTGGGGCCACTCCTGGGGAGGGATGGTGCAGAAAGCATCATGGCCGTTGTGAAGGGGAGAGGACCCAGGTCTGAGGGAAGAGTGAGGGCCTTGCTCCTTTCAAGCCCGGAAGGGTCACTGTTGCCTGGTGACCAGAGGATGAGGTTCAGGGGTGGCTTGGGGGATCAATGAGCTGCAGGCTGTGTGGCCGAGCATGCTTCTTCATCACTCCCATTTTAGGTGGCAGAGCAGGTGGAGCGGATGCCACTGACCCAGCCCTCCGGGGGTCCTCAGCCTTGGGGGAAGCAGGAGGCCTGGACCATGGAGGCCACTCAAGGGCCCTGCCAAGAGCACCTTGGAATGCCTGGAATAGAGTCCCGAGGAGGTAGAACGCTGTGCATCTATTAATATGATGGGATACTCTGTGGCCAAATTAAAGAAGGACATTTGAGGATTCTGTTGACACTTGGAAAAGTACTGCTAAGAGAAAAAAGCAAGACCCAAATTGCTGTGTGGATACTGACTGCAACTATCTAATACCAGTATGGACGTCCCAGAGCCTAGATTTGGAGGAATGTAATATAAATGCAAATATAGTTTCCTTATACCTGCTTCTCCTCCAGCATTTCCCCATCTCTGTGGACAGTCTTGCCACTGGCTCCGTTGCCCAAATCGGAAACCTGGGATTCAAACTAGACTCCTTCCGCTCCCCTCATGCTCCGTTCCTATTAGTCAGAGGTCCTGTTGATTCTACCTTTGAGTAGTTTTCATGTTTATTCCGCCTCACTTGGCGACTGCCTTTGCTCTAGTTCACTTCCTTGCCATTTCTCACGTGGAAACCATTGTCGTAACCCCCAGTGGGTCTCTCTCCTCCCAGGTGTGTCCGCCCATTACTGCTTCAGCACACCTGCCATGTTGCTCCCCAAGTGGCCCATCTGGTCATGTGGCTCCTCTCCTTCATGCCCCCTGTTTGCTCCAGGATCAAGGACAAACTTCTTGGCACACTTAAGGCCCTTCATGACCCATTTCCTTGCCCCCCGTCCAGCCTCTCCTCCCTTGCTTGCTTCCAGCCACGAGAAGCTGTAGGCAGTTCACTTTCATTCTTCTTACCTATGAACACACCATCCCCTCTACCAGGAATACCTTTCCCTGCCTCAGCTGCCTGGTCAACTCCTATCCACCTTTGAGATTGAGCTCAAGACATTCCAAGATCATAGAAGGAAGATGTCTCCACTCCAATCACCCCCTGGAAACTGTACAGAAACCACCAGGAGAATTGGAACAGAAGCCTGAATTTTGTCTTTGATTGAGTTAGGAGACATCTATACTCCTCGATCTCAATACATGGAGGGGGAAAGCTGCTAGAGGAGGGATAAATGACTTAGCAGAGAGCAGGAATATCAAACCTCCATACCCATGGGTGGGAAAGGTACTGAGGAGAAGCAAGCTGATTTCCTCTACAGTAACCCAAAGAGGGTCAGGGATTGAAGGCACCAGTGCCACAGGAAGTGGGATGGAGATAGGGGCTCACCACAGGGAGGTAGTTTGAAAACCTAGGTAAGGAGCAGGTAGACCTCTGAGTCCTCAGCTTCATTCTGTGTAGCCAGGTGACTGTCCCTCTCACTCCCATGAGAGATCAGAGGCTCTGGTCTTGGGGAGGCCAGATGTATATAAGGAGAGGGGTAAGGAGTCCTACTAAATTCAGGGGGACTGAGTCTGCAGATAAATTGAGAGACTTCCAGCACCCTTCTTCCACTGAACTCAAGAGCACCAGAATCAGACCTATATTGGCATTCCAGCCTCAACCCCACAAAGAGATAGAAGAATATTTCTCTGGAGGAACTAAACAATCCCAAAGAAATGACCAATAGATGCTTACATTTAGGGGTCTGTACCAGGTAAGCTGGCAGGAGGAACGATTGTCCTAGAATGTAGCTCATCAAATCGACTTGTTAAGCCCAGGCACTCAAAGCCTCTGACTGGCCTTTTGGTGTCTACTCTTTTTTTTTTTTTTTTTTTTAAATTTTATTGCAGTACAGTTGATTTACAATGTTGTGTTAATTTCTGCTGTACAGCAAAGTGATTCTGTTACATTCAATACATATGTACATTCTTTTTCATATTCTTTTCCATTATGGTTTATCACAGAATATTGAATATATTTCCCTGTGCTATACAGTAAGACCTTGTGGTTTATCCATCCTTTATGTTATACTTTGCCTCTGCTAATTCCAAACTCCCAATCCATCCCTTCCTCACCCCCTCCCTCTTCGAACACAAGTCCGTTCTCTGTATCTGTGTCTCTTTTTGTTTTGTAGATATGTTGATTGTGTTGTATTTTAGATTCCACATATGAGTGATATCATATGGTATTTGTCTTTTTTTTCTGATTTTGTTCACATAGTATGATAATCTGTAGGCCCAACCATGTTGCTGCAAATGGCATTATTTCATTCTTTTTAATGGCTGAGTAATATTCCATTTTATATACATATATATATACATATATATATATATATATATATATATATATATACACACACATATGTATACACACACACACACCCCACATCTTCTTTATCCATTCATTGGTCATGGACATTTAGGTTGTTTCCATGTCTAGGCTATTGTAAATAGCGCTTCTATGAACATAGGGGTACATGTATCTTTTTGAATTATAGTTTTGTCTGGGTATATGCCCAAGAGTGGGATTGCTGGATCATATGATAACCCTAATTTTAGTTTTTTGAGGAACCTCCATATTGTTTTCCATAGTGGCTGCACCAACTTACATTCCCTTGGTGTCTACTCTTACATGTGAACACACAGCCAAAAATCACTGACATCCGAGGGACACTTTCCCTCATTTTTCCCTGAGGAAAATATGAACCAAGAGGAAGTGGAGATTATTCAGTGAGCAGGACATAAGGTCAGAGAAACCATAATTGATATACTTAGATAAAAGGACATGTAGCACCCATGGAAAAATAATGGGGTGGGATAAAAAGGGAATAATCAAAACAAGATAGAAAAATTTTTAAAAAAATCAAGAGTTTGAAGATGAAGTCAAGGAACTTTCTCTGGAAATATATATAGAGAGACAAAGAGATGGGCTAAAGAAGAAACAGGAGAGAAAGTATAAAAAATTAGGGGATCAGTCCAGGGGGTATGACATTCAGCTAATTGAGTTCTAGAAACAAGAGAAAGGAGGAAATGAAATTGTCAAAGAAATAATACAAGAAAATTTCCTAGAATTAAAAGACACAGGTTTTAAGATGGTAAGGTCCACTGAGTATCCACCTCAATGAATGAAAAAATACCCACATCCAAGCTCATCAGTATATTTTAGATGCAGAGATAAAGGGCAGTTCTTCAAAGTTTGTGGAGAGGGTTGAGATTAGGATGAGGTGAATGAGGCACTTGCCTTGTGTGCAAAATTTAGGGGGGGGCACCAAAAAACTCAGTGATCAAGATAAAAAATTGGTGCACTATTTTAAACATTAAAAATAATGCAAAATAATCTGTGAGGAACAAAATAGCAAAATTTAAAATAAAGACAAGAATGACAGGGCTGGGGTTAGGTGAGGCAAGCAAGGTTCCTGTTTTTATCTGAGATTGATATTTTATTCAGCATGATTTTTTCACATTACCTTTGATTTAAAAAATATGCATTAAATATTATATATCTTGATCACTGAATTTTTTGGCACTCCCTTAAGTTTTTCACTAGAGGTGAGTCCTTCACTCACCTCACCCTGGTCCCAGCCATGCATGAGAAGGATGGGAAATAGCAATGGCATCAATCTTCTCAACAGCAACATTGCAAGTTTGAAGACAATGGAACCAGTGTGTTTAAAAATTCTAACTGAAAACGTTTTTCCATATAACATTCCATACCAACCCAGGCTATTAATTAAATGTGATGGTGAAATGGAGACTTTTCTAGACATACAATATCTTAAAATAACGTGCCCTCCCATGTAACTTTTCTCATGAAACTACTGAAGGATGTGCTCAACTAAAACCAGGTAGCCAAGAAAGAAGATGTGGGATCCAGGAATAGGAACCCCACCCCAGGAGAGAAAAGGGAAGGGAATTCCTTAGGTAATGGCTAAGGGAATATCAGGAAAACAGCTATGCCTTGGCCCAGGGAGCATCTAGACCTGATCAGCAGGGTACATGAAGACTCTAAGGGGTAAGGGAGTTTGTCCCCAGGAAAATAAATGATACTGACAAATTATCTGACAGGTTTGGTCATGTGGAAAATTACATAGAGGGCATGGAAAAATTTAGTCAATTGTTTTTAAAAAAAGAAGCCTAAGTTGATGAAAAATGAGGTAATTATTAACAGGAAAATCAAAAAAGAAAGGAAATAGAATCATAGTCTATTATACAGCCTGGGAATAAAATCTATTTACGTGGTCATAATAGTGAAGGTGTAGAATCAGGATTTAAAAAATTGAGCTATAAGTATTTTGGGAGGATGGGGGAGGAGAAGAGAAAATGCAAGAAAAACTTCTAGCCCACTAAGATGTTGACCAATGTTTAAGATGAGGACTCAAGAGATTGAAGAATACACGTGTTATTTAGAAAGTGGGAGGTAAATAACAGAGGAAACGGCTTCAGGAGAACAAGGTGAGAAAGATGGGGTAGGGAATAGAGAAGAAGAGACTGCTACTTTCTTTTTAAATTTATTTTATTTTAATTTATTCATTTTTGGCTGCGTTGGGTCTTCGCTGCTGCGCGTGGGCTTTCTTTATTTGAGGCGAGTGGGGGCTACTCTTCCTTGCGGTGCACGGGCTTCTCATTGCGGTGGCTTCTCTTGTTGCGGAGCACGGGCTCTAGGTGCATGGGTTCAGTAGCTGTGGCTCGTGGGCTCTGGAGCACAGGCTCAGTAGTTGTAGCGCACGGGCTTAGTCGCTCCGCGGCATGTGGGATCTTCCTGGACCAGGGCTCGAACCCGTGTCCCCTGCATTGGCAGGCGGATTCTTAACCACTGTGCCGCCAGGGAAGCCCCAAGACTGCTCTTTTCAGTTGTAAGCCTTTTAGCAGTATTTGGCTTTTCAAAAGATTTACAGGTAATACTTTGTTTAAACAAACAAACAAACAAAAAATTAAGAAATTGATTTGGTTCACGTTCTTCCTCTGTGAAGGCTTTCCTGACCACCCAGGCATCCCGAGCCCTGCCCTCTGGGAGCCACTTGAGCACTTGTCCTCAGCAAGGGTTCAGGAAGTGTTCTTGGAGAATAAGTGAATGAATTCCTTTAAAAAAAATTGGTTAAGTTCAGATGAATTGAAAAAAAAAACAACAACTTTTGAAGAGGTTAAACTGGGAAAGCCACACTAACATTAAAGGAGATTTGTCTTTCATTGGCTGTCACAGGTGCTAATGACACATTTTGTTTTTCCATTTTTGGGGGTGGGATGGGGTTGGTTGAGGTCACAGGGTGGATAGAAGCAGGTTGGGAGTTAGAGACAGACATGCTTGGGTTCCAGCACTATCTCCACCTCACAGTAGCTGTGAGTTCAAGGCAAGTTATCTCACCTCCCTGAACCTCAGTTTCCTCATGTGCACAGTGGGGAGAATAATAGAGTTAAACTACTTTGTCAGGTTGTTGTTAAGGATTAGGAGAATATAGGTGAAGTGCCGAGCACACAGTAGAGGCTGGTTAAATGGTAGATGGTTTTATGAAGCTGCAGGGTATTCAGTTGACAGCAGCTCTTCCTTTGACCCCACTTCCTGAATTCCTGTCCTTACAGGACCTCCGAGAAGCTCTGGCCTCTGTGTCAGACACCCCCGGACACGGACACTGGGCTCAGTGTGGGCAGACCATATATTAGCAGAGTGGTTCAGAGCATCTACACATATTCAGGGACATCTGAGTCATTCCATTCTAGGAGCTGTGCTGACATGGTTTCAGCGGCTTTGCCTGGTCTCTAAACAAAACTTATTTAGGTGGGAACAGATTCAACTTGAGGTTTCCATGATTTTCACATGACCTTTAAATACCCCAGATTTGCAGTTTCCTTCTTTCTCTAATGAAAGTCTGGATCATCTCGGAAAAAAGAAACTTAATTCAATGCTGTGGCCCTGCCTCTGTCCTAGCATCCCTCTCTCCATTTCACTGGCCCCACCTACCCGCTTCCCCACCGTGGGGCCTCCATCCATCCACGCTCTGCTCCGTGGGAACTGCTCACTTGGAAATCACCAGGCACCTCCCACCGGCCACAGCCCGAGACCTTGTACAAGTTCCTTCTACTGGCTGCATTTAACCCCTTTCTTGAAATGTTCTCCTACCTTGGCTTTTGGACACGAGTCTCCTTATTCGTTTATTATTATTATTGTTTTAAACTTGTTTGTCTTCAGTCTTGATTCTGTGATCATCCCCTTAGGCCCAGTCCTTTCTTTTCTTTCACTTTATTTCCTTGATTCTTGGAGACTTTTTTTTTTTTTTTTTTTTTTTTTTTGGTATGCGGGCCTCCCTCTGCTGTGGCCTCTCTCCCGTTGCGGAGCACAGGCTCTTGGAGACTTTAACAATCACCTCTGCGTTATTCCCTTAGCTCTCTCCCCATTCAATTTCAGTCTGTCCCTGGAGTTCTACTCTTGAGTCTCCAGTGGACTCCTGGACATTTCCCCTGAGATGTCTAGATATTACCTCACCCCTTAGATAGACCCTGCCATCTGTCCCAAACCCCTGTCTTCTAACTTCCCTGTCTTTGTCAAAGGCTCTTGAAACCCTAGAGTTATTCTTTGCTCCTCTCTCCTTCATTCCTCTCCTCCCTGCCCCTACTTCCCCTCTTCAGCTTTACTTCTTCAGCCAGCCCTCTGATCTCATCAGGGTGGCCTCTGCGCTGTCCCCAAACTTGTGGTCACTCCTCTGTTATGCCTGTAACGTCTGCAAGGGCATACTGTCATAGTCGCATTTTTCTAAAAGAGAGTCTTAGCCAATTACATATTCTCGCGGAGTCCAAGAATGGTGCAAAGCATCCTTTGTCCCAATGAGTCAACCACCAGTCTCCTCAAACTGAGCCACAGGCAGTGTGTGGCCTTATCACTGTGCAGAAGACCTGTCCCTGGGGGGCTGGGGCGGGTGGCCTCTTCTTGGCATCAACTTGACTAGAGATGTGTGTGGAGGGGAAAGTGGTTCTGCAAGGTTCAGAGCTCAGCTCTCTCTTGAGTCCCAGCTCCACCCTGCAGGGGGACTGTTAGAGCCTTAAGAATTTAAATTCTCCAAATTCTTAGAACGTGTCTAAGAGAAATCAGTTATTCTCTCACTTCTCTGATGCATTATTATGCTAACAAAGTCTCTGTCTTTTTACTTAATCTTGCCAAGGAGACTCTCTTCTCAAGGGTGGGGAGGGGATGAACTTTCCATCCCGCATGGAACTCATATTCATCCCCACTTGTGTCTTTGTTTATGCTGGTCATCTATCCAAGATATTTACTTCTCTCCCATCTAGGGAGTCACAGTCTTCCTATTCTCCAAGATAGAGAGGAGTCTTAACTATTTTTGTGCCATGGACCCGTTTGCCAGGCTGATGAAACCTATAGACCCCATCTCAAAAATATGATTTTAGATATGTTAAAAAATACACAGTATTATAAAGGAAATTTGTTGTGATGTGGCTGTTAAAATATCAAAAAAACCCCCCAATTGTGATATGGTAATGCTATGCTTCTTTATTAACATATTAAATAACTACTATCATTTCAAAGTAGTGATGAACATAAATGATATTTTGAGATCTCTGCAATAGTAAATATGATTAGAAAAGTATCTGTTACACCTGCTTCTGTGGTTTGTAGCCTACAGTTATAATGGAAGGAAATGCTAAGTTTCAGTTAGAGGTTAGTGAACACGGAGATGTAATTTTTCCTCATACAAGTTCACAGGTCCCCCTGAATTCAGTCCATGGATTCTAGGAATTGTTACCGTGGGCCTCAGTTGAGAACCTTAACTCCTACTTCCCTCATGAAGCCCTCCTTGACTAGAACACTTCTGAGTTTTCCCTCATGTTGTTCCCTAAACAACAGTCTGCAGTATCCCAGAGGAGGCAGCTGTTAACACTTCGATTTGGTAAGATGTTAGGGGAAGGAAATGTTTCAAGAGGAAGGTAGCACTTGAGCTTGGCCTTGTAGAGGGAGTAGGCTATAAACAATTTCCACGTGGTTTAAGTAGACCTTGTTGGTATTTTTCCTTTGTCTGTCTTGCCACAAGTAAATGTGAAACTCCAAGCAGGATCATGACTTATGTTTTTTTGTATTCCCCAGAACCTATGATAGGACTGATCATGGGCACTCAATATATGATGGTTGATTAATTAATAATGTTTTTTAAGAATGATATTTCTGTATCAGTTAGTTATTGCTGTGTAACAAAGCATCCCCAAACCTAGTGGCTTTAAACAACAGTCTTTCTCATTGGTCTATGGGTCATTCTGCTGATCTGGGCTAGGACTAGCTATTCTGAGCTGGGCTCTGTGGTCACTGGCAAATTGGCCAGAGGCTGGCTGGTCTAGAATAGCCTTGGATGGATGGCTGGGGCTCTCTTCTGCATGCTTTTTCAAGTTGTGCTTGCATCAAGTTTGCTGCTCTTCCATGGGCCAAAGAAAGTCATAAGACCAAGCCCAGAGTCAGGGCGGAGGACAAAGGCAAGGATACAGGCAGGCATAAAAAGTTTTGCCCATAGTCTTCACAATTAAACAATCAGCCTCAAATCCTTTGTGGAATGGGACAGATATAAATCAATAGGTAAATGTATAAATAAAATAGTTAAAGTGTAGAGTGGCAATTTATAAATCCAGCTAGCAATGTGGCCTCTCCTGTGGCTATATCCTAAGTGTCTGAAGAATGTTATCCACAGAGACTGGCTGGGCCATGCTTTTATTATTATTTTTTTAACCAGGATGCAAAACCATTGAATTGTCCTTTCATGTTTGATGTTCCATCAGTTAAGCATCCCACACAATTTTTCATAGAGATGTTTTCTTTCTCCCTGAGGACATCTGCAACAATCCAGAACACACTTTCCTTGGTACTTGACTCTAAGTTGCTATAAATAGCAGACATTCTGTCAGCAGCTCAGGGTCACAGCACAGGTTTCCTGAATCAATATCACTTGCCCCTCTGCCTTGAGTTGTGTCTGTTAGAGGAAGCGGTGGGGTAGGCAAAGTGAAGTGGAAAATACAGGTCAGAAAGCGTGTTCTCTGAATAACTGAGGGAAAAGCGTATGTGTGTGTGTGAGGGGGGAGGGCAGATTTATCCGTACAATTGCTTTTAATCGTCCAGGCTTTAATGTAGGTGATAGCTGAATTTGAAAAAATATAACGGCAGAGTAGAATGTGCCATGGCTCTGGGGGGTGGGGTGGCGGGGGGGTGTCCCACAGACCTGAGTGTGAATCATAGCTCATTATTAATGGGCTGTGTAACTTCAGGCAAGTGGCTTAAATCTCTGAGCCCCATTTTTCCTTATCTGTAAAAGGAACCATCTATATAGTGACCTCTGTTTGTGATGAGGATTAAATGAACTGCCATGCTTATGGGGTAAGTGCTCAATAAACGTTTGATGTTATTTCTTACAGACTTGAAAAAAATCTGAATGCAGTTACTAATAGTAGGAAGATGATGGTTCTCTGTTAGTTTGGGAGAGAATACCTCAGGGACCTGCCTTCTAATCCTAGCCTTGCCACTAACTCAGGGACCGTTTAAGCCTCAGTTTCCTTATGTGTTGAACAGAACAATTAATATTCACAGCCTTGTTTTGGCAATCAAATGGCATATTGCACAGGGATTTTTTTGTAAAAAGAATGTAAAATCCCTTTGAATACATGTGAAGTAATACTGCAGAGATTGGCCCTTCCCACGTGAGATTATTCAGAGAGCCTACTCTGCACCCAGCACTCCGCCCCTGTTGTTAGTGGTGGTGCTGAGGAGAAATCAAAATTACAAGCGTGTTTCCTTCCAGATGTTGTTGCTACAGTCTCAAGGTGCTCTTTTAACTGGGACATCAGGCTTTCTTGAAATAGACAAGAATTCTAGAAACATGACATTGGGCCTGATTCATCGCTTAAACTTGCCACTGACTCATTCTCTCCTTGATCGTTTCTTCCACAGTAACTTTAATTACATCATTTACTTATTGTTTTTTCCTTGATTTATTCTCTTCCTATGATTCTTGTTTATCGTCTCAGTGATTGGGCCTTCTTACCTCTGAGACTTGTGTAAACCTTCTGGACTCTAGAAATAGGAACTGAGATTTTCATGTACCTCTATTAATGAGTACCCTCCCACCTGCAGGCTTGTGTACTTGAAATACATCAGCAGAAAGAATACTTCTGACTTTGCTGATGTTTCACAGAGCTTATCTTATTGAATGCTCTCAGCTACCCTGCAAGATAGATATAATCCTGTTAAAAAAAAAAGGCAGGGACAGAGTCTCCTAGAGGGAGCCATAACTTGCCCAAGGTCAGTGTGGTAGACTGCAAAAGTGGTTCCAAATCTTCATCGTTCCTTACATTTACACCTTTTCCCACATCATCTGCAATGTCCTCCTTCTCTGACTCTGGGCTCAGCAATGTAACTTGCTCTGAGTGAAGGGATAATGGCAAATGTGATGTAAGCAAAAGCCTGACAAGTCCTTGTGCAATCAGTTGGGTTTGCCTTCTCTCTTGTACCTCTGCCATCGCCATAAGAACATGCCTGGTTTAGCCTAATGGAGGATGAGAGACATGTAGATCAGAGTGTGTCCCTGCAGTTGTCCTGGCCGAGCCCAGCCTAACTCACTCAATGGCCAGCCAAACCCTACGCATGTTAGTGAGTCCAGCCATGGTCAGCAGTACCGCCTAGCCAACCATCCCAGATGTGTGAGCAATAAATGCAGGTTACTGTATACCACTGAGGTTTTCTTGTTATTTGTTCCACAGCATTATTGTGGCAATAGATAACTGATAGAATGAGTATACAGGAAAGAGCATGTCTTTGGAATTGGGGAGGCCTAGGTTTGAATTCCAGCTGTGCTGTTTGGAGTGTGTTCCTTTCTGAGACTAAATTTCCTTCTCCTTAAGATGAGGCAGTAACACTTCCCTCATAGGGTTGCTAGAAAGATTAAACACAAGGTAAAAGAAATAAAACCTTTGGGACACAGTATGGATCTAGATGATGTCTAAAAGATGGTGGCTTCTCACAGCAAACCTTCAAGACAAACAGCTATGGGACTATGGGGCCCAGAGCAAGGACTGTCCAAATGTGAAGCCAATACCTTTCACATCAGCTCAAAGGTAAAAATGAAGGCCAGAAGGGCTTGGTTCTAGCCTTACAATGAAATGCAGCTTCCCTGAATCCTCCATTGTAGTATACTGAGCAAGATGGGTTAAAAAAAAAAAATGTTGCTTAAATTGAGAGGGCTGAAAAAAAAAAGCCAAGTCCAAGATTTACCTCTGAGCCTGTGGTTTAGCCAAATAGATGGCAGTGACTTGGGGAAGGGCTGTTGCTTTTGCCCTGGGTATGGGTTTGCTTCAGATAAGGAACTCAAAGCACTGCTGGGTACAGTGGCTGGCCAGGTAACATTTGCTCTGACACTCTTGTCGTTTGCCCTCCTGCACTATTTCTGAGCTTCAGTAAAATGACATTTCGGTAAGATTTCTTTACAATTAAAACCATTTAATTTATTGTTTTTTTTAAAAACAATAATTTATCATTTTTTAAACAACAATTTGTCATTTCTTTCAGATTCGTGGATTGATTTGGCTCAGTGGGGACGTTTTCTCTTGGGCTCTCTCATGTGGTGGCATCAGAGGGTGGCTGGGGGTGGTGTCGTCTGAAGGTCAACAGGACTGGATGTCCGAGATGGCCCATTCTCATGGCTGGCAGTTGATGCTGATTGCCAGCAGGAGACTCAGTTGGGACTGCCAAATGGAGTACCTAGACATGGCTTCTCCGTGTGGCTTGGGCTTCTCACAGCGTGGTGCTGGGGTTCTCAGAGCAGGACCCAAGTAGGGGTGTTCCAAGACACCCAGGTGGAAGCGGCAAGGCTTCTTATGACTGACTTACTCTCGGAGGTACCAGGACATCACATTCGCTATATAATCAGGTTTCTTTTGATGCTAAAATTTTATGCTTTCTTGAACTGGATCCTCTGTCTTCTGCTAATGAATCAGATACAAGTTTATGAAGCTGAGCGGAGAGCCAGATGGGCCTGGGCACAGAGGCGGCTGTGTCTCATGCTTAAGTCTCAAGCATATGATGGATGTATCATCCTAATTCTCTGGGAAGGGAGCTCAGGGTAAGTTGTCGTCTACCGGTGCCTGCTGAGTTCTTTCTGTGCCCACCCCTGGGCTTGGAATCTCTGCACTTCACTCCGGCCTGCCACTCTCCCCCCAGTACAATGTTAATGTTAAGCATGTGTTAGGCGTGTGAGGGTGAGAAAGAGAAGAGAGAGTTCTAGATGAGAAGACCAGCGATGAGAAGAGAAAAAGGTTGCCATGCACGACAGTGCGTGTTGAATGCCAGACGGGTGTCACAGTTAGAAAGTGCAAAAGACATTCAGGGGAAGGAGAGATGAGGGAGCGCAGCCTTCCTGGAGGAGGTGACCTTGGAGCTGAATCTTGAAAGGTGAGTGGGAATGACCCAGGGCAGAAGTGGGGAGGGTATTTCAGGAAGAGGAACCCATGTGAATAAAGCAGGAAGAGGGCGAGGCAGGGAACAGCAACCATCTGAAGTGTGGAGAGAGAGATGGGAGGTCATAGGAGATGGAGCAGGAGATGCAGGCAGTGCCCAGGGTCATGCATGGCCTTGGAGGACAAGTACCAATAGCCCCATTTTCCTGGACAAGGACACAGAAGCTCGGGAAGATAAAGGGACTTGATTAAGGTCACACAGCTTGTAAGTGACTGAGTCGGGATTTGAACCCAGGCCGATGTGACTTCTCAGCCCTGCCCCCTTTCCACCGTAGCCAGCTGGGATCTAACTTCAGTGGCAGCCGCTGGGTTTCCCAGCGCCCTCCCTCGTATCTCTGAAGCTCCTAGAAGACTAAGGATGTTGCTTTTCTGCACAATTTATTGTAATGACTTCAATTAAACCATCTTGTGCTGGATCAGTGAGCAGCTCCAGGGAATCGATGGGCAGGGCTGGCTACCAGGGAAGCAGAGTCTCCTCCCCTTGTCCCTGCCAATCCCAGGTCTGAGCTCCTGTCCCCAGTCCTGGGGAGGACTCAAGAGAGGAAAACGGGGGTCCGGGGGAGGCAGCAGGTCACAGAGAGACGAGGAAGCAGGTGTGTATTACCTTCCAGATGCAGAGGGCTCATGGCTGGCCCCTGGGTGCTCATTCTCCCTGACACTGCGGACTGCTGCCCTTGTTCTGCTGTCTTCCTTTGGTTAATCTGGATTTGCAGCTGTAGCTCCAGGACAATAGGCCATCCCCACTTGGCTGCCTTCAGTGCAGGGCCAGTACCTAATGAACCTTGACCCCAAGGGGGAGGGGCCAGTGACCCTGTACTAACTTGCTGCCTGACCTTGGGCAAGTTGCCTCCACTGTCTGAGGCTTCTTCTGGAAAAACAAGAGGGTGGACATTGAGATCCACTAGGCTTTTATTCTGTCTCCTCTGATTTAGAGGCTCAGGTCTCCCCTTCTTTGTCCTGCCCTGTGCCTCGGGAGGCTGACCCCTGTGCAATGAATCAATGGACACCCTTGCCAGTTGGCTCCAGTTTGGAGGGTGGGAGGAGAGGCTGGAGTACTCCTTCCCTGCCGCCTCTCTGCTTGGTGGTAGGCGTTGTGGAAGCACTTCTCTGCTTGGCCACAGCTCATGCCAACAGCATTTTCCCTCTGTTCCAGCCCTCACTGGGCTCCAGGAATGTTCCTTCCTCCTCTTGACCCTTGAGGCCTGGGGGCGGCCTCCAGCTGTTTGTAATCTCAGGGCTTTCAGCACCCCTTTTCAGTTTCTTTAATACTGCCCATCTTTCTGGAAATAGTCCCTCCTCATTAAAGTCTCTTCAGTTGAACTATTTGAATGAAGTTCTGTTTCCTGCTGGGACACATGCATCCTCTGAAGGCCCCTTCTAGCTCCATGATTTTAAGAGTTTGTGAGGGGGAAGATGCAAACAACTGGCCGACTCTCAGGACCCTGCAGCTTGGGTTATCCTGTGACAGAGAGAGTCCAGGCCGAGGGATCCCAGCTCCTCAGCAGCTTTTCTTTCTCTTCCCCTTGTCCTCAACTCCCTCAGCCATAGCTCAGATCCCCATCATCTGTTTTTTCTTTTAATGCAACTTTATTGAGGTGTAACCTATGCAGAGCCAACTGCATCCATTGAAAGCACAGTGAGATGAGTGCCCATCCGTTCTGCCCAGGTCTGTTCTAACAACTTTCTAGTTGGTCTCCAGCCTTCATTCTCATCCCTGCAAATTCACAATCCTCAGGTTGGGTCATGTCACCCTCCTGCTCAAAAACCTTGACTGGCACTCCTGTGCCTTGAGGTCAAAGCCAAACTCCTTAGAGCAACATAGGAGGCTTTCATGAGCTGAACTTGAATGCTCCAGGCTCAGCTGCTACCACTTTCATGGATGCTCCAGCTGTAATGAACTACTTGAGTCACACCGTCTCCAAGCTCTCTGCCTTTGCACAAGCTGTTTCCAGACCCGAAGGACCCTGCATCCTCACATCGTTAACCCTCAGCATCCCTCCATTCCTTACAAATTCCTGAAGCATCAAGCTGAAGCATGGTCCCCTCTAGGTCTTCCCTATGGTGCCCAAACTGAGCAGAGCCCCTCCTCTGTGCTTCCCCAGCACATTGTGGGTATTTTTGTTATTACACTTATCCTGAACCATAAAGTTACTACACTTGTCCTGAACCATAAGTGATGTCTGTCTCTCTTATTAGAGTGTGAGCAGCTTGAAGTTAGAATCTGTCTTTCATCTCTGCACCCCTAGCTACTAACACTCTATGTGGTACATCATTCATCATTCATTCATCCATTCAACAAATATTTATTGAGTACCTACTATATGCCACACACTCTTCCAACATGAGGATTCAGGATTGTACAAGACAGGTGTGCTAGTTATTCAGCTGCTGTCTCCCAGCTCCAAATCCATCCTTTTACTACTATGCCTTGTGATGCTGGACAGGGATGCTATAAACTCTGGGGATCCTGTAAATTACATTTCTTCTTTGTTCTGGGACTTCCTGTTTCTGCCAGCAGAGGCACTAGAGTGAGACTGGAAGGCAGGAGGAGGGAGTGGGGACCTGTTCCTTCCTTTGTGCTTGCTGGATCCCGCTGGGGTTGCCCCATCAATGGCCCTTCTTCCTACTAGCTACAGCTGGTTGCTGCCTCCAGCTCCTTTTGACACCCCCAGAACAGCCTCCCCTGCCTCCTCAGAGGTGAGCAGCAGACAACTCCCGGGAAGGCTGGGTCACAGTGCTGTGGGCTCCTCCCCCAAGTTCTTAGATTCTCACAACACTGCTTTCTGTGCTTGTCACCTCTGTCTTTTTTCAGTGGTCCCTTAACAATTTTTCTCTCCTAATATGTTTTATTTTATTTATTTTTAATTTTTAAAAATTTTATTTATTTTTTTATACAGCAGGTTCTTATTAGTTATCTATTTTATACATATTAGTGTATACATGTCAATCCCAATCTCCCAATTCATCCCACCACCACCACCCACCCCGCTTTCCCCCGTTGGTGTCCATACGTTTGTTCTCTACATCTGTGTCTCTATTTCTGCCCTGCAGACCAGTTCATCTGCACCATTTTTCTAGATTCCCCATATATGCGTTAATATATGATATTTGTTTTTCTCTCTCTGACTTAATGCACTCTGTATGACAGTCTCTGTGTCCATCCACGTCTCTACAAATGACCTAATTTTGTTCCTTTTTATGGCTGAGTGATATTCCATTGTCTATAGGTACCACATCTCCTTTATCCATTCGTCTGTTAATGGGCATTTAGGTTGCTTCCATGACCTGGCTATTGTAAATAGTGCTGCAATGAATATTGGGGTGCATGTGTCTTTTTTTTTTTTT
>NC_041229.1:96448832-96450695 GCF_002837175.3 Physeter macrocephalus | reverse complement strand
AATGGGATTGTTTCCTTAATTTCTCTTTCTCATCTTTTGTTGTTAGTGTATAGGAATGCAAGAGATTTCTGTGCATTAATTTTGTATCCTGCAACTTTACCAAATTCATTGATTAGCTCTAGTAGTTTTCTTGTGGCATCTTTAGGATTATCTATGTACAGTATCATGTCATTTGCAAACAGTGACAGTTTTACTTCTTCTTTTCCAATTTGTATTCCTTTTATTTCTTTTTCTTCTCTGATTGCCATGGCAGGGACTTCCAAAACTATGTTGAATAACAGTGGCAAGAGTGGACATCACTGTCTTGTTCCTGAATGTAGAGGAAATGCTTTCAGTTTTTCACCACTGAGAATTATGTTTGCTGTGGGTTTGTCATATATGGCCTTTATTATGTTGAGGTAGATTCCCTCTGTGCCCACTTTCTGGAGAGTTCTTTTTTTATAATAAATGGGTGTTGAATTTTGTCAAAAGCTTTTTCTGCATCTATTGAGATGATTATATAGTTTATTCTTCAATTTTTTAGTATGGTGTATCACATTGATTGATTTGTGTATACTGAAGAATCCTTGCCTCCCTGGGATAAATCTCACTTTATCGTGGTGTATGATCCTTTTAATGTGCTGTTGGATTCTGTTTGCTGGTACTTTGTTCAGGATTTTTCCATCTATATTCATCAGTGATATTGGCCTGTAGTTTTCTTTTTTTGTGACATCGTTTTCTGGTTTCGGTATCAGGGTGATGATGGCCTCATAGAATGAGTTTGGGAGTGTTCCTTCCTCTGCAATTTTTTGGAAGAGTTTGAGAAGGATGGGTGTTAGCATTTCTCTAAAAGTTTGATAGAATTCACCTGTGAAGCCATCTGGTCCTGGACTTTTGTTTGTTGGAAGATTTTTTTTTTTTTTTTTTTTTTTTTTTTTTGCGGCACACGGGCCTCCCTCTGTTGTGGCCTCTCCCGTTGCGGAGCACAGGCTCCGGACACGCGCAGGCCCAGCGGCCATGGCCCACGGGCCCAGCCACTCCGCGGCATGCGGGATCCTCCCAGACCGGGGCGCGAACCTGGTTCCCCTGCATTGGCAGGCGGACGCGCAACCACTGCGCCACCAGGGAAGCCCATGTTGGAAGATTTTTATTCACAGTTTCAATTTCATTACTTGTGATGGTCTGTTCATATTTTCTATTTCTTCCTGGTTCAGTCTTGGAAGGTTGTACCTTTCTAAGAATTTGTCCATTTCTTCCAGGTTGTCGATTTTATTGGCATAGGGTTGCTTGTAGTCATCTCTTATGATGCTTTGTATTTCTGCGGCATCCATTGTAACCTCTCCTATTTCATTTCTAATATTATTGATTTGAGTCCTCTCCCTCTTTTTCTTGATGAGTCTGGCTAAAGGTTTATCAATTTTGTTTACCTTCTCGAAGAACCAGCTTTTAATTTTATTGATCTTTGCTATTGTTTTCTTTGTTTCTATTTCATTTATTTCTGCTCTGATCTTTATGATTTCTTTCCTTCTACTAACTTTGGGCTTTGTTTGTTCTTCTTTCTCTAGTTCCTTTAGGTGTAAGGTTAGATTGTTTATTTGAGATTTTTCTTGTTTCTTGAGGTAGTCTTGTATTGCTATAAACTTCCCTCTTAGAACTGCTTTTGCTGCATCCCATAGGCTTTGGATCGTCGTGTTTGCATTGTTATTTGTCTCTAGGTATTTTTTGATTTCCTCTTTGATTTCTTCAATGATCTCTTGGTTATTTAGTAATGTATTGTTTAGCCTCCACGTTTGTGTGTTTTACATTTTTTTCCCTGTAATTGATTTCTAATCTCATAGCATTGTGGTCGGAAAAGATGCTTGATATGATTTCAATTTTCTTAAA
>NC_041229.1:96447290-96448104 GCF_002837175.3 Physeter macrocephalus | reverse complement strand
AGGTGTTAAAGTCCCCCACTATTATTGTGTTACTGTCAATTTCCTCTTCTATAGCTGTTAACATTTGCCTTATGTATCGAGGTGCTCCTATGTTGGGTGAATATATATTTATAATTGTTATATCTTCTTCTTGGATTGATCCCTTGATCATTATGTAGTGTCCTTCCTTGTCTCTTGTAACAGTCTTTATTTTAAAGTCTATTTTATCTGATATGAGTATTGCTACTCTAGATTTCTTTTGATATCCACTTGCATGGAACATCTTTTTCTATCCCCTAACTTTCAGTCTGTATGTGTCCATAGGTCTAAAGTGGGTCTCTTTTAGACAGCAAATATATGGGTCTTGTTTTTGTATCCATTCTGTGAGCCTGTGTCTTTTGGTTGGAGCATTTAATCCATTCACAATTAAGGTAATTATCAATATGTATGTTCCTATTATCATTTTCTTAATTGTTTTGTGTTTGTTTTTGTAGGTCCTTTTCTTCTTTTGTGTTTCCCACTTAGAGAAGTTCCTTTAGCATTTGTTGTAGAGCTGGTTTGGTGGTGCTGAATTATCTTAGCTTTTGCCTCTCTGTAAAGCTTTTGATTTCTCCATTGAATCTGAATGAGATGTTGCCAGGTAGAGTAATCTTGGTTGTAGGTTCTTCCTTTTCATCACTTTAAATATATTGTGCCACCAGAAAACTACTAGAGCTAATCAATGAATTTGGTAAAGTAGCAGGATACAAAATTACTGCACAGAAATCTCTTGCATTCCTATACACTAATGATGCAAAATCTGAAAGTGAAATTAAGAAAACACTCCCATTTACCA
>NC_041229.1:96446555-96446744 GCF_002837175.3 Physeter macrocephalus | reverse complement strand
CTATCAAACTCTTAGAGGAAAACATAGGAAGAACACTCTATGACATAAATCACAGCAAGATCCTTTTTGACCCACCTCCTAGAGAAATGGAAATAAAAACAAAAATAAACAAATAGGGCCTAATGAAACTTAAAATCTTTTTCACAGCAAAGGAAACCATAAACAAGACGAAAAGGCAACCCTCAGAAT
>NC_041229.1:96445638-96446055 GCF_002837175.3 Physeter macrocephalus | reverse complement strand
TGATTTCTTCAATGATCTCTTGGTTATTTAGTAATGTATTGTTTAGCCTCCACGTTTGTGTGTTTTACATTTTTTTCCCTGTAATTGATTTCTAATCTCATAGCATTGTGGTCGGAAAAGATGCTTGATATGATTTCAATTTTCTTAAATTTACTGAGGCTTGAATTGTGACCCAAGATGTGATCTATCCTGGAGAATGTTCCGTGGGCACTTGAGAAGAAAGGGTAATCTGCTGTTTTCGGATGGAATGTCCTATAAATATCAGTTAAATCTATCTGGTCTATTGTGTCATTTAAAGCTTTTGTTTCCTTATTAATTTTCTGTCTGGATGATCTGTCCATTGGTGTAAGTGAGGTGTTAAAGTCCCCCACCATTATTGTGTTACTGTCAATTTCCTCTTTTATAGCTGTTAGCATT
>NC_041229.1:96410022-96443305 GCF_002837175.3 Physeter macrocephalus | reverse complement strand
ATGTAAACTGATACAGCCACTATGGAGAACAGTATGGAGGTTCCTTAAAAAACTACAAATAGAACTACCATACGACCCCGCAATCCCACTACTGGGCCATATACCCTGAGAAAACCATAATTCAAAAAGAGTCGTGTACCAAAATGTTCATTGCAGCTCTATTTACAATAGCCAGGACATGGAAGCAACCTAAGTGTCCATCAACAGATGAATGGATAAAGAAGATGTGGCACATATATACAATGGGATATTACTCAGCCATAAAAAGAAACAAAATTGAGTTATTTGTAGTGAGGACATAGAGTCTGTCATACAGAGTGAAATAAGTCAGAAAGAGAAAAACAAATACTGTATGCTAACACATATATATGGAATCTAAAAAAAAAAAAAAAAAGAAAAAATATTATGCCACTCCCTTCTGGCTTGTAGAGTTTCTGCTGAGAAATCAGCTGTTAACCTTATGGGAGTTCCCTTGTATGTTATTTGTCATTTCTCCCTTGTTGCTTTTAATAATTTTTCTTTGTCTTTAATTTTTGTCAATTTGATTACCATGTGTCTCAGTGTATTTCTCCTTGGGTTTATCCTTACTGGGACTCTCTGTGCTTCCTGGACTTTGGTGGCTATTTCCTTTCCCATGTAGGGAAATTTTCAACTATCATCTCTTAAAATATTTTCTTGGGTCCTTTCTCTCTCTCTCTTCTCCTTCTGGGACCCCTATAAGGCAAATGTTGGTGTGTTTAATGTTGTCCCAGAGGTCTCTTAGGCTGTCTTCGTTTCTTTTCGTTGTGTTTTCTTTATTCTGTTCTGTGGCAGTGATTTCCACCATTCTGTCTTCCAGTTCACTTATCCATTCTTCTGCCTCATTTATTCTGCTATTGATTCCTACTAGTGTATTTTTCATTTCAGTTATTGTATTGTTCATCTCTGTTTGTTTGTTCTTTAATTCTTTGAGGTCTTTGTTAAAGATTTCTTACATCTTCTCAATCTTTGCTTCCATTCTTTTTCCGAGGTCCTGGATCATCTTCACTATCATTATTCTGAATTCTTTTTCTGGAAGGTCGCCTATCTCCACTTCATTTAGTTGTTTTTCTGGGGTTTTATCTTGTTTTGTCATCTGGTACATAGTCCTCTGCCTTTTCATCTTGTCTAGCTTTCTGTGAATGCGGTTTTTGTTTCACAGGCTGCAGGACTGTAGTCCTTCTTGCTTCTGCTCACCTCAGGTTTTCAGACAAATCCACAAAGAAATGTCTACAGCATAAGTTCCAGTTTAGACAGATACCTGAGGGGCTCACACACTGCCATGGTGATTATCTTTGCCAGCCGTCCCATATCCTTCCTGGTGACCACAGCCATCGCTGCTGAGCAACTGACTTCTAATATGTTTTAAACAAACTCCTTTTATTAAATTATCATTGTTGAAATATCTAGTGCAGTTTTTGTTTTCCTAACTGGACTCTGACTGATGCAATGGGGAAGGTTCCTGGTCCTGTGGACCTTGAATTCAATTTGGGGAAGATAGACAACAAACCAATAAAAAGGCCAGCAGTAAAAAGTGTTCTGATAAAAAATAAGACAGGGTAATGGATAGAACCTGAGTTACTTTGTTTTCTGGCTTGCGGGATCTTAGTTCCCTGACCAGGGATCAAACCTGTTCCCCCTAGTGGAAGCGCAGAGTCCTAACCACTGGGCCACCACCTGTGTTACTTTAGACTGGCTAGTGAGGGAAGGTGTCTCCAAGAAGGTGACATTTAAGCAGGGAAAGAAATGGTAAGTTTTTGCCCATGCAAAGAGCTGGGGAAGAATGTTCCAGGGAAAAGGACCAGCCAGGGCAAAGGCCTGATGGAGAGAGTGGGCTTTTTGTATTCAAGAGGAAATACTGAAGTGGAGTGAGGGAGAGGTGCTGCAGAGGTTGAGGTCAGAGAGGAAAGCAGGGGCTGGATCACGTGGGCCTCAGCCATGGGATAAATGTTAGTTTACATTTTTATTATTAAAAAAAAAAACAAACCCAATGTGCTGGAAAGCCTTTGGAGGGTTTTAAAACATGAGAAGTGCCAAGATCTGACTTAGATGTCAAAACGACCTCTAACTGCTGGGGGCTGTGGTGGGGGCAGTCTGTAGGGTGCCAGGCCAGAAGCTCCATTCTCCTCAGAGCAGAAGGTAGTCACCTTTCAAGGATGAGGAAACTGAGGCCCAGAGACTAACAAGACTTGTCTTAGGTCACCCGGCTTTGGACTTCGGGTTTCCAGATTAGTGCTCCTTCGTGGCTACCCATTCTCTAAGTGAGGTGTAACTGACCGAGTTCTAGGCAAAGCTTCTCCGCCTAGTCTGGGAAGAGGATGAAACCCCTCGGGCAGCCAAACACATGCTTTTGAAAATGTTCCTACTTCATGAAAAGTCTGGTGGTGCCCGACTCATGATTTATCCAGGTTGCGCCATCTTGGTCAGTCACAGTAAGAGGAGGGGCCTCACAGATCGAGTGAAGGACACTGTTGGGGTTTGATCAACAGGCAGTCGGGACATTCTTGGTAAAGAGGAGGGATCTCTTTATAAGTAGAGGTGGGAGTGAGAGACAAATATTTCTATATGCTTCAAGCAAAAGTTTTTTTTTTTTTTTTTTAAGCAAAAGATCTTTATTGAAAGAATCCTTCCTCCTGTGAATGATATAATCTGGCATTTTGCGGGACGGGAGGAAATGGGTGCACTACTGAGGCGATTTCAGCTGTTTGCATTTTTCTCCACAGCTTGGAAAAAAGAGGAGGATGGAAGACTAGGGGTGAAGCTGAGAGGTCCTTCCACGCTTGCAACCCTGAGAGGCAAGAGCTCCGGAGGCCGCAGAGCCTCGGACTCCCTTCTAAGCTAGCACTGTATTCTGATTGGCTGTCTCTGCCTGCCTCAGTTTATTCCTCTTACTGATTGGTTGGGTCCTTCCACCGACGTCAGGTCCCAGTTCCAACCAGGCCAGCCCTTCCACCTGCCGCAGTGTCACCTGGGATTGGCTGGGTTCCGTAAGGCCTGCAGGCTTGCCTCTTACCACCATCAGATTCTTCCTCATTAAACAAATGAATCACAATCCTAATTAATTTGAGCAACAGAATTTATGTAACTACTCCCAGCAGGATGTCTGCTCTCAGTTGGTAGCGAGATTAATTCCTCTCTCTGGGAAATTCCAGCTGCGCTGGTCAATAAATGTTAATGATGACTGAAATCGCCCATCTGTCTCTGCTCAGGGCAGGTAACCCCTGCTAACCAGACAGCCAGTTGGCTTGATGCAGTACCCCAGATACGGAGAGGACAAGGACAAGACTCTCCCAGCCTAGATGGGCCCTGAGCCGTGCAGAGCACACAGTAGGTGTTCAATTAAGGACAGGGACTGCCCATTCCAGGGACGTTCTGAATCACTTAAAGCCCACAGGGGGTGTTCACTTTCTCTTTATGGAATGAATAAAAGAGACCGTGTGCTGCTCAGATACTCATAAAACGCTCTCAAGTTCCTGAATTGCAACCAAGCCCCTCCGGCTTTTTCCGTCCTCTGCTCCCACGGCTTCCCATGACCATACCCAATTCAGTCTTTTTACTATTTTGAACTTTCTGGACTCAGAGACTTGGCTGTTGATGTTCCCTGCCCTTGAACTGTCCCAGCCCTCTCTCTCCCAAACAGGTCCCATGCCGGCTGTTTGGGAGGGAACGGTAGCGAAGCGGAAAGTATTCTGGAATTAGTTCTAATTCTGGCTCTGCCACTTACTCATTGTACTTCACCTCTCTGTTCTTAATCTTTCCCTCATATGTGAACCACACGAGGTTCTTAGGAAGATTAAATAAGAAAACATGGTGAAAATGTATCGCACAGTGCTCGACTCATTTAATTAGTGACAGGCAGTGTTTTAGGCACTGGGGATACAGCAGTGCTCAAGACAATGAGATTCCTGCTCCCAAAGAATTTAATTTCTAAGAGACAATAAGCAATTAAGCAAAACAGGAGATTATTTTAGTTAGGGATCAGTGCTCAGAGAAAATAAAATTGAAAAAAATGTTATGGGAAGTGACTGGAGTGAGGAACTCTTTGAGGAGATGCCGTTTGCATTGAGACCCAAATGCAGGAAGGAACAAACCACAGGAAGATCTGGGAGCACGGCATTCCAGAAAGAGGGAAAAGCAATTGCAAAGGCCCTGAGGTGAGAGTGAGCTTTGCATGATTGACGGGCTAAGGTTCTGTAGGATTGAATAATTTGCCCAGTTACCCACCTAGGAGGGGCTAGGGTCGGTATTTTAACCCAGGTTTTTTACCTTTAAGTATGGTATGCTTGTCATTTCAGCACAGAGAAGGCGTAAGAAAGGAAAAGTGAGTGCAGATGAGGTGAGGTGGAATATACACTGTCTTTTCCCCCACCAGATCTAAATCTGCCTGTGTCTTGCTGACAATTCGCAGGACTGTAAATTCCTGGCTCCCATTAGGCCTTCCAACTTCACTGGCCAGGTTGTCACGTCAGGGACCGCCGGCCCTAAGAGCTCCCTCAATCAGTCCGTTCCAATTCCTTCTTCATTTACAACAGGAAGAACCAACTACTTTTGCAATTTACATTTTTTTTTCTGATTATAATACATGCTCATTGTAGAAAATAAAAAGTGGGTAACAAAATAAAAATCAGCCATAATTCCAAACTCTTCCGGAATTTGTTTACCTTTAGAAGATTCTGCACATACTGCATACACAGTTTTAGAATATGCTTTTTTCTGCCTGTCATAAGAAAAAAGTCTTCAAATGTATTTTTTTAACAGCTACATGATAGTCGACTGGATTTGGGACCAACCCAAATGTAACTATTTTAGGACTTTTATTATTATAAATAAGAAAATGTTCTTTCTGACCTGTAAATCTCTGTTACATAATGTCCTAACAGAGTAGGGGAAATGCACCCCAATTGAAAGCTGTGTCTGGAGTGCAGGGAAACCATCTTCTTGGTTGAGGGGAGCAGGGCCGTTTGTGTTCTCCAGCACCCTGTCTGTGAGTGTGTAGCAAGGTTCGTGATCACGTGATCACTCTCTCCTGAGAAACGGATATTATCATGCTTTCTCCAACTTTACCTTCATTCTCAGCCTCTCCCTATCATTTTGGTCCCAGAAAGGATACAATGGGGAAAAGAAGGAAAAGAAAGGAGAATTCAATTTAATGTTATGTTTTGAAACAACAAATACTTAAACAGTACTTTAGACACATGAATACCATTTAACAATATTTTTTAAAAATTCATTTTATTCATTTTTTGCTGCGTTGGGTCTTCATTGCTGCGTGCTGGCTTTCTCTAGTTGTGGCGAGCAGGGGCTACTCTTCGATGCAGTATACGGGCTTCTAATTGCAGTGGCTTCTCTTGTTAAGGAGCATGGGCTCTAGGCATGCGGGCTTCAGTAGTTGCGGCGTGTGGGCTCAGTAGTTGTGGCTCGTGGGCTCTAGAGCACAGGCTCAGTAGTTGTGGTGCATGGGCTTAGTTGCTCCGGCGGCATGTGGGATCGTCCCAGACCAGGGCTCGAACCCGTGTCCCCTGCATTGGCAGTAATGTTATGTTTTGAAACAATACTTAAACAGTACTTTAGACACATGAATACCATTTAACAATATTTTTTAAAAATTCATTTTATTCATTTTTTGCTGCGTTGGGTCTTCATTGCTGCGTGCTGGCTTTCTCTAGTTGTGGCGAGCAGGGGCTACTCTTCGATGCAGTATACGGGCTTCTAATTGCAGTGGCTTCTCTTGTTAAGGAGCATGGGCTCTAGGCATGCGGGCTTCAGTAGTTGCGGCGTGTGGGCTCAGTAGTTGTGGCTCGTGGGCTCTAGAGCACAGGCTCAGTAGTTGTGGTGCATGGGCTTAGTTGCTCCGGCGGCATGTGGGATCGTCCCAGACCAGGGCTCGAACCCGTGTCCCCTGCATTGGCAGGCAGATTCTTAACCACTGTGCCACCAGGGAGGTACCTTAACAATATTTTTATGAAATACAAAGGTGGCAGGAAGGTGAGGCCAACAGGATCATGGCCTAGCCTCAGTATGCCAGAGTCTAAGGTGCCTATGTTTTGCTTCTGTAGGGGCCCTGCCATGGGGGTGGACATAGGAAGCAGGAGGCAGGAATGCTAATCACTGGGGATGTTGGATTAGAGTGGGGGTACCCCTCTAGTAGGCCTAGAGAACAAGCCTAGTACCAATGGGGTGTCTGAGAGAGCATCTGAGGACCTGGGTGGGGAGCAAAATTCACCCCTGCTGCATTGGGGAGGGTGGGTCTGCCTCTTAAGGCGGATGCTCAGGTCTCCTCCTCTGAACCACCGGCATGCCAACATTGCCTCCAGGTTCCAGTTTGGCCTCAGAAAATAAAAGGAAAAACAAATCCAACCAGAGAGAAAGACACAGGAAAAGAAACAGTAAGGAGAACAGAGTGAAAGCAAGAAATATGAGACAGAGGGGAAAAAACAATTGTGGGAAAGGTGGATGGTTTGAGAAGTAGGAATCTTTTTGGTAGAAGCTTAAGCAGCAAGACATAATTTGGGTCTGGACAAACTTATTACACCTCCTCGGCTGACAGCCTCTAACTCACCAAGGCCAATGTCAAGTACTCAGATGCCCCATGGGTCAGAGAAATGGCTTTGCCAACTGTACTCATAACAGACCATTCCTCTAAACTGATTCGGTATCCTCTTGCTGAAAAGCAATTTCTCAAACTTTCTGGAAGCTGATTACTTCTCAGTGGAGCAGACAATGGAGAGGATGTGCCAGGGAATAGCCCTTCCTGAGCATGCCTTCAGGTCCCCTGAATTTCTGGGGAGGTAGTTAAAAGTGGAACTTGGTGTGGCTCTGGCTGGAGTCGGCAGGTGGGGGGAGGGAAGGGCTGGGAAGAGGGGAAAGAGTTGCTCTTTCCTTACCCACATTCACCTCTTGCTGCCAACAATTATTCTGTCTTCCCTCCAGGTGGCAGGAAATGGTGTTGTGGTATCCACCGAAAAAGCCCAAGGCTCATTGTCAGCTTCTGCAGGTGGTGTTGGTTGAGAAAATAGAAAACGGCAAATGAAGGGGGTTCACTTATACTGTGGGAACAGATCCTTGTTCAACTTGGCGAGAAAAGACCAAACTCTTCAAAAAGACCTTTTATAGGAAACTCCAGGAAAGAAACAAAACGACCCATAAATGGGGTGAGAGGAGATTCTTTAAGCTCCACAGTGCTCCCTTCCCCACCCCTAAAGTAGGAGTAGACACTGGCCTAAAATGCTTCTTCTATCTTCTGAGTCCACATTCAGAGAGGCCCTTCTGGCAAGCTATCCCCCTCCTCAAGTTCTCCCTCAGGCTAGAGGGCATCTCTCCTTCATTCCTTTTGAGCATCCTCTTGGCTCTGGATCCTGGAAGTACTTCTCCACCTCTGACCCATTGCCTTCCCCATGTTCACCATTAACTGTCCTGTGGTTAACCTGGGTTCTCCCTTCCTTGTCTTCCGAAATATCAAAAAAATAAGAAGTTTGAGAGATCTTGAGGAATCAACCCCCTCCTTATGAAAAAGCAACTGAGGCCCAGGACAAGGGGGAGACCAACTGAGGTTCATGCAGTAAGGGAACTGGCAAGGGAATTTCGGCAGAATCCAACCAATGCAATCTTCCCAGCACTATTACTATTGCTAAACTCCAACATTTAGTTGGTGCTAAACCTTTTCCCCTTCCCCTTCCAAATTCCTTAACCTGTGTGTGGGTCTAGGCTGACTCAACCATCCCCTCCCCACACCCACCTGCCCATGATGTGCAGGCGCCAGCAGGGAAAGCAGCAGGAAAGGGCAGCAGGGCCGCCCCTGGGGTCAAATAGCCAAGGAACCGTTGGCCTGTCCCCCAACCTCTGTTTCTTGCGACGTGATGCTGCTCATTGGCCCAGCAGAAGTGATTGACAGGCCAGTAGCCCAGTGAATGATGAATCTTGGAAGTGCTGTGGCAGTTACCGGCCAGTTCTCTCATCGCGAGACCCTGGGGTAACGGTTCTGGCAATATCCCGTCAGCCATTTTTCATGTTTGAAAACGAGCGTCGACCTAGTAAAGGGTGAAAGGAAATTTTCTCCTTCAAAGTAGACACAAGTTTGGGGTCTAAAAGTACAAAGTGAATCCTCCAAAAAAAAAAATATATATGGGACTGCCATGCTGAATGGGTCACTTAATAAATGAGGGCTTGATTTCTTAAGCAGTTGGGAAAGTGAGTGGGCTGGAGGGAGCAAATGTGGCCGGGCATGGGGACAGAAGACTTAGGTAGCCCTTAGGAGGCCAGAGTTTAAGGTGTTTATTGCAGCTTCTGTAGCCTGTGTGAAATGCTGAGGTTTTTCCTGGGGCCTGGATAGGTTCTGAGACCTGGGTGAAATGATGCAGCCCCTGCTGAGGAATCTAAAGGTCAAGGAGCTAGGGAGCAGGATGGCAGGCAGGTGGGGCAGTGATTGGGGTGTTCTTGCCCGTGGAAATGGTCACTCTGCGAAGGCCTCTAAGTAAGAGCTGGCTTGGATGGCAAAAGGGGAGGCCTGGACTCTGAGATGCTTCCGAAGAGGGTATCGGAATGGCTGGAGCACAGGTATGGAGTGGCCCATCTTGTAAGGGTACAGCCACGGAAGATGTGGCATCTGGAAGAATGGTGGATCACCACACAACTTTTTAGAAGAGGGGGTCAGAGATAAGAGAGATGAGATAGGGAATTAAGAGATGGATAGTATGACAAAAGAAAGAGAGAGTACTGTAGGGACTTAGAGCTGGAGTCCCAGGAAAGCTGAGCAAGTACATGCCTGGCACATAGTTGTCACTCAGTAAGTGCTAGCTCTTGTTATTAGTCCTCTTGGGGGTTGGGGAGGGGTTGCCAGAGTAGTTAAAATGTAGTTAAAATGGAATCAGAACTGAGTGGAGAAGTAAAAGGGAGAACCCGGAAAACAGGCCATGCCCTCTCTGTCCCCACCATGATTATGAGAACTGCAGAAGCCACCCCTCTTGGGGGATGAGAAGGGAGGACTGAGTTAAAGAGTAAGGGTGTTAGATGTGCTAGAGCTGGGATGCCAAAGGATGGGAAGTAAGAATGAGGAGAGATTATTGTCCTTCTCAAATGTGTCCTAAAATGGGGCCCTGTTAGAAGTGAGGTGAGGGAGGGAGGTACAGGTGAGAACGGGAATGGGATGTGGTGTGGGCAGGCGCTGGGTGAGCTGTGGTCATCTTATGCAAAACAGCCGTCATGATTGCTGGGGTGGGGAGAGGCCCACCCTGTTGTGTCTCCTGGGAAAAGGGAATGGTGGTAAGATTCAAGGCTCCACTGGAAATTCCCATCAGTCATTGGCACAAGTGTCAACTTTCTCGAGGACCACTGGTCTTTGAAGGCTGAGAGAGAAAGACTCCCCCAACAGACCTGGAGACAAGGAAATCATTTTCTCTTTGACAGGGAGAGTGTATATCCCTGGAGGCTCCTGAATACTCTGGGGAGTACGTAGTACAGCTCATAAAGGTTCTGAACAGAGAAGAGGAAGCTCCCCAAGTCGTACTCCATTTCCCTTGGCCTTTCTTATCCTCACTACTTTCTGTGTTCCCCTTTATCAAGTCATTGAATTGGAGGTATCTGTTGCGGGGTGTAGAGTGGGCAGTGCTGAGGTAGCTAAGAGAAGGTGATGTTGAAGGAAGAATGAAGAATCCTGAGTCCCTAGATTATCCTTAATATGGATCTGTTGAGGAATGGGGAACCCATAGGCCCACAATTGAAGTGCAAAGCCTCCCCCAGCTAAGGGGCCTATAGTGGCCTATAGTGCCTGGGGGGAAAAGGGGAGGAAGGAGATAAGGTGGGCCAGAGAGAAACAAGAGGAGATAGAGAAGAAGACAAAGACAAGGTTGAGAAGGACTGAGGCAAGATGGAGGCCAGTGACGACAGGTGCTGAGGCCACACTGAGAGAGCTAAGACAGCTAACCCTGAAATGAGCTAGTTAACTTAGTTGCCAAGTCTTCAAAGTCTTTTCTGCTTTTATTTCCACTGAATATGGTTCTATTAGTTTACAAAGAAAATATCTAGAGTTCTCAGTCTTCCAAGATACCAGAAAGCATTCCATTTACTAACTTAGACCCATTTTACATAAACCCTTCAGAATCTTACTAATGCTCCCAGGCAATCCCCGATGACCTTATCATAGGGTTCAGATCTGGGTGGGACAAATGAGACAGGCAAGGGGTACTTTTGAGAGCCAAATCTAGGCAATCAGCTTCTGGAAGCTGCTCTGATTTTTCACGTCCATGGATCAAAGGGCTAAATAAGTAGTTGTGTAGGAGTGGAATGAGTGGCTTTGGAGCAGCCATGGGATATGGCAAGACAGCGGCATTGCAGTTGGGGCACTCAGGCAGGTGATGATAGTATCACGAGAGGGGCTGTTGGCCTTGGGATGGAGAATGTGATGGAGCCCTATGGTGGGGGGTTAGCATTTGACTGGCTGTCAGCGAAGGCTAGTTTCTGATGATCTTGGATGGTTTGTCCACTGTTAGTGACTAGAAATGCTTCTGATAAACTGAGCAGTACTAAGGCAAGAGGCTTGGAGGGAAGTAGGGCCTGGGCAAGTAGGACACAGCTACTGAACAGGGCCCTGAAGCCAATTGTTGCTAGTAGGGCAGGTGTTCTCCCCTCCCCCAGAGGGAAACCACATAGGCCAGAGAGGATCATGATTAGTCAGAGATGGAGAAAAAAAGCAGAGGTGAGAGAGGCAAACAAATGTGCTAGAGAATTAGAAGAGAGATAGAATCCCATTAAACTGACTCTTCTTCAGGTCATCTAAGGAGGTCTCTTTCTGTTCTTCCACCTGAGATGGTCCTAATAAAACACCAAGGATGCTGAGATTGGGTTGAGGGTTTTCTGTGGATTCAGAAAATGGCCTTCATCCTCTATAGTACTCACCTCAGCTAAATCCTCTCAATATGTGGGAAGTATGTGTACACTGGAAACTGGGTTTTCTTGTGCAGTGGCCTTGTCTTGGGGACTCAAGCTGTGGGAAATGTCCAAGAGGAAGGGAAGTGGTTGTCCGGCCGGGAGCTAATTACCCCTTGATCTTGCATATTGTGCCCAAGGGCTTCCCTCCTGCCAGCAGGAGGTAGTGATGGGATCTAATGGTCATAAAGAGCTTGAGGAGCTGAGCCGGGGAAGTCAGGTGGGCAGAGAGAACTTATTCTGAAGGGAGAAACAGCCTATGGGAAGAGGGCATGTAGGCACACGAATGAATCACGTGCTTTCCTCTGGCCCTCCTGGGCCATGTCCTGCAGCTGGCCTGCCCATGAGACTTGACTTCCCAGCCTTCTCAGCCTCCTCGGCCTGTCACCTCTCGTGTACCTTACAGTAAAATGAGGGGCAGGAATGAGGGAGAGGAGTAAAGAAGAGAAGAGACAAGGATGTGGAGAGGCTGAGCCTAGATGATATCCTACTCAGAGAGGGAAAGACAGGCACGCTGAGACAGTAACAGACCCTCTGCATCTCTTTGCTGCCTTCATCAGAGTGATTATGCTCATCCTCAAGGGATATCTACCCCCTTAATCGAGAGAGGGTGCAGACCTTTACTGCCAAGTTGGCTACAGCACTATTGCTGCCGCAGGAGTGAGCAGAGCCCTTTCACCATAGCAGCCTATGACAAGATTTTTAAAAGGAACTTCTACAGGGAAATAAAAAGTAAAAAAGAAAACAGATAAGAAAATGTGAAATATTGAGGCCAAGAGATCTTTTGACTGGTTTGTAACCTGCTGTGAGCCTAAGCTTTGCTATTAGCTCTTTGACTCTATTGGATTCCAAACCTGTTCTCAGCTTGGTCTTGTGGAAAATAGATTCTTCCCAGAGCCCAGAGTTGTTTCCTCCACTGCAGTGTCGCCTTTGCTCTTCTTGGGTGGGGCGGGCCTAACCCAGTCTGCTCATAAAGCTCATCTTTATAGGTTTTAGTTTCTGCTCCTTCATCCTCTGGATGGCCCCCCTGTGTTTTGGAATCTACAGTTTAGCCTAGACTTCTCTTTGTTGACTAGTTGGAGTACAAATCCCTGTTATCCTCTAGTTTTAACCTGTGTAGGGGCTTTTCTGGAGGTGGCGGGGGGCAGTTAGGCTGTACCTGTGATAGGCAGAGCAGAGTTGTCAGGTCATTGGCAAAAGAAAGAAAATGCTGTCCAAAGCTCACATTTTTGTCTTTGTTTCCTTTTTGGAGACTCCTAAGAACCACATTCCCTGTCCCCAGGTTCCCATCCTTCCAATGGTTACAGAATCCAGTCTTCACACTTTTAAAAAATTAATACTGAAATACAAGTACTGTCAAAGCAATTCTTCTTAAAAGAAAAGAAGGGTCATTTCTTCACAGAGAAGACAGGTTTGGAGCCTAATAATAGAAACTGAACCTCCAAGAAAATATGAACATACTGAATATCTAATCTAAAAGTATACATTATTTATGTTAGTATTTTACACAAATAAAAGACTGAATTTGTGCAACTGCTAAAATGGTGAGCAGTTGGGCCAGAAGGGAAGGGTGTGGGCAAGGGTGGAGGCTGCCTTCGGTAAACTCTGGAGTCTAGCGCTCTGTTCAGGAGTCTCCTTGGACCTTGGTGGGCTTGTGGGCGTGTGGCCACAAGGAAACCTCAGGGTTTCCTTGCTGGGCGACAGGTGAGGGATGTGGGTAGCTGAGCCCAAGTTCTGCCTGACTGACTCGAGGGTAACTAAGATACTCTGTGTCTGAGGTGACTGATGAGTGGCAGTCAGCCTGAGGGGAGGCTTCAGTGAAAGGCTGAGGACTGGGTCTCCACTGGTCTCAGCAAATGTGCTGCGACGGAAACTTCCTGAGCAGGGAGAGAAGAAAGCTGGAGAATGGCACACCTCTTGAGCGTAACCTGGTTGGCGGCCAGGGGGAATTCTGGACCCCACAGGAAGGCCACTGGTCACGTTGTTACAGCACTGCGGGGTGGAAACTTCTAGGCCAAGACAGTTTCTTGTCAAGGCACTGAGTCATGTCGGAAGGAGAGTTGTGATGGTGGTTTGGGAGCGTTTGCTAAAGGATTATATTGTGGTCCTAGATATAAGTTACCTTCTTAGGGAGGATGAGTAAGAAAGAGGACTCGTATCTCTGACTGTTCCTCTGGAATGAGAAAGTGGACACTTTCCTCTTCTCATCCTCTCATTTTCTCTAGTTCTCCAGAGTTTCCAGCTCTTCCCTCCCATCCTCCCCGATTACTGGGTGAGATGAGGTCAAGTGGCCAGAAAGGAGAGATTGTGAGGAAAGAGACAGCCTCATTGAGGGGCAACAGAAGAAATCTTCAAGTTTAGAATTGTAGATAGAGCCACAGAGTATAGCAACGTCGATAGACTAGCTAACACTTGATAAGGCCGGGGGGGAAGGCAAGGTCATGGCGGCCCCAAGCAGGCTGGAGTCTAAGGTGCCTATGGCTGCTGTAATGGACCTGGTAGACCTCCAGAGTTTGTTAGGAGAGTATTGGAAGGACCCACCAGCGTTGGCTGGGGCCTCTGAGTGACGTGACTGGTCTTCCTGTGGGTAAGCAGGGACGCATCCAGCTAAGTAGAACCATGCAATGGTAGGAAGTACTAGGGACCGTCTCTTTGCTGCACCTCCTGTGGGGCCGTGTGGTGCGTGGGCATCCGAGGTTAAGGGATTGGGAAAGCTCTTCTGATTCCCACTGCTATCGTCACTTCCTGGGCTCTCCCAGCTCTCCCGAGGGGGAGAAAAACATCAGATGGGAGAGAGGGAGAGGGGTACGGGCAGAAACCAGACAACAGGAGAGAGACGGAAGCATGGAAAGAAATTAATCAGAAAAAGCGGGATAGACAGTCTAGGAAAAGGTGATGACCAAGCTCTTGTGATCCATCAAAAATAGTTCAGCTAATTCGCAGAGCACATTGTGTTTTTAGAGCACCGTAAGCCTCAGGAAAAACTGTTTAGTTATGCTGTGTATTTCAGATCAATCCTCTCTGCTTGGAGAAGGTGTTCGCTTTCACAGAAGGAGGCCTGAACCTGGTCAGGATTCACTACTCCTGGTTCTCAGTCTGCTTGGGGAATGTGGAAGGGGCAGTGGAACGAAAGGAGCTCTAACCCCTGCTAGCTGCCTTTCTTCTTGGGGTCTAACATAGCAAGGGTAAAGCCTGCACTTTTGGTGGGCAGCCCAGAAGACAGGGTTATGAAAGGCAGCGGGCTTGAGTGTGAGCAGGACTGGGGTTAGGAGTCAAATGAAGAGAAGAAAGGGAACAGTCAGACCCGCTCTGAGCCAGCTCTGACCAAAGTCCCGCAGTGTAGGGGAGATGTCTGGGACTGGAGAGGGGAAGAGAAGGAATGGGAGGTGAGAGGAGAAGGAAGAGAGTTAGGGTTCCCCCTCTCCACTTCAAACTCATTCTTTCTGGGGTTTCTCTACTGTGCCTTGATCCTGATGGAAATGTCTGGATGCAATGTCTGGGGAAATGGTTGACCTAATTACAAGGGAGGTGCCTCTGAACAGTGCCCAAGTATAGTGTGTTCCCTTTATCTCAGTTCTGAGAGAAGGTAGGCACAGCCATCACTCCTTTTCTAGATCCTTCCTAATCTCTTTGCCATCCCATCCCATCTCTGGTCCTCTCTTCAGATTAGTGATGTTAGAAGAACTGTGGGGTTTAGCAAAACAAATGCAGAAGGCAGCAAAAGGCAGAGGTGGCTTTTTTTGGTCTGGATAGAAGAGCTTTGGAGTGTGGATCCAATTCTCCTTGAATTTGTATCTAATAACTATATTGGGGAAAAATAATAAATATGTCAGTGGGCAATTGGGAGGAAGAATGGTTAATGCTTTCCTTTGGTAGGCCAGAATGTCAGGTGAGCATCTAGGACATGATAGGCCCTTGCATTAGTTAAGTGAGGTCATGGGTGAGGACCTAACAGCAGGTTGGGTGACATGGGTGGGCCTGGGTTATTCCTCCAGAGGTGGTACATGGACAGTTTCTGATGAATGGGAAGAGCCTCTTCTGAAAGGCGCAGATTCAGAAGCAGGGTCTCCAGATGAAGCATAACATCGTTGGGGTGGCTCTTCCTGCTGCCTCCAGGCTGCTCTTGTGGCTGCGTGGTGGCAGGCGTCCTCTCTCCCTTGCCCATGCCTTTAATAGCTTTCCATGGTTTGTTTCCATCCTGAGGGGGAAAAAGAATCATATGAGATGAAGGAGAGACCCAGAAAGAGAAAACCAGATAGTAACTGAAAGGCAGAGACCCAGAAAAGACTACACCTACCTGTCCGTCAAGTCCTCCAAGTTTTCCCTCCTATGTCAGCCACCCCTCAAAAGGATTCTGATGATCCAGAGCTACATTTACCAGGTTTTCAGGGCCTTTAAAAGGTGCAAAGGGAAAAACAAAAACAACTGGAAGTATGCAAAGCCACTTTTGCTAAACTTTCCAAGCTTGCAAGTGGCACCATCTTGCTGAAAATCCATTACTCATCTTGTTAATTACACATGGGACTCAGGTTGGTGTGTGAGAAAAGGGATAGAAAATGGAGAGAATTTTAGAGTCAGAGCCAGGTAGAAGACAGCTTATTCCCTTGTTTCCTGGAGCTCCCTGAGGGCAGAGAAGAGGCTCTTCTTATCTCTGTATCCTGAATGTCTAGCATATTGTTAGAGTTCAATAAATAGGTATTTACAGAATTGAACTAAATAGTTTGTTGAATTCCCATGTGGGTAAATACACAAAATTAGCTGTAGTGGAGCAAGGGACCATAAAGTTGGAGGATAGAGCAGGAGATGGTCTGAATTTGGAAATCCAAAGGAGAGAAGCAGAATATATCCCAAATAACCACTATTGGGACTGGGGATAGAATGGATATGGAAAAGGGAGAGGGTAAAAGGAGGCGGAAGAGAGAAGAAAAGTGAAGGGTGGTAGAGATGATACAGCTCAAGGGCTGTGTCACCTTCGAGCCTGTGCATACTTCTTCCTCCAAGTCCTTAAGTCTTGAGTCTTTCCTTTAGGTTGTAGTTCTGGAAAGTAGGATCCCTGACCCCTCACTAGAGAACACAGCATAGTCAGTAACTATCATTCCTTAGGACTTGGGAGGCAGAGGGAGAGGATGACTCCCCAGGTGGTATGAGATTTGGGGGTCAAAGCTCTAAAGCCAGGGGGTATGTAATGGTGGACTTTAAAATAGAGGTGCAATAGAGAAGAGTTATTACCTCAGTGAAAGATAACTAGCACTCACAGGCAATAGATGAGATTTGCCATCTGTAAAATCTGTTCAGATCGATCTCTTTGCTAAGGGCTGATCTGTTACATGTTGTAAATGTCGTTAAGAGACCATTCAGGTTAATCAGAAACTCAACAGTCTCAATGTTACTCCACAGCAATCTGTCATCTGGGAGATGCAGCATGTTGCTGTGAGGCAATAGAGTCATGACTGCAGGAAAAGGGGAATTGAGCAAGAGACCCCTCGAATCTGACCCACGGAGAAGAGGACTCATGGAGGGGCTAGGAGTCTAGAATTAAGTTCCCAGTTCTTGGAAATGATGTGTTGGAAGGTACCTCAAAGGTCTTCTCTCCTAGTGGTTCCCAGACATGGATTCACAAAAAGCAAAATTTCCCCTCTAAAATTTGGGGGACTAACAGTTTTTTAGGTCATGATATTAAATATCTAAACCTGATCTACAGTCACCATCATTTTACAAAAGAAAGGGTCTTTTACTCCAAAAAGTAGGAAGGATATAATCTCAGAACAAACAGTGTTCTCATGATTCGTTTTGGGGAGCAGACCGGCCAACCCTGGTACTGAGGAATCTTCATCCAATCAACTTCTCTGCTGTGTTGCCTTTGCTCTGACAGCAGGATAGGCCAGCTTGAATGGCTTATACCTGGTGACAAAACAGACTCCTAGAGGCTGGGCAGATGATAGAGGTGCCAGCAACAGCCGCTGTTGCTCTAATCACGCTGGACTAGGTAGTCCCGATTTCCTGAGTATGCCGGCGAGTTTCATGCCTTAGTGTTGTTTTCTATGCTCTTTCATCATCAGAGAATGCAACGCCTTCCTCTCTTTCTCATTTTCCAGGGGGCAAAATCCTACTCATCGTTCAAAATCTAGCTCAAGTGCCATGTCCACTGAAGTCTTTCCTGAGAACCTTCCCCACTGCCACATCAGGAAAGAATTTTTTTTTCTTTTAGCGGTACGCGGGCCTCTCACTGCTGTGGCCTCTCCCGTTGCGGAGCACAGGCTCCGGACGCGCAGGCTCAGCGGCCATGGCTCACGGGCCCAGCCGCTCCGCGGCACGTGGGATCTTCCCGGACCGGGGCACGAACCCGTGTCCCCTGCATCGGCAGGCGGACTCTCCACCACTGGCGCCACCAGGGAAGCCCAGGAAGGAATTTTTGATTACAGTAGTCCTCCTTTGTCTGTGAGGGATACGTTCCAAGACCCTCAGTGGATGCCTGAACCTGGACAGTACCAAGCCTTATGTATACTGTGTTTTTTCCTATACTAACTAGGCGGGTAGCGTATACAGTGCGGATGCCTTGGACAAAGAGATGATTCACGTCCGGGGCGGGAGGGAGTGGACGGCATGGGATTTCATCATGCTGCTCAGAACAACTTACAATTTAAAACTTATGAAATGTTTATTTCTGGAATTTTCCATGTAATATTTTCAAACTGTGCTTGACCACAAGTAACTGAACCTCAGAAAGTGAAACCGTGGATAAGGGGGCACTACTGTACTTTACTTCTCTATATTTCAGAGAATACTGTGTATTCTAAGTTTTCATTCATATGCTGTATTAGTGGCGTAAACAGTGTGCTAAGGTGATGACTTCCCTATCAGAATGGGGGGTTTGGGGGGCAAGGACTGTTTATTTTTGTATCCTCAGGGCCGGATATATAGGAGGTAACAAAGTCCAACTCATCAGGAGCTGATGGCAGGGAGTTTTGTTAGTTGCTTTAAAATTGATGGCCGGCCTGGCATCAGGTCTCTTGGCAGTGGGCAGTAGGCGTTGATACAGGCTGGCAGCTGTTTTATGCCTTGGGATTTTGGCAGCCTTCCTTGGGGGTGGTCTTGAGACCTATCTATAGAGACTGGGGTTCATAGATAAGACTCGAGTTTAAGAAATAGTGGACAGAATGAAAGGCAAGATCCTAGCTTGCTTTTGAGGACCAAGTAGTAACACAACAGCTTCATCTACTGAAACCATTGTTGGAGGAAATGGCCTGCTCATCAGGAAGAGTGCCGGAGGTCCAGATGCTAGGACCAGGTTCCTGGGTCAGAGCAGGACCACTGGCAATTTGACTTGGTCCAATTCCTCTGGATGGTTCTTAATAGTTTTGTTACAAATCTGGCCCCTGGGTCTCTGAGTTGCAGGTGGGGGACTGGTGTGCTTACTGGTAGGGAGCAGGTCGTAACAGATAGCCATTCAACCTGTTCTGAAAAGTCTTGTAATGGAGAGCTCCCAACTTCACAGGGTAATTTATTTTACTGCAGGATAGTTGTGATTATTTTTAAAAGTTATTTTTATTGAACTGAAATCTGCCATCCTTATAACTGGGCCCCACTGGTTCTAGTTCAGCCTTCAGTACCCTGTAAAAGCCCCAAATCTTTCATCCATGTACGTATGTGAAGAAAGCAAACAAATGTCCCCACTAATTATTGTAAACCTTATTGGCTCCTTCAATCATTCTTTCCCCTCCCCCACCTCCCCAATCATTCTTCACAGAATATATTTTTAAGTCCTTTCACAATTCTGCTTACCCTTCTCTGGACTTGCTCTAGCTCATTAATATCCCTCTTAAATATATTAACAGTGGTACATAGCTGGGCACAGTGTGTGTAGTGAAATCATTACCTGGATATTCAATTCATGCAGCCTGAGGAGATTGTAGACAATAAAACCCCTGATCTCTGTGGGTTTTTTTTTTTTTCCATTTTTCTGGAAATTTGAACGGCTATTAAGCCAGGTTCTCCATTTTACACTCAGTGCACTTGATTTCTTTTAAGTGTAGGATTTACCAACTAGCCATAGTAAACTTTCATCTTTTTAGATTAATGTCCTATCTGTTGAGATAGTGCTGAGTCTTAATTCAGTAAGGCAATATCAGCTATACCTCTCTGTTTTGTGACATTAGCATATATTGAGGGACGCTATCTTTATGTCTTTGTTGCCTTAATTTAAAAAAATGTTGAGGGCTTCCCTGGTGGCGCAGTGGATGAGAGTCCGCCTGCCGATGCAGGGGACACGGGTTCGTGCCCCGGTCCGGGAAGATCCCACATGCCGCGGAGCGGCTGGGCCTGGCCGCTGAGCCTGCGCGTCCGGAGCCTGTGCTCCACAACGGGAGAGGCCACAACAGGGAGAGGCCCGCGTACCTCAAAAAAAAAAAAAAAAAAAATGTTGAGCGGGATGGAGCCAAGAAGAGTACGACTGTGGTTAATCACACAGTGACAGTTCACCTGGTCGCCCTGTCATCCTGTACACATATCTCTGCCTGGTTGGTGCAAATATTATGAGACACTTTGTCAAACACTTTCCTGGTCAAGGTATAAAATAAAATGTGTCTATTGTTTCTGCCTGTTCTTAATCTTCTTCCCCCTATCAAAATAGGAAATTTGATTAATATAGCATGACTTATTATCGGTGAACCTATGATGAGATAGTTTTATCTTGACAGTTATCCTAGATTAGGGGAGGATGACCCCAAGCTATATATAAATATACATATATATATATATTTGATGCTAATATCCCTTGAGCAAGACAGTACTTTCTCTTTTCTGATTCTGTGTTTAGCAAGCAATATTCTATTCTGGTCTCTTCATTGTACTGCCTTTCCAAGAAGGACATGTCCTATGTAGAGAACTTGGGCTGGTACATCGCTTATTGCAAAGGAATTAAGTAGCAGTTGAGCTTTAAAATCTGTTTCTTCGGAACTTGGCAAGTGTGAATCTGTTCATTGGAGCCTGACTTAGGAAATGATAAAATCAAGTTTGCAATATGTATTTTCCAAATCCTAGGGTGCAATGATTCCACCCAAGGGTGACTGCCCAGGGAAGTTCAGCCTAAAGCAGCCAATCAGAATTTAGATGAGAGAAAAATCACTTGTAGGTTGTATGGTAGGGATCAGGAAGAGCTACCTGGAGGGTTGAGAAAAGAGAAGTCTGCTGTCCATTGGTGTACTTTATTATTTATTCCTTTTTTTCTCCTAGATTCCTAGGAAGGGATATAAAGGGAAGTCCCCCCATCCCCCCAAATCCTGGCATAGTTAATTCGTTAGCTTGCTCTTCCATAAGTAGATGGTATATGAAAGCATTGAGGCATTTAATCGAGATTATGACAGGTTTGTAAAGTCCAGCAAGAGTGTTTTCTATTCATGATGCCTCTAACTAGTTGCTTATGCCAGGTGGTAATCGGTTACATCCATGAGTTTACTTTTGAACTTCAACCACAGTCATTCTTGCAGCTCCCTGCTACTGAATGGTTTCAAGGTCACGGAGGGCCAAGGCATTGTGACTCAACAGTCACAAGTCTGTGCAAGTCAGGACCAGTGGCTTTTCCTCCATTTCATGCTTGGGAAGGAAAGGGAATAAGATCTCTTGTTCCTTTCTTGGCTTTTGCCACTTTCCTAGGATCTTGCTAGGCAGCAGGGTCTGGTCCCTATTTGCTTGAGGGGACCTTAGACTTTGCCCCCTTCCTAGACTTGGGAAATCTCCTTCCTCACTTCCTTGCTTCTCACGGGCACCCTCCTCCTCTACCTCCAGCCTGTGACTGGATGGCTTTGGGCTTTCCCCAACACCCGTGAGTTCATTTTGCTTCAGATTTCTGCCATGACGGTGTCTCTGAAGTGAGAATTTGAAAGCCTAAGGTTACCACGTTGAAATTTGAGGGAGAGGGAGAAATACAAAAAGTTACAACACAGATTAATATCTAAAAGAAATACGGGTGCAAGAATGTTCAAAATGCCACGGTTGTCCTCATGTCTTTCTACTTGTCTTCTCTTCTCTTCTGGTCCTTGATGTGTACTCCCTCAGTTCCACTCTCCCAGTTCTTGATTTAGCGCTGAGTTGTCTTTCTGGCTAACAAATCCAACATGGCTACAATAGGGAAAATGTCACAGATCAGCATTCCACCTCCCTTGCTTGTTGTTGGTTGAATGATTACCTCACTTCTACCATGGTGAGATGCTACTTTTATTTTTTAATTTTTAAATTTTTTTGGCCATTCAGATGGTTAATCTAAGTTCATTTATGAAGGAGGGGAGTTTCACCAATTCTTTTGTGGTTGCATCTTTCCCTCGTTTGAGATGCTACTTTTAGATTCAGAGAACCTCATGACACTCTAGCCCGACATGTGTACATAATCTAGTACAAGCTTTTTATGTAAGCTGCTTTGCCAGAGGCAGTGTTAGTGTGCAAAGTTGGGTTGTTTCTTTAGATCTTTAGGGTCCCCTGTGTTGTGATGACTGGTGTGGCTTCTGCAGGAGCCCAGGGGCAGAGGATCAGGAGAGGTAGGATAAAGGGGATGGCTGAAGGGTGACGGTCTCTACACCATGTCAGGAGTATATCCAAAACCCATTTTGCAAATCCCACCCCACTCCATTTCTATTATTCAGAAAATTCAGTAATGACTACCTCGATCTAATCCCAGCGAACTTCAAGGATTGCTCCTTAGGGATTACCATTTATCTGCAGAGCTGTTCATGTCATTATTCTAACAGGATTTACCTTGTGCACTTGTATCGAGGGATAACAGGGGAACATTCAGGGTGATGGATCCCCTTCTCTCTGTACTCTCAACTTTCACACTGTTTCTCTGGGGACACTAAATGCTACCGGGCAGCTGATAGTCCCTTTCTTGCAAGCCTTACTTGCAACACTTGAAGCGTCTTAGAAGTTGAATAGAGTACAAGTTCAATAACTGGTAGGTTGTGCCACAGCCTATGTTTAAAGATCTGCTGATCTGTACGTAAAACAGAAGGACTCCAACTATTATTGTCTTGTAGCTTTAACTTTCTTTTTCACTTGGGATATGTTCTGCTTTGTTCTGCTTTGAATCAGAAGCTGTACTGCCAAGAGACAAAATTTAAATTTCCCATTCTCTGGGTGTCGCCCATAATTCCACTAGACTGTCAGTTCTTTGAGGGTAGGGCAGTGTCTTATTCATCACTGTGTTCCCAGTGCCTGGCCCAGGACCAGCACTGATGGTGCCGAGAGTTGGATGGTCATTAAACATGGGTTCACGCCTCCTCCTCCTCAGCTGGGTTGACACTTCCCTCTTCTGGTTTTCTTTCTGCCTCACGAGTCCTTCTCAGTGGCCTCTGCAGGGCTAATTAAAAAAAAAAAAATTTACCCCTCTAATCTCAGCCAGACTCATGATTTAAGATTATATGCCAGTGATTCCCCAAATTAGATCTTTAGCTGCAGACCTTCCCATGAGGTCCGGATTGAACTTTTAACCCCTTGGGTGTCTAACAGGCATGTTATACATACACATCATGTCTTAAAACAGAACTCTTGATTTTCTATCCCAATTCAACCCTCAACTTGTTCCAAGTGCAGTCTCCCCCCATATTACTAATGGGATCTACATATGTTCAGAGCCCCCAAACTGGGTTCACACTTCATTTGTCTGCACTTTTTACATCTCTGCCTCGAATTCATCATCAAGTCCTATTAATGCTACCTCTGAAATACATCCTTGGCTTGTCTACTTCTTTTTTAGCTCTATTGTTACCACTGTCAGCAAGGGCACCACCACCGCTAGCCTGCCTGATTGATGGATCTGGAGAGCCTCCTGGCTGCTTTTGCTCTGGCTTCCCTGGGTCTACTCTTTATACAATAGCTGAGTGATCTTTTAAAAATGTAAATCCAATTCTGCTTTGCTTAAAACCCTTCTCTGGCCATCCTTTGGGCGTGAAATGAAATCCAAACTGAACACGGCCTAAAAGATGTGGTGTTCACTCGTCCCAGCCTATCTCTTTGGCTTCACCATTCTACCTGCATGCTCTGCTCCAGCCAACTCTAGCCCTCAAAGACTCCAAGCATATTGTTCCCTCAGGATCTTTGCCTAGCTGTTTCTTCTGTCTGGAACGTTCTTTCCTCTGACCTTTGGCCTGGACCTTTCTCAGTGTTAAGGTCTTAGTTCACATGTTGTCTCTTCAGAGAGGCTCTCCCCATGTCCTCTACCCAGTACCACCTCTGCTGCAGTGGTCTGTGCCACGGTCCCGCATATTGTCTTCATAGCACACATCGCTATCTGAAATTATCTTATTTATTTTCTTGATCACTGTCCATTTCCCCACTGACATGTAGGCTCTGTGAAAGCAGGAACATTGTCTTTCATATATTCCACTGTATCCCAGCATCTGGCATATAGTCTGTCTTCCTGGGATAACATTTGAGTGCGTGGAGGTTAATTTGGGTTGGGGAGGCACTGCCTGGTATAGCTCCGTGATACAGGCAAATAGTGAGTCAGGAGAGGGATTCTCTCTAAACAGCCAAATAGAGGCAACTTGGCAGATGAACCTTTGTGGTTGGAGGGTCGTGTACAGACTGTTCTATACCCTTGTTGCTGTCTTCTGCTGTGTGAGGGGAAAGAATGCAGGCCCTCTGAAATTAGGGAGGTTTAAGGGCAAACTAAGGCTTTCCATCTGGTTGACTTGAACAGCCTCAGCAGGGGGAACTAAACAGTTGGTGGCAGAGAGAGAGAGAGAGAGAGAGAGAGAGAGAGAGAGAGAGAGAATGGCTGCCACTGAGAGGGAAGGAGTTTGGAGGAGGGGGCATGTGGCTCTGTGAAGGTCAAGGTTAAGACAGTGGCACCTGGTTCTGTCTCCAGATGAAAATTCAGAGTGAGCTGATGAAAAGTCTAGGAGTCTTGAGAAAGGTACTGAATTTTGTAACTTAGGCGTTTTTCCTTTAAAAACATGTGCTTGTGTAGTTTTGAGAAAAAGGGTTATGTGACGTCTGCTTTTGCATTTAAGCATTTTGATAAGAATATGTCTTTTTAACAAATAAGAAGTGGGAAATTCATAGATAAAAGAGAAGGGCTGAAGAAAAGAGAACCAGTATTTGGAATAGCAGGCAAAAACTGTTACATTGGCTCATATAGCCATGGAATTTTTCTTTACCATGTGTCAGGATATCTAAATATCAAAACATACGTTGTTGTTGCTTTGTTTAAAAGTTAGAGAATCAAAAAGAGAAGTTAATAAATTAGGCAATGCCTCAAATCTCAGGATCCTCATCTGTGAAAAGGTGAGATGGTGATAAAAGTTACTGCCCTGACAAGGATGGTGTGAGGATTAGATGAGATAATACCTATAACTATCCTTGTAGAGTGACCAGCATAAAGCTGGTGCTCAAGAGATGTTATTTCCCTTGCTTTCCTGTCTGCCTTTATGTACACAATCAGGAATACATCTACCCTCTGCTCTGACATCTACCGCATTTCCCCTTTTACTATCCCTCTTTCTTCAGGCTTTCCTATCTGCTATAAAACCATGAGTCAATCCATACCAGCATTTTCCCTCTTCCTTTCCTTCTTCCCTTTCTTTCATTGTCAAGTTCTGCCTTGAAACCCTCTTCCAGGGATCGCTAAAGCCAGTTCTCTGTTGAGGTTATTGCTGCTACTTCCTAGCTGTCCCATTGGGATGGATGCCCCAGATCATGGTGACCATCTCTTAGGATTACTGAAGCCAACTCTTCTCACCCTTCCAAACCTGGAAGCCCAGGATTTCCAGTTTCCAGTTTTGGAAATGGCCAAGCTTGAGTTTGTTGGGCATTTAGTCCTGGGCTGGAAAGGAGTGCTCAGTGGGCTCATGGAGCTTGCTGGTCTGGACACTGCCAGGTAGAAGCCTTTGGCTTGGGGCTTCCCTGGTGGCGCAGTGGTAAGAATCCTCCTGCCTGCCAATGCAGGGGACATGGGTTCGAGCCCTGGTCCGGGAAGATCCCACATGCCGCGGGGCAACTAAGCCCGTGCACCACAGCTACCGAGCCTGTGCTCTAGAGCCCGCGAGCCACAATTACTGAGCCGGCGTGACACAACTACTGAAGTCTGCGCGCTTAGAGCCCGTGCTGTGCAACAAGAGAAGCCACCGCAATGAGAAGCCCGCGCACTGCAACGCAGAGTAGCCCCCTCTCGCTGCAACTAGAGAAAGCCCGAGCGCAGCAACGAAGACCCAATGCAGCCCAAAATAAATAAATAAAATAAATTAAAAAAATAAAAAAAGGAAAGAAGCCTTTGGCTTTTTGGGTCTGAGCATTAGCCTCCCAGCATCTGCCCTTCCTCTCTCCACCTGCTTTTCTGACCCTTCACCCCCACCCCCAATATGGGAACCCCACAGATATCCCTTCTTTCCCAGTTAGAACCTCATTACGCATTAGCATTCAAATTGACATATAAATATTCTTGCTCAATTTCATGCTTAGTGAGCTTTTTCAGGGCCCACTGGCTGCCTGCTGTAAGGTGGATTGTGGATTTCTCATTATTAGCCATTCAGTGCTGCCTCCTCACCTTTAGGGATGAGGCAGTAGTAAAGGGGGTATTATTATTATTAATAATACAAACAACTACCATTTACGCCAGGGGCTTTACATAAGTTATTTAACACAATCCTTACAAATTTGCAATAGTCCTATAACTTAGGTGTCTTATTCACATTGCACACACGAGGAAATAGAGGCTCAGAGAAGTCAAAAAGCTAAGTAGCTGGCCTAGCTAGGACTCTAAGTCTTTCTGTCTTCAGAGCCCATGCTCCTTCAAGGCCTACTACTTATTCTTCTAGTCGTGTTGAGGAGTGGGTTAGCCTTGTTTGCATGTAACCCCACCAATACTGAAGCATGTAATTTGGAACTCCACTTCCCCACACTGGAGCTTCTGCCCTAAGGTACAGCCAGTACCCTATGCATTTTCAGAATGAATACTACCTGGCCAGATTGGAGGGGCACCGCGTGGCCTTGCTTGACCTCAAATATATCCCCTATTGATTTCTATATCCTACTGCTTTCCTCCTTCCCATCTTCCTCTCCCAATATCCAAAGGATGTTTGGATCCAAGATCTCACTGGATCCTCAGAATAACCCTGTAAGGTAGGCAGGGCTAAGCTTATTATTTTGAGTGTATGGATGAGGAATTTAAGGCTCACTTGACCTACATGAGCTGCTCCAATTTACACAGCAGCATTTTGGGGGTGGTGCCTCTTTCTGGTTGCCAAGCCAAGTCATTCATTCTCCAAAGGAGCTGACTTGCTTGGGGTTTTTAGTTGGGAGCCAGCTTTCTTTCGGAAAGATTGTTTTGTAGTTAGTTGGCTCAGCAGGTCCTGGGGAAGGGGTCTGGAGGATAGGGGTTTTGGGGGAATTCTGGACCAGTTAACCCTCTTGCCTTCTTTCTTTTGGTCACTCCCTTTATAAATTTCTCTTGTTCTTTTCTTTTGGGTTTGTGCATTTCTGATTTCAGTCTGACTCATGCCATTGGGTGATGGTCTTTCTCTCCATCGCCAGGGTAATAGAGTTAATTTGTAAGAGAGAATTACAGACAGGAGAACAAACCAGGATCTCTTGCAGGAATACCACCGTAAGGGGAGATCAGTGTCCGGCTGGGCTTCGCCGTGTAGCTCAGCTTGGGCCTGGAGCAGATGCCGCTGAGGGAGCCGATGCACTATGTTCTTCGTGGCTGGAGGTGCAGTCGGAAGTGCGGGTGGGGAGGTGGTCCTCAGGGACGGCTCCAGGTTGGTCTGGTTGGAGGAACAGAGCGGATCTGAGAAAACAGACTTTCATGAATCTGGAGGAGCAGAAAGGGGGAGGAGGGAGCTGGGTCCAAAATGGGCTGAACTCAGAGGCATTCACAATGAAACAAAAGCGTACTGAATGGCTGGCTCAACATTCTGGCATGTGGTAGCTACTCACAAAAAGTTAATTTTCTTTTTGGTGGCCCAATTCAAGATTGACCATACAGTTTTCATCCAGAGTAGAATCTGTGTTATCGTTGCTCCTTATGTTTCAACTAAGGTAGACAGGACCGGACAGAGGCATCTGGTATCGATGTTGGGGTTAATGAGATCTGGGTTTGAGCCCTGAGTGCCGCTGTGCGCTGCTGGACAGAGTCATTTCACTTCTCTGAGCCTGCTTCTTCATTTGAAAAATGGGGATAATACTTAGCTTGAAGGGTTGGAACTAGACATCTGGTTTATTTCACCTGACCAATCTGGTGAGATAAGGTCCCAGATCCTGAGTACTGGAGCTGTAAGTGCGTCAAGCTTCACTCAAATGGGCTAAGTTCCTGCTGAGACTGGAGGAAGACTAGTTATGAGAGACCACAACTGACTCCAAGGCCTGTGCTGAAGGCTGGATGTCCTGGGGTGGCGATTCCATGGGGTCTTGAGTCAGGGCTTGCATCTGATCTGAAGGGGAAGGCATCAGCAATGAGGAGGACCTCACAGTCCTGAGTCCCTGGGGATATGATGATCCTCCAAGCTGGGAGGAGGCTGTTTGGATCCGGAGAGATTGGTCAGGTAGGGCAGGCCTGACCTCTTCTGGCTACCAAGACAGTGGAGTCTCCCACAGCAGCTACTGCAACTAGATGTTATGCCTACAGGCTTGAGGGCCATCTGCCCCGTCAACCGTGAGTCTTCGGGCCCCGCTGCTGTCTCCTAGGCGCCTCACACACCTCCTTGTTCTCAGGCTGCTGCTTCTCCATTTGAGTCCAGCTGCCTGAAGCTAGCCTGCTGGGTTATGCTCCTACTTTAATCTCCTGTAATTAGGATTAGAGACTTCGAGGCTGTGTTCTCCCCCAGAAGGAGAATGCATTTGTGGAGGCCCTGGGGGGAGCAATTCTCCTGTTTGTACTTTCATGAGACAAAGCATCAGGGGATGAGGAATCTGGACATTTGGGGGCTGATTGATCAGTTTTGCAGGACTTCTGTGCTGATCCTTTCTTTAGATTCTTTCCCAAATCGTTTCCTCCCCAGGGATGATGCGGGCATCTTCCCCCTATTCGGGGCCAGGGATCCCTACTTGAGCCTCGTCACTTGGGACTCATCTGCCACCAGGTGTATTGCAGGAGCTTCCTTGGTGGTCTTCCTTCCTCTAGTCTCCATCTGCTGCAAAGCATTCTCCGCACTGCTGCCAGAATTTATTTATTCAAGCAGTCACCACCTGATCATCAAGTATCTGTACAGTGATCCTGAGTCTGCTGCCTCTGCTCTCCTGGAATTCACAGTGTGCTTAACGACCCTCCATCATTTCTGACTCTACTTTTCTTCTTGCCCTTAAGAGAAATATCCCCAACCATTGCTCCCTTGGACAGAACCCTGGTGGGTGCCCTCGAGCCTCCAGGGACGGGAGTGTAACTGGAGAAATCAGTGCTGTGCCGGCTGCCACTTCCGGCCTGGGTCTCTTGGCACACCCCTCCCCCCAAGACCATGCTCTTGGACTTGTCTTCATCCTTCCTGATCCCAAGACCTCTGCCACTGGGGCTCACCTCCTGAGGCTGGCCTGGAATCTTACTCAGCTCAGGGCCTTACTTAACCTTCTTTCTCGTCTCCCCCGCCCCCGGCCCCCATACGTGTCCCTGGGGGATAATAGCCAACCGCCTTGTCTGCTCTGGCTCCCTGCTCAGCCTTCTCACCGCTTGTTCCCCTTTTTACACCATTTGCTCTTTGGCCATTTCTCTTGTATGCGGGAACTGCTTCTGGAATGCCTTCTCCCCGCTTGTTACCTTGAACACTGCTGTCCGTCCTTCCAGGTCCGGCTCAAATGCTACATCCTCTGGAAGCCTTCCCTGACTCTGGAAGCACTTCCTCTCCTGGTCTGCCACTGTAGCTTCTGTTTATTCCCATCCCTGCAATAGCCTGAGAAGCGCGCCTCCCACCGGATTAGAAGCTCCCTGAGAACAGGAACTGTGGCGATCCTCGTCTTTCTACCACCTAATTCAGGCCTGGCACATAGGCGTTACCACACGTGGATGGAGGGAAGGAAGTTTTGGCCGAGCTCTTCCTCTCCTCCACCTATGACCTGGCTGGAACTGGGAGATGCTGGAGGTGGGGTGGGGGAGCAGAGCAGGAAATGAAAGCAAACAGCTAATTCCTCCTAATAATGCCTGATTTCCTATTCTGCACTAATTATAATTACTTGCTAGCAGATAGGGTATTAATCACGGTGTGTGGCACTTCTGCAGAGTTGTAACACAGTGCCTGGCGGCGTGGCAGCTGGTAGGCTCAGAAAACCCCAATGAAGATGGAGCAAGGGTTGGTCAGAATTCCTGGGCAGTCCCTTTGGCCTACGCTAGGCCCCATGAGAGCACCAAGGTTGGTGAGAAATGGGCTTCAGCCCCCGGAGAGTTTACAGCCTCCCTGGGGCGCTGATGTGCAGGTATTCTCAATTACAAGGCCAAGTCTGGTTATAAGGCCTTTGACTGGGAGTCAAGAGGACAGGTTCTTGCTCTGACTTGACTACTAACTGGTGGTGTGAGTGTAGCAAGCCCTTCTTTGGGCTTCGATCCTCTTCACACAGGGTGGGGGATTGGGCTAGATTCCGAAAACATGAAGGATGAAGGCCTCTGCCTGGAGTGCTTTTCCTCCCCATCTGTGCCTATTAAGATACTACCCATTCTTGATGGTCAATCTCAGTGCCTTGGTCCCTGAGCCTTTCACTGTCCTCCCCGATGGATAGGGGTGCTCCTTCTTGTGAGCTAAACCCTTTAGTCCCTGGTGTCTGCCTCCCTTACCTGGGCATGCTTCTACCCCGGGGCTTTTGTATCACTGTTCCCCCTCTGGGATGCTTCCCCCCAGGTAAGGGGGGAAGCAACTGGCCGCTTCACTTCCTCAGACGTCTGTGAAATGTCCACATTTGCAGAGGTGTCTTCCCTGACCATTCCATGTAAAACAGCCATTCTCTCTACACAGTGTACTTAATTTTTTTTTATAGCACTTATCCCTGCTTGGCATTTTGTATATTCACCTGTTTATTATCTCTCCTCTGAAGTTAGAATGAGAGTAATCACTTGGTTTTGTTTATAATTACAGTTCTCTGACATGACACAAAGGGGCCACTCAATGAACAACTGTTGAATGAATGAATGAGTGAATGAATGAACTGTCCTTGTAACTCTTTGCCTCTCAGAAAACTTCTGTCTGAGTTAAAAGGAAGCAAGTGGCCAAATAGCTCTGCAGCCTGAGAAGATCTAGTATTTTATGCAACTTAAAGGAGAACTACCCATCTTTTATTGGATATTTGCTACAGACCAGAAAGTGTTCTAGGGCTTTTACTTACATTTTATCTCATTCAGCTCTCACAAAACACTTTGAGGTATCAGTACCTTCCATTAATAGATGACAAGACTGAGGCTCAGAGAATTTAAGTAATTTACTCAAGATCACACAGCTAGGAAGCAATGGAGTCAGTATGGGAGCCAAGATCTGGCTCTAAAGCTCTTTCCATTTTCCATGCTACTGTGTCCCTGAGGTTGGGAAGAGGGGAAGTGGCCCTCTGAGCCCCAGGATGGACCCTGCCACTAGATGTGACACCATGACTGGCCGTCCTTCTCAGGGAACCGACCGGCCCTATTTTCCATCTTGCTCATCTTCCTTCTCTTTATCTTCCTCTTTCTCTCTAAGTTTCCACGTCTCCATGCCTGGAGTGCCTTCAAACTCCTGTTTTTCTGGGATAGGCATTTCAAATTCCAGCTGATCCGTTGGAGTCCCATGGGAATCTTCGGGACGCCTGGGTGGCCAGGGAGAGATGGCAGGACCTGGGTTTCATTGTGGTGACAGCTTGTCTGAGCTGGGCCAGTGTGGCCATGTGCTGTCTGGTGAGGCCAGGAAACAGGAAAGTGTCTCCTAAGTTTATTGTTCTAGTTGAACTATGGTCCCATCAGTGTCCTTGCTCCTCTGGGGCCAACTTAGGACAAAGCAGAGGACAGGAAGGATGTCCTCTAGGGTGGAAGAATGGGAGAGGCGGTGGGAGGGGGACACGGAGCCCCTCTCCTTCGAGGACGTCTCCCCTTCCTTGGGACGTCTCCTCCTGGACTGGGACTCCAGGTGGTCTCCTGAGCAGGATGGAGGGAGCGGGCTGGAGCCCCTTTGCCCTGAAAGTAGCTGCAGTTGTGCCACTTGTGATTGTTTGAGTTTGAGGATTTTTCTAGGACCCTCGAACATTTGTAGTCCAGGTATCCTCCAGAGCCTGCCAAGATTGTTATAGGTAAGAGTCCGCGTCAAGCTCCCTTATTCCTTTTGGAGTGGTGACGGCCTTCAAAGGGGAGTGATGGGAGAGGATAAAGGCCCCAGGTTGGCCCTGGTGACTCAGGGATGGAGAGAAGTCCTGGGTGGGGAGGTGTCTTAGGGGTCAGGGTGGCAACCTGAGTCTCGTCCTGGGCTCTAAGGTCATCTTTAAACCCTCAGTGGCAATCCTTGTGACATACTTGTGCAGAGTATGTGATTCTGTCTGCCCTCCCCGTGCACCCTGGACCTCAGATCTTGTGCAGAGAAGCAGGCTGGTTTCTGTGGGAGCCAGAGGAGGCCTGTGGTTGCTGTCTCTGCCCCAGGGTCTTGGGGGAGCAGGATTGGGGGTAGGGGTAGGAGCCGGGGGCTGGCCCGGAGGTCTCTTCCAGCTCTAACGTGTTCTGGTTTTATAGAAAGAGGCTGGAGAGAAAGGCGAAGTGTGCATATGCTCTGACGCTTCAGTTCCTGCTTTCCAAAGACAGGAGCTGGATGGATACAGCATGATAAGCGGCCAGGCCCTGAGGACTCTAGAAATTGAAATGGGACAATGGTGGAGGCCAGAATGGGCAGCAGGTGGTGCTGAAAGATAGCCGATCCACTAGACCCGGGCTGGCCCTCTGGGAAGTAGAAGGAGCTGGAAAGAGAAGGGGTAGCTGGAAGCTGCCCCGGAGAAACTGGGCCCAGGGTAAGGAAAAAAAAAGAAAAGAAAAGAAACCAGACCCTGGAGAAAAGGGGAAAAAAAAAGAGAGAAGGACCTGCAGGGGGAGACTTGCTGGGAGGAATATTCTCAGCAGGGGGAACAAAACAGTTGGGGGCAGAGAGAGAGAGAGAGAGAGAGAGAGAGAGAGAGAGAGAGAGAATGGCTGCCACTGAGAGGGAAGGAGTTTGGAGGAGGGGGCATGTGGCTTTGTGAAGGTCAAGGTTAAGACAGTGGCACCTGGTTCTGTCTCCAGATGAAAATTCAGAGTGAGCTGATGAAAAGTCTAGGAGTCTTGAGAAAGGTACTGAATTTTGTAACTTAGGCGTTTTTCCTTTAAAAACATGTGCTTGTGTAGTTTTGAGAAAAAGGGTTATGTGACGTCTGCTTTTGCATTTAAGCATTTTGATAAGAATATGTCTTTTTAACAAATAAGAAGTGGGAAATTCATAGATAAAAGAGAAGGGCTGAAGAAAAGAGAACCAGTATTTGGAATAGCAGGCAAAAACTGTTACATTGGCTCATATAGCCATGGAATTTTTCTTTACCATGTGTCAGGATATCTAAATATCAAAACATACGTTGTTGTTGCTTTGTTTAAAAGTTAGAGAATCAAAAAGAGAAGTTAATAAATTAGGCAATGCCTCAAATCTCAGGATCCTCATCTGTGAAAAGGTGAGATGGTGATAAAAGTTACTGCCCTGACAAGGATGGTGTGAGGATTAGATGAGATAATACCTATAACTATCCTTGTAGAGTGACCAGCATAAAGCTGGTGCTCAAGAGATGTTATTTCCCTTGCTTTCCTGTCTGCCTTTATGTACACAATCAGGAATACATCTACCCTCTGCTCTGACATCTACCGCATTTCCCCTTTTACTATCCCTCTTTCTTCAGGCTTTCCTATCTGCTATAAAACCATGAGTCAATCCATACCAGCATTTTCCCTCTTCCTTTCCTTCTTCCCTTTCTTTCATTGTCAAGTTCTGCCTTGAAACCCTCTTCCAGGGATCGCTAAAGCCAGTTCTCTGTTGAGGTTATTGCTGCTACTTCCTAGCTGTCCCATTGGGATGGATGCCCCAGATCATGGTGACCATCTCTTAGGATTACTGAAGCCAACTCTTCTCACCCTTCCAAACCTGGAAGCCCAGGATTTCCAGTTTCCAGTTTTGGAAATGGCCAAGCTTGAGTTTGTTGGGCATTTAGTCCTGGGCTGGAAAGGAGTGCTCAGTGGGCTCATGGAGCTTGCTGGTCTGGACACTGCCAGGTAGAAGCCTTTGGCTTGGGGCTTCCCTGGTGGCGCAGTGGTAAGAATCCTCCTGCCAGGGCTTCCCTGGTGGCGCAGTTGTTGCGCGTCCGCCTGCCGATGCAGGGGAACCGGGTTCGCGCCCCGGTCTGGGAGGATCCCACATGC
>NC_041229.1:96378630-96409615 GCF_002837175.3 Physeter macrocephalus | reverse complement strand
AGCCCCCGCAATGAGAAGCCCGCGCACTGCAACGCAGAGTAGCCCCCTCTCGCTGCAACTAGAGAAAGCCCGAGCGCAGCAACGAAGACCCAATGCAGCCCAAAATAAATAAATAAAATAAATTAAAAAAATAAAAAAAGGAAAGAAGCCTTTGGCTTTTTGGGTCTGAGCATTAGCCTCCCAGCATCTGCCCTTCCTCTCTCCACCTGCTTTTCTGACCCTTCACCCCCACCCCCAATATGGGAACCCCACAGATATCCCTTCTTTCCCAGTTAGAACCTCATTACGCATTAGCATTCAAATTGACATATAAATATTCTTGCTCAATTTCATGCTTAGTGAGCTTTTTCAGGGCCCACTGGCTGCCTGCTGTAAGGTGGATTGTGGATTTCTCATTATTAGCCATTCAGTGCTGCCTCCTCACCTTTAGGGATGAGGCAGTAGTAAAGGGGGTATTATTATTATTAATAATACAAACAACTACCATTTACGCCAGGGGCTTTACATAAGTTATTTAACACAATCCTTACAAATTTGCAATAGTCCTATAACTTAGGTGTCTTATTCACATTGCACACACGAGGAAATAGAGGCTCAGAGAAGTCAAAAAGCTAAGTAGCTGGCCTAGCTAGGACTCTAAGTCTTTCTGTCTTCAGAGCCCATGCTCCTTCAAGGCCTACTACTTATTCTTCTAGTCGTGTTGAGGAGTGGGTTAGCCTTGTTTGCATGTAACCCCACCAATACTGAAGCATGTAATTTGGAACTCCACTTCCCCACACTGGAGCTTCTGCCCTAAGGTACAGCCAGTACCCTATGCATTTTCAGAATGAATACTACCTGGCCAGATTGGAGGGGCACCGCGTGGCCTTGCTTGACCTCAAATATATCCCCTATTGATTTCTATATCCTACTGCTTTCCTCCTTCCCATCTTCCTCTCCCAATATCCAAAGGATGTTTGGATCCAAGATCTCACTGGATCCTCAGAATAACCCTGTAAGGTAGGCAGGGCTAAGCTTATTATTTTGAGTGTATGGATGAGGAATTTAAGGCTCACTTGACCTACATGAGCTGCTCCAATTTACACAGCAGCATTTTGGGGGTGGTGCCTCTTTCTGGTTGCCAAGCCAAGTCATTCATTCTCCAAAGGAGCTGACTTGCTTGGGGTTTTTAGTTGGGAGCCAGCTTTCTTTCGGAAAGATTGTTTTGTAGTTAGTTGGCTCAGCAGGTCCTGGGGAAGGGGTCTGGAGGATAGGGGTTTTGGGGGAATTCTGGACCAGTTAACCCTCTTGCCTTCTTTCTTTTGGTCACTCCCTTTATAAATTTCTCTTGTTCTTTTCTTTTGGGTTTGTGCATTTCTGATTTCAGTCTGACTCATGCCATTGGGTGATGGTCTTTCTCTCCATCGCCAGGGTAATAGAGTTAATTTGTAAGAGAGAATTACAGACAGGAGAACAAACCAGGATCTCTTGCAGGAATACCACCGTAAGGGGAGATCAGTGTCCGGCTGGGCTTCGCCGTGTAGCTCAGCTTGGGCCTGGAGCAGATGCCGCTGAGGGAGCCGATGCACTATGTTCTTCGTGGCTGGAGGTGCAGTCGGAAGTGCGGGTGGGGAGGTGGTCCTCAGGGACGGCTCCAGGTTGGTCTGGTTGGAGGAACAGAGCGGATCTGAGAAAACAGACTTTCATGAATCTGGAGGAGCAGAAAGGGGGAGGAGGGAGCTGGGTCCAAAATGGGCTGAACTCAGAGGCATTCACAATGAAACAAAAGCGTACTGAATGGCTGGCTCAACATTCTGGCATGTGGTAGCTACTCACAAAAAGTTAATTTTCTTTTTGGTGGCCCAATTCAAGATTGACCATACAGTTTTCATCCAGAGTAGAATCTGTGTTATCGTTGCTCCTTATGTTTCAACTAAGGTAGACAGGACCGGACAGAGGCATCTGGTATCGATGTTGGGGTTAATGAGATCTGGGTTTGAGCCCTGAGTGCCGCTGTGCGCTGCTGGACAGAGTCATTTCACTTCTCTGAGCCTGCTTCTTCATTTGAAAAATGGGGATAATACTTAGCTTGAAGGGTTGGAACTAGACATCTGGTTTATTTCACCTGACCAATCTGGTGAGATAAGGTCCCAGATCCTGAGTACTGGAGCTGTAAGTGCGTCAAGCTTCACTCAAATGGGCTAAGTTCCTGCTGAGACTGGAGGAAGACTAGTTATGAGAGACCACAACTGACTCCAAGGCCTGTGCTGAAGGCTGGATGTCCTGGGGTGGCGATTCCATGGGGTCTTGAGTCAGGGCTTGCATCTGATCTGAAGGGGAAGGCATCAGCAATGAGGAGGACCTCACAGTCCTGAGTCCCTGGGGATATGATGATCCTCCAAGCTGGGAGGAGGCTGTTTGGATCCGGAGAGATTGGTCAGGTAGGGCAGGCCTGACCTCTTCTGGCTACCAAGACAGTGGAGTCTCCCACAGCAGCTACTGCAACTAGATGTTATGCCTACAGGCTTGAGGGCCATCTGCCCCGTCAACCGTGAGTCTTCGGGCCCCGCTGCTGTCTCCTAGGCGCCTCACACACCTCCTTGTTCTCAGGCTGCTGCTTCTCCATTTGAGTCCAGCTGCCTGAAGCTAGCCTGCTGGGTTATGCTCCTACTTTAATCTCCTGTAATTAGGATTAGAGACTTCGAGGCTGTGTTCTCCCCCAGAAGGAGAATGCATTTGTGGAGGCCCTGGGGGGAGCAATTCTCCTGTTTGTACTTTCATGAGACAAAGCATCAGGGGATGAGGAATCTGGACATTTGGGGGCTGATTGATCAGTTTTGCAGGACTTCTGTGCTGATCCTTTCTTTAGATTCTTTCCCAAATCGTTTCCTCCCCAGGGATGATGCGGGCATCTTCCCCCTATTCGGGGCCAGGGATCCCTACTTGAGCCTCGTCACTTGGGACTCATCTGCCACCAGGTGTATTGCAGGAGCTTCCTTGGTGGTCTTCCTTCCTCTAGTCTCCATCTGCTGCAAAGCATTCTCCGCACTGCTGCCAGAATTTATTTATTCAAGCAGTCACCACCTGATCATCAAGTATCTGTACAGTGATCCTGAGTCTGCTGCCTCTGCTCTCCTGGAATTCACAGTGTGCTTAACGACCCTCCATCATTTCTGACTCTACTTTTCTTCTTGCCCTTAAGAGAAATATCCCCAACCATTGCTCCCTTGGACAGAACCCTGGTGGGTGCCCTCGAGCCTCCAGGGACGGGAGTGTAACTGGAGAAATCAGTGCTGTGCCGGCTGCCACTTCCGGCCTGGGTCTCTTGGCACACCCCTCCCCCCAAGACCATGCTCTTGGACTTGTCTTCATCCTTCCTGATCCCAAGACCTCTGCCACTGGGGCTCACCTCCTGAGGCTGGCCTGGAATCTTACTCAGCTCAGGGCCTTACTTAACCTTCTTTCTCGTCTCCCCCGCCCCCGGCCCCCATACGTGTCCCTGGGGGATAATAGCCAACCGCCTTGTCTGCTCTGGCTCCCTGCTCAGCCTTCTCACCGCTTGTTCCCCTTTTTACACCATTTGCTCTTTGGCCATTTCTCTTGTATGCGGGAACTGCTTCTGGAATGCCTTCTCCCCGCTTGTTACCTTGAACACTGCTGTCCGTCCTTCCAGGTCCGGCTCAAATGCTACATCCTCTGGAAGCCTTCCCTGACTCTGGAAGCACTTCCTCTCCTGGTCTGCCACTGTAGCTTCTGTTTATTCCCATCCCTGCAATAGCCTGAGAAGCGCGCCTCCCACCGGATTAGAAGCTCCCTGAGAACAGGAACTGTGGCGATCCTCGTCTTTCTACCACCTAATTCAGGCCTGGCACATAGGCGTTACCACACGTGGATGGAGGGAAGGAAGTTTTGGCCGAGCTCTTCCTCTCCTCCACCTATGACCTGGCTGGAACTGGGAGATGCTGGAGGTGGGGTGGGGGAGCAGAGCAGGAAATGAAAGCAAACAGCTAATTCCTCCTAATAATGCCTGATTTCCTATTCTGCACTAATTATAATTACTTGCTAGCAGATAGGGTATTAATCACGGTGTGTGGCACTTCTGCAGAGTTGTAACACAGTGCCTGGCGGCGTGGCAGCTGGTAGGCTCAGAAAACCCCAATGAAGATGGAGCAAGGGTTGGTCAGAATTCCTGGGCAGTCCCTTTGGCCTACGCTAGGCCCCATGAGAGCACCAAGGTTGGTGAGAAATGGGCTTCAGCCCCCGGAGAGTTTACAGCCTCCCTGGGGCGCTGATGTGCAGGTATTCTCAATTACAAGGCCAAGTCTGGTTATAAGGCCTTTGACTGGGAGTCAAGAGGACAGGTTCTTGCTCTGACTTGACTACTAACTGGTGGTGTGAGTGTAGCAAGCCCTTCTTTGGGCTTCGATCCTCTTCACACAGGGTGGGGGATTGGGCTAGATTCCGAAAACATGAAGGATGAAGGCCTCTGCCTGGAGTGCTTTTCCTCCCCATCTGTGCCTATTAAGATACTACCCATTCTTGATGGTCAATCTCAGTGCCTTGGTCCCTGAGCCTTTCACTGTCCTCCCCGATGGATAGGGGTGCTCCTTCTTGTGAGCTAAACCCTTTAGTCCCTGGTGTCTGCCTCCCTTACCTGGGCATGCTTCTACCCCGGGGCTTTTGTATCACTGTTCCCCCTCTGGGATGCTTCCCCCCAGGTAAGGGGGGAAGCAACTGGCCGCTTCACTTCCTCAGACGTCTGTGAAATGTCCACATTTGCAGAGGTGTCTTCCCTGACCATTCCATGTAAAACAGCCATTCTCTCTACACAGTGTACTTAATTTTTTTTTATAGCACTTATCCCTGCTTGGCATTTTGTATATTCACCTGTTTATTATCTCTCCTCTGAAGTTAGAATGAGAGTAATCACTTGGTTTTGTTTATAATTACAGTTCTCTGACATGACACAAAGGGGCCACTCAATGAACAACTGTTGAATGAATGAATGAGTGAATGAATGAACTGTCCTTGTAACTCTTTGCCTCTCAGAAAACTTCTGTCTGAGTTAAAAGGAAGCAAGTGGCCAAATAGCTCTGCAGCCTGAGAAGATCTAGTATTTTATGCAACTTAAAGGAGAACTACCCATCTTTTATTGGATATTTGCTACAGACCAGAAAGTGTTCTAGGGCTTTTACTTACATTTTATCTCATTCAGCTCTCACAAAACACTTTGAGGTATCAGTACCTTCCATTAATAGATGACAAGACTGAGGCTCAGAGAATTTAAGTAATTTACTCAAGATCACACAGCTAGGAAGCAATGGAGTCAGTATGGGAGCCAAGATCTGGCTCTAAAGCTCTTTCCATTTTCCATGCTACTGTGTCCCTGAGGTTGGGAAGAGGGGAAGTGGCCCTCTGAGCCCCAGGATGGACCCTGCCACTAGATGTGACACCATGACTGGCCGTCCTTCTCAGGGAACCGACCGGCCCTATTTTCCATCTTGCTCATCTTCCTTCTCTTTATCTTCCTCTTTCTCTCTAAGTTTCCACGTCTCCATGCCTGGAGTGCCTTCAAACTCCTGTTTTTCTGGGATAGGCATTTCAAATTCCAGCTGATCCGTTGGAGTCCCATGGGAATCTTCGGGACGCCTGGGTGGCCAGGGAGAGATGGCAGGACCTGGGTTTCATTGTGGTGACAGCTTGTCTGAGCTGGGCCAGTGTGGCCATGTGCTGTCTGGTGAGGCCAGGAAACAGGAAAGTGTCTCCTAAGTTTATTGTTCTAGTTGAACTATGGTCCCATCAGTGTCCTTGCTCCTCTGGGGCCAACTTAGGACAAAGCAGAGGACAGGAAGGATGTCCTCTAGGGTGGAAGAATGGGAGAGGCGGTGGGAGGGGGACACGGAGCCCCTCTCCTTCGAGGACGTCTCCCCTTCCTTGGGACGTCTCCTCCTGGACTGGGACTCCAGGTGGTCTCCTGAGCAGGATGGAGGGAGCGGGCTGGAGCCCCTTTGCCCTGAAAGTAGCTGCAGTTGTGCCACTTGTGATTGTTTGAGTTTGAGGATTTTTCTAGGACCCTCGAACATTTGTAGTCCAGGTATCCTCCAGAGCCTGCCAAGATTGTTATAGGTAAGAGTCCGCGTCAAGCTCCCTTATTCCTTTTGGAGTGGTGACGGCCTTCAAAGGGGAGTGATGGGAGAGGATAAAGGCCCCAGGTTGGCCCTGGTGACTCAGGGATGGAGAGAAGTCCTGGGTGGGGAGGTGTCTTAGGGGTCAGGGTGGCAACCTGAGTCTCGTCCTGGGCTCTAAGGTCATCTTTAAACCCTCAGTGGCAATCCTTGTGACATACTTGTGCAGAGTATGTGATTCTGTCTGCCCTCCCCGTGCACCCTGGACCTCAGATCTTGTGCAGAGAAGCAGGCTGGTTTCTGTGGGAGCCAGAGGAGGCCTGTGGTTGCTGTCTCTGCCCCAGGGTCTTGGGGGAGCAGGATTGGGGGTAGGGGTAGGAGCCGGGGGCTGGCCCGGAGGTCTCTTCCAGCTCTAACGTGTTCTGGTTTTATAGAAAGAGGCTGGAGAGAAAGGCGAAGTGTGCATATGCTCTGACGCTTCAGTTCCTGCTTTCCAAAGACAGGAGCTGGATGGATACAGCATGATAAGCGGCCAGGCCCTGAGGACTCTAGAAATTGAAATGGGACAATGGTGGAGGCCAGAATGGGCAGCAGGTGGTGCTGAAAGATAGCCGATCCACTAGACCCGGGCTGGCCCTCTGGGAAGTAGAAGGAGCTGGAAAGAGAAGGGGTAGCTGGAAGCTGCCCCGGAGAAACTGGGCCCAGGGTAAGGAAAAAAAAAGAAAAGAAAAGAAACCAGACCCTGGAGAAAAGGGGAAAAAAAAAGAGAGAAGGACCTGCAGGGGGAGACTTGCTGGGAGGAATATTCCAGTTATTCTGGGCAGCAGGGGGCCTGGGCTGCTGGGCCTGAGGCCTGGGATTGGAGGTGGAGGGGGACTAAGAATGAGCCGACAGGGCTGCGAGATGGGGGAAGAGCTATGGGAACATATGTATATGTATAACTGATTCACTTTGTTGTAGAGCAGAAACTAACACGCCATTGTAAAGCAATTATACCCCAATAAAGATGTTTAAAAAAAAAAAAAAAAAAGAAGAAGAATCAGGGCTTCTCCTCATGGACCTGCTCTACTCAGATGGGAACTGGCTCCAGGAGACAGATGGCATTCTCACCCTAGTACGTGACAAAGAAGAGATGCTGGGGCACAAAGGCGGTGGCCCACAAAGTGGAGGCCCAAATCTCCTCCTGTTGCCCCTTCCTTCGTCTCCGCTCTAGACTTAGGACTAGGTCCTGGGCTGCTCTCTCCCTCGCGCTGTGATTCAGCGTGTCCCCTGCCCCCGAAGCAGCAGTCTAGTCCCCCAGCTCAGGGGCGCCCGCGAAGATGCCCTCATTCTTCCTTATCATGGGTCTTCTGCTCGGCTTCCCTCTTCTCTCCCCATACTTTCCTTCTCCTCCCTACTTTTCTCCTTTGCTTCTTTTTTATATGGTTCCCACATTTCAAAAGGAATATATGCTCATTATAGGAAACTTGGGAAACTGCACACAGAAAAATACGCAAGAGAATAAACTCAGAACCTCACTGCATGGAGATAACATAGCACTTTGGTCTGGTTTCTTTTTCCTGATCTGGTGCTTTACCCAGCTAAGCCTGTATATACTTCGTATATAGTGGTATGTCGAGCTTTCTCTCTTTACAGCATCTGCATTTCCCTATGCCATTAAAGACTCTGCAAACAGATTATCAATAATAATCTATCCTAAGGAGTTGCCACTATTATTTGACCATGCGACTTTCATCAGACAGTTATTACATTTTTACAGTTTTTCATCAATGTAAATTACACTGTAATGAGTTTCTCAGTGCATAATTCTTTGTCTGTGTTTTGGATAATTATTCCCTCCATTTGCTTCTGCCTGGGAAGTGTTTTCTACCTAACTGAGAGGAGGCATTAATCCAGAGACCCACCTGCAAGGTTAGCTCTGGACAAAACTGCAAGAAGGCTTCACCTACCCTTTTTTATCTGAGGTATCTAGTGCTTTCCTGGGCTTGTCCTTCCTTTAGCAAGGAGCCAGGGAAAAACTTTTGAGAGGGGGTCTTTACAGCACCAACTATTTCTCCCCCCAAAACCCAAATGTATCCCAACCCAACAAAACCAAAAGCCAATATAGCGAGGAGGCCACCTGTCTGACTTTTGGGTGAGGTGTCTTCCTTTGGCCACACTCTGTGAAATTTGGACTGGTTAATATGCTCTATCAATCACCCATCTGCCCCAGGATCCAGCCAGGTACAAAACTCTAGTCTCTGGCTGAAAAGATGGACCACGGCGAGGCAAAGGGTACATTCTTCACCCCATCCCATGCTATAATGGGAGGCTCTTTCCCAATCCTCCCAAGGAGCAAAGCCCCACACTTGCCTCTAGCAGATTCTGGTTACAAGTCAACAGGAAAAGGGCCCGCTCTCCACTGGGGAGGGAGATACACATTTTTAGCAAGAGGCTTGGGGTCCATATCTAAAAGGCAGGATGGTAAGGTACTGTTCAGGTGACTGTGAAAGGGTCCGGGAGTCCTTGGTGCAGAGAAACACCCCAGGCCAAGTTCACCAGGGAAGTAAATCTTTGCCGTTTGCTACTTCTGTGTTGTCTGACACAGCCTGTCAGTGTGCTTGTCCTTTTGTTCCTCCCCATTCATTTGTCAAGCGTGTGTTGAGTGATTACTGTGTGTCCGGATCCCAAGCTGGATCACGAGCAGGCTTAGGAAAAGTGCATGGCATGGTTTCTCTTAAAGAAGCAGAAAATCCGGTGGGTCACAGGCAGGCCCCCAGATTCCTAGGATAGAACCGTAAGATAATCAGGGAGGGTACAGGAGCAGGTGGTTCTCTCCAACCTGGGGGGATTCTTCCCATGAGACAGCAGTGGGGTTCCAGTAGGGCCTCGAAGGAGGAGCAGGGGTTTGAGTTGAAGAGGTATGAGAACAGGCCTTCCAGGTGTGTGGACAAAGGTAAGAGGTAGGACGCGCACGGTGCTGGGGGAGGGGAGGCTCCGTGGTTTTCTGGAGACCGTGTCCCAGGTTGTTGCTGGCAGCTTACCTGAAGAGGTGCTTTCCCATAATACAGGCGTGTGCTGGTGAGTTGGTATCACAGGGGCGAGGGAGGAAGGTGACAGAAAAACGTGGAGAATGATTTAGGCCTTAGTGAGGAATCGCGGCAGCTGGCAGCTGGCCCCTGGCCACCCGAGGGCTGCTCACAAAGCTCTTTCTCAGGCTGAGCCCCCTTTGACTTCGGGCACCAAGTCCCACCTTGGGAGGAGGTTGCTTCATCCATGGTGCGAAGCGAGGCCATGCTTGCGTGAGAGCCCCTGGCACGGCCCGGCGCTCGAATCATGCGCCTACCCCGGAGCTAGGTTCCGAGCGTTACCCTCCTGCCAACCCAGCAAAGCCCCGCTTCACGAGTAGGGAAGCCTACTTCCTTGAAAGTGTGTGACACAGACGCACAGGTGATCTCGGGTGGCTTTCTCCAGCCCACACGCCTGTCATTCGACTGTATTGCCTCTTGAGCCAAAGAGGCTAGGAGATCTGAGGTCATAGTAGGTGACTGAATGGGGCTCAAGCTCAGGTCTTTTGTCTCTGAGGTCCTGTGCTCTTCACTCCCAGTGCAGGTGGGCTGGGGGTAGGGGTGGTAGTGCAGAGGTGAGAAGAGGGTGCCGGGAAGAAAGAGGGAGTGAAGAAAGGTGAGAACACCAAAGGGCTTTTTTCCGGACAGTACTGCCAAGGGCTAAGGCCCTATGGTATCCATTGTCAAAATATGTCAGCCTTTGGTCTCATCAAAGGAAGGCCATCTGATTCTCGACGTCAAAGACATGACACTCGTGATGATGCCTCCCATGGAGGTGATGTCTCCACTACCCTGTGATGGGGTAGCAGGATGGGGTGAATCTTCTCCGAGAGTGTGAGAAGGTGATCGGGTTGAACGGCTGGGGTTGAGAGCATGGATTCAGAGACTCGCCCTGGGTTCAAATCCAAGCTCTGCCACCACCGGCTCTGTGACCTTGTGCAAACTGTTTCCCCTCCCTGTACCTCATCTGTAAAATGGGGATAATAATAGTGCCTATCTATTGGATGTGTTGCAGAGATTAAATGAGTTAATGCATGTAAAGTGCTCAGAACGCTGCCTGCCTCCGAGTAAAGGCTGCGTGAGCGTTTGCTATGATTTCCCCACTCTGGCCGAGTACTCGCTTCTTGTGGCAAATACCCTCGGGTTATTCCAGCCCTATGGCCTCTCCCCAGGGTAGCAGCTGCTAAAATGTGAAGCTGAGACTTGATAGGCGCCATCAAGATGACTTCTCTGGGCTTTGGGGACCTTGCCCCTCACCCTGCAGCCCTCTGCCCAGGATTAATATGTCTTAGAGTATTAAAGTACTCTAATCCTAGAGCCTTAGATCCAAAGGGTTCCCAGAGACGCTCTGGTCCAAATCCTTTGTTCTTCAGAGGCTAAGATGGGGGACGTGGCTTCCCCAGACGTGCCCAGTCAGCCCCAGTGCTTGTACTGGCCTGGGCCCTTGTGTTCCCAGTCCTGTGATGGTGCCCGCACGACCACAGACACTTGGCATCAGAGGTATCATGGGGCCCTGCCGGTCTGAAGCCTCGCGACGGAGGGGAAGCCGCCTGGGTAAGCAGCAGAGGTTTAATTGGGTATGATATAAAGCGCGCGGCTGGAAATGCTGCTCACGTTGGTTTTATAAAACCCATTAGCATGCTGGTGAGTAGGGCAAAGAGGAGGAAGAGAGTTACTCCTTTGTCTGGGGGGTGGGGTTGGAGAAGAAATTTAAATCCAGTGGAAGAAGAGATAGGAGGCCTTGGGGAGGAAGGGAGAGGCTGGCTGAGGGCAAGAGCAGCCTCTAGCCCTGCTGGGCTGATGCGGAAGGAGGAGGGAGGCAAAAAGAGGAGAAACGCCAGGTGGTGGAGGAGAGCAGAGTGGAGCAGGGAGGCGGTGCCTCTGTCCTCGGGACTTGGATCGCGGAAGACGAAGATGAGTTCTAGGGACTTGTGGTGACAGCAGGCACAGAATCGCAGTCCCACCCCCTTTCACCCCATCTCCAACCCAGGCTGCTTCAGGGAGCACCCGTAATACCCTTCTTGCAAAAGGGCCCTGCTGCACAGTCTGTGGAGGGCAGCCCCCTGGAGTTAGCGCTCTCCAGAGGTTCTGATTGCATAGGTGTGGGGTGGAGCCTGGGAACCTGCATCTCTGACAACAAGCTTGCTGGGTATTTCTGCTGTCAGTGGTCCATGGACCGCATTTGAGAAGCTTGACTCTGGAATCTGTAGTCAGACCTTTTTGGGGAGGGCAGCAGGCGGCTTCCTGGAAGGAATGATGGGTATTTGTTCAACATCTCATTGACGAGCTAACATTTGTTGACTGTTACTTACCGTGTTTCGCGCCTTGTGCCGGGCACTCTGGGAGCTACAGAGATTCTCTGCCCCCAAGGAGTTTGGAGATAAGCTGGGAGACAAACCAGAACCAAATAACTCGAATGAGACTCAGAACGGGACAAGTCCTGTAAGAGACGGACAGACAGCAACTGTGGGCTCAGGGCAGAGAGCGGCAGGAGAGCGGCCTGGAGACGGTGGTGGCACCGGCTCTGGGAAGGTCTGGGCTGCCAAGCTGCGGGTTTTAGACTTTTTTCTACAGAAGGCCCAGAGAGGTTGAGCTGAGCCCCCTGGAGGTCAAGGGACTTGCCTAAGGTCACACAGCTAATTAGCAGCAAGACCAGACTTCAAACCCACTCAGGAGAAATCACTCAAGGAATTTCAGTAGGGATACGATTCAAAGTGCTTTGGGGACCTCCTTCTTGTACATAAGAAAGATCAAGTGTGAAGAGGTTTTATAAATTTTTTAACTTTAATTTTTTTATTATTATCGTGGAGGATGGGCCGTGCTGGGAGGGCTGAGGACCACTTTCGGAAATGATCTTAAATGCCCGTATGCTGGTGTGTAGGGGATGCAGCTGGAATGGAGGAGGGGGGATTGAAGAGGTGTTGGACTTCTTTGAACCTCCCATAGAATCTGGTATAGCACGAGTGCCGCCAGGCCTTTGCTGAATGACTTTATTAATAGAACTTGGAAAGAGATCTTGGCCGCCCTTGTTTATTGGTGGCAAAGAGAACAGGCAGCCCGGAACAGGTGAGGCCCCCATGGCTGCTTGTGCCTCTGAGGCGGAGAGCAGCTTTCGGCTCTGCCAGGGACATCAACCCCTCTGTCCCTCACCCCAATTTATCCTCAGTAGCGTGCTAGGAACTCTAGAAAATTCACACCTCGTTATTCACCCCCCCTCCCCCACCGCCGTACCCCCGGGAATCAACAGTCTGTGAGTGGCAGATGCGTCAGGGATGGAGAGTGAGAGCCCGTGAGAAACAGCTTGGGCGGATCGCCCCTTCCCTTGCCAGGGTCCTAGCCAGCCATGCGGGCACCAGGGGAGGGGACCATGACATTCTTCTCTTTGTCCTGAGCCTCCTGCTCACCTTCCAGAAGAGCCCTGCTCTGTCAGTCAGGACCTTATGAGGACAGCAAGGGGTAAAAGAAAACAAGCGCTCAGCTCCTACCATCCCTGGAGGCAGGTGAGCTTGGTAGCGGTCACTGTGGCAACGCGGGCAGGAGCCAGGGCATGGGGTACTCCCTGCAGCAAGCAGAGGAATCAGCTCTTCCTCCAGTCCCGGGTCGAGTACAGACAAAGAGCCCTCATAGTCAGAAGACTGCGGTTTGAAGTCTGGTCTCGGCAGCTAACTAACAGTGTGACCTTGGGCAAGACCTCTGACCTCTATGGGGCTTAGTTTCTTCAACGGAGAACATTTGAACAAAACGTAGTCCTAAGAGGGAAGCTTGGGCCCATTTTATTCTTCCCAAAGAGGATGGGCCCCACGTGTAAGCTTGGAGATGTGCTTTGGTCGTGAGGGGCTCTGGCTAATGGCTTGGGGGTTGCGGGAAATGTGGGATGAAGTTTCTTCCAGGAACCTCATCTCCTAATCAGGGGCCTACAGAAGAAAAAGAAAAGAAAAGAAAGAACTTGCCGATTTTACTTCAGACATGCCAACCTTGAGTGAGGACTCCCCGTCTTGGACTGGCTCTTGCTTGGAGCCTTGACAGGGAGACAAGCCCAGGAGATGATGGGAAGGTGGAAGGTCAAGGTGGGGTGGGGCTGGGGTCGGGACTGGAGTGCCTGAGACTCCCTCGTAAGCGAAAAAAATGATTTTTTTCTTACCTGGACATGGGTTGGCGCAATAACTAACCTTCCAGCTGCTGTCTGGATTTCCTCTTCAAATCTGTGGTGGACACCACTTCCAGATTAATCTCGAAGCACTGCTTTTATGATGAAGCTCCCACACCCTCGCCACATAAACCAAAACACTTTCAATTCCTGACAAAAGCAAAACGAAAACAACCTGTTCTGGTTCACAGTGCCTGACCGTGAGCTTTGAAAACACTGTCTACCTCATTGGTTCGGCACCTTTCTACTCTGTAATCTTTAACTGTCTCTTCAAGTTTTCCAATTAAGTTGGCGGCCAATTGATTCATTTCTTATTCATTGCTTCAACAAACGAGTACGGAGTCTGCGCTGAATGCCAGGCAGAGTGCTCGGAGAAAAAACCGCCTCCTCGTGTTCAAGGAGTATGTCTCATCTAGAGACCATGACAGACACAGAGACTGAGAATTACAAAGTAGTGTGATTCCCGAATGTTCTGCTAGGGGTGCACCGGATGGGAGTGGTGCAGGAGGCCATGGTGCTGTGGTGCTGATGGAAGTTTCACAGGGAAGGGATGTGAGAGCAGAGCCCATCTTAAAGAATGCAGGGGGGGTTAATTAGGTGGAGCAGCAGGCTTGGGGATTCTTGTTGATTGAATGGAATATTCAGTGGCCTGGAAGAGGGGGAGGGGAGAGGGGGAGGAGGGGTGGAGAACGGGAATCAGAAAGAGAGCAGCAAATCCTGGAGCATGGCATCGAAGGGAGCACAGCAAACTGTGAGTCCAAAGAGGTGGGAGAGGCCACATCCTTAAGGGTGTGTCTTCATTCCTGATAGCTCAGGTTCTGAAGACAGTGGGAGCTCCTGAAGGTACTTTCAACTGGGTGGTGGGATGCAGTCCAGGTGAGACGTGATGGGGGTTTGATTTGCCTGCAGCTGTATGAAGGGGGGCCGGGATGGACCTGAATGGCAGATGTCAATCTGATAGAAGGGATCTCCAGCCACTCTTCCTCTCTTGAGCGCCTCATCTCACCCCACTTAATCCATGTCATAATGTCATAGAGCTGGAGGAGAACCTAAAGATTGTGCGGTCCAACTCCTCTTCCATTACACAGAAGGGGAAAACTGAGGCTCAGTTAAAGGACCTGCCTCGGCCAAGGGTAAGAAGAGAAATGGCTGCTGGAACTACATGGGGCCCATAATTAAGGTTAAATCTGCCTGCTGGTGATTTTGCATCTGAGGGCTGCCTCCTCTCTAGTTCCTGAAAAGGAGTGAGGTCCCATCCTACCAGGTGGACGTGAGTCCTAGTTCAGCCTGGACACAGGAAGCGGGAGTTAGACAATGCTGAAGCCACTCACCTTGCAATGCTGTGGAGGTGCCATCTTGATTCTACCACCAAGAATGAGTCCCAAACTCAATTTTAAAAGGTGACTTTAATCGAAAGTCCCTCTAACCCTTTAGCTCCGTCTAGTGTTAGGAATAGCAACAAAAAAATATGAGTCTGAGCCTTTGAAACTACCATCTAGAAACGCAAACTGAGGTCTGTTAGCTACTTCTTGACAAAATATCTGGGAACTAAAACATGATGGCTCCCCAGCTATCTACAACTAGAAGAGCCAAAAATTTCGAAGGGATACCTCAGCATCCTACCAGAGTCAGGCTGAGCTTTGAAAAATAAATTCTGAAAGTGAGGTGGTCAATGGCTATTAACCTGAAATGGTGCTGTGGCATGAAAAAAAAAAAAAAAATCCAGGCCAGGGTGGACTTATGAGGATTTTAAATGCCTATAAAGCGTAAATGAACGGAACCCTCAGACTCCCTGGAGAAGGGCTCTGGCCCACCCAATGGTTTAGTTTCTTGATTACTGTAATTATGTAACCATAACGCATGTTATAAGAAAGGAAAAAAGGCAACTGGGTCCTGGGCTATAATAATCTAGGACTGTGTCAGCTGCATGCAGCCTCTGACATGTTTCTTAATAGCAAAGGCCTTGGACCCTCTGTAGACCGATTACCTAGGCTTTAACCTATGTTTTACCCAGGGTGTTCCAACCTTGCTCTAACATGTCAAGGAGGGAAGCTTGTCCCAATCTAGGCGACTCAGATTTTAGAAACTGGAGTTGAGCTCATGTTGTTGCAAAAAACAAACAAACAGACAAACAAACAATGGATCCAGGGTTAAAGACCCTGAATTGGATTTTCAGTTATCATCCCCTACGTCATATTGTGAGGCCCCCATTTCCTCATTTGTAAAAGAAAAGCTCCTGCGTCAGTCATTTTATAATGAAATGCAAAAACCCTTTGGCGTGGTGTTGGTATTTGGTGTTTGGTAGGGTGAAAATGAAGGCTGGGAGGAAGGTTCGGGGGGGGGACAGCTCAGCAGAGGAGCCTAATTAGGTGAAGGGCCCACGTGTCCTTGTGCGTTCAGTGAGTTGTGTTTGTCTCTTTGTGGAGAGGAGAGCTTTTGTCTGCTTGATTTTGATTTGCTCTCTTGATGTGGAGGGCATTATACCCCCCGCAAAATGCGTTCAACATTTTTTCACCGTAAGGATGGTTTTTTTCTTTCTTTTCAGATGTGCTCTCTCCTCTGTGGTCCCGCATGCTTTTGGTGGTAAACTTGTTGCTGCTTTGCACACATGTAGCCCTCCAGCCTCCTTCCCAGATACTCCCTGTATGAGGTGGAGGTGGGATGGGGTGAGGCAAGGGATGTCCCCGCTTTAGGCAGCAGCAAGGGGCAGAAAAGCAACTGAGACGGCAGAAGGGCTGCAAGTCCTTTGTAAAGATGTGCCAGCTGCCAGGTACCAGGAGACTGGTCAGACCGGTAAGAAAGCGGGAGGCAGCCCTGCTTTGGAATGAGCTCTCTGAGCCCCCAGGCTCAACACGGTCTTTCTCATCTATGACCCAAGCCTTCCCCCAGGAGATCCCAGGCCTTGCTCTCTGCACAAACCCCTTCCAAGAACTGCGCTAGGCTCCCTCTCACTCTGTGGCCAGTAGAAGAATGTCAACACTGACAATGTCTTCCTCTTCCTCATATCTGGGTCCCTAATTATCTTGCTGATCAAGACACGTTTTTCTGGCTGTCTGGGTTGTGCTCATTTAGTTCAGTCTAGTCTACTTCTGAAAAAAAAAAAAAAGACAAAAAAACCTCCTCCTGCCCCAACATATCCAGAAATGCTTACAAGATGCTATTTTCATGTACAGTACTCTCCATACTGATACAATTTCCCCTTTGAGCAGAGCTGCGTTTCATAGCATGTATCACCTTCTGTCTCTTGTCGAGTTGCTTATATATGTATCAGAGCCCTCCAGCCAAAGGTCACCAGAAACACGCCTCTAGTTGAACAAACTTGGTTTATTGGCTCATTGCAACAAAGGAGAAACTCACCTCATGGGGAACATGGGCAGTTTCCGTGAGAGGGTGTTAGAAAAGACTTCTAGGATTTGGGCTTGTTTAAGTGATTTTGGGAGGATTCAAGGAAGCAGGGCTTTGCTCTGGATCGGATGCTGTCAGGAGGAGGTGTTAATTCTATGATTGGTATCTTAATAAGTCTTTCCTAGAAGGCAGGAGGAATGAAGTGAGATTCAGGCCCTAAGTGGTAAAGAAGCAGCAGTCACTCATATTAGCCAGAACAGGAGGGTGTGCGGTCATTGTTGTGGCTTGGAGAATACCAAGGGCTAAGCGAGAATGCCAAGTCAGGACCTGTCAGGGGCTGCTTCTGTCTTCTGTCTTCACTAGTCCTCCCTTTTGGCCAAGGGCGAAGTCAGACAGCAAGGCATTCATCTAAGAATCTCAGGTCTTCACTATTGCCAGCATTTTGCTGATTAGAAGGCTGTTTACAGAGTGTAGTCTGTAGTTGGATAAGAGCTAGTCTCCCCTGCTCCTTTGTGGTGCAGGGTAAGTTTCTTAATCTTCTGATGTGAGAAGGGTTGCATAGCAAGCAGCTTTGAAGACTCTGAGCCGAGTACACCAGGCAGCTGTCACAAGGCAGGGAGTGACCAGAAACAAAACTTGTTGTTGGTCCTTGTAACTGATCCTGAAGACAGGGGCCAGAATGATCAAATCTAAGCAATGAAAATGTGTCCCAAATCCAACTGCTGTTTTTCTAGAGATCCGGGTGACTTTTTCTTTTAGTCTACTTCTAGATCGTTCTACCCGAGCCTGTCGTGTTTATACAGGTGCCGCCAGAAGGGTTTGCTATGGTGTAGATTCCCTTGGGTTATTTAAGAAGAAATTAAGGGCCATGTGATCATCCATGACAACTCTGGCTGATATATTTACATTAAAACGGTTGGTTTGGCTTCCAGAGCAGAAGCTGTGTAATTTATGACATCTGTTAGGGTCAGGGGAAAGTTTTGGGCCATCTTTGCCAGCTGACTTGTCCCTTCTGTGGGAACTGCAGCTTGCCTAGTAGGTCCAACGAGCAAGTCTGCTCTTTCCCCTGGCAGCTCTCTCAGGTAAGCTGTGTGTGCCTCTTTTTGGAAGTTTCTGGACATTCTTTTCAGGGAAACATGATCCACTGGAGGGGTGGTAATTTTAAACATCTGAAAGTCTCTAAAATTTGTCCTGAAAACAGAGGAAAATTTAGAGTGTGGCAGGTGGCATAAGCCTGACATCCACATAAAAAGCAGTATCACGGTGGTGCCCAGACCATGTCGGCAATGTCATTTACCCCAGCAGGAGTGAGCCAGTTCTTTTTTTTTTTGCTTTTTTTGCTTTCAGGGTTAGAAGATTTCCTGAATGGAGTTAACCAGTTTCTGCAAAACAGTGTGGAGTGTCTCTACAGAGAACAAACTATTGTAGCAAAAATATTTCCAATATTAGTTTCCATTTCTGATGGGCTAAGTTTTGCTGATAGGGTTATAATGACCTAAACAGAAGGATACTTTTGACATGGGGGTCAAGGTCCATTTTTCTTTTTTTTTAAATTAAGTTTGAGATTAATTATATGAGGGAAACTTAAGTAAGGACTTTTAGAAGGAAATCTACCTTCTGAAGTATTTAAAGAAACAGTTATTAGGTGTTTGTCATCGATTGTTGGCAGTAATTGTGGGCTGAGAAAAATACACTCCGAAGTTTTGTTGTTTTCTTATGGGGAGGAAGACCTCAGGGGGGTGAAAGGTGACAGGATTTAGATAGGGGAGGTCATGTGGAGAAATCTTTTAGTCGGTTAATAGAGAGTGTCAGAGTATAGTTAGTAACAAGATTAGTGGTGAAGGGAAAGGAAAATGACACTGCAGAATCAAAATTAATCTTGTTTTGTGGCCTCAGGTGGAAGTGATACATTTCTGTAGGCAGCAGCTTGTCTGTTGTCTCAGGCAGAAGCTCGCCTTTTCTGAAGTAAGCTTTTCTTTGAGGTTTTTTATGAGTCCTCAGTTTGAGGTCTTCCAAAGGAATGGATGTCCACGAGTTGGGTGATGTCTATCTTTTCAGTGGGGAAACACGAACCTGATGATCACCACCTTGGCATTTTACTGCTGTGTTGGTGGTTAACAGTACTATAAGGTCTTTCAAGGCTCAAAGGCTGTTTTCATCTAGCTATTTCAGAGTACCAGGATGCTGAGCATCCAGGTTTGCAGGGCATGTAGAGGCTGCTTGAGTGGAACCTCCCCTGGGTGGAGGCCCTGGGGTCTCAGATGTATGTCCTATTATGGAGTCCAGGGTCCTGGGCCAAGGTGGGGAGATTTTTAGCCATATCTCCCTGGAACCTCCATGTCTGTTACTACCCTCTCCCCAACGCACCTGTAGCTGAACAAAGTTGTGTTTATTGACTCATTGCAACGAAGGCAAACACGCATCGTGGAGATCTGTGGGGCTCTTCGAGATGCTTCTTTTCTTTCTCATATGTTTTCCTTGACCGAACTGGACACTTTGGGAGGACAGAGCCCCTGTGCGGTGTCCCTCACTATGTCTAGTGCCACACCAGGCCCAGAGTGGGCAGCTCAGCAGATGCCATTTACGTGATCATCTGGGTAAGGCCTGAAGGGATTAACCTTGTAAAGAGAGGTCTGTTACCTGGCAGAGTTGAGAAATTACAGTCACTCCTCTTTCTCTAGAGGCCAGAAGGGTCAAAAAGAAGACATAGCCTCGTTTGGAGAGAAGTTGAAGACAGCACGACAGAGAGCAAAGCTTAAACTCAAGCCCTCCTTCCTGTTGTTTTTCAAGAAAGGGAAGTTGAACTTCTACTCCTGGGCTGAACTGGGACCGTGGATGCTGTGTGGGATGGAGGCTCTCAAGGGAGAAGGGAAGGCCCTGAGAAGGAAGGGAACTCACAGAGAGCTGCCTTTCCTGAAGAACTGAAGCCATAACAAAGCAGGAGTAATTATGATTATTTCCTGGCTGTTTATCTTGGTTTCAGTTGCACCTGCTTTCCTTGTCCTCCTTTCCCTTTTCCGCTCTTGCAAATTCAACAATTCTGTAAACATTCGTGGTACTTATATGCCGGGCACTGGACTTGGCTTATAAAGATGAGTAAGGCATGATTCCCAAGGCTCACCCTCCAGTGACTGATGGAGTTGGCGGGGTGATGGCAGAGAAATGGTAACCAATCAGATTACAACTGCTTCCTGTTCCGGACCCTCCCGGCTCCAGATGACTTTTGGCTTCTTTTGTTCTGTGCAAGTGCGTAGAGAAAGAGGCATCTTTTGCTCCTTGAAAGCCAAGATGAGAGTCTCCTGATGTGGCTACCTGTGGCCATTTGGAGGGAGGGGAGGGCCCCACATATTGGAGGCGTGGCCTTAGCCAGCAACGGCCCAGCGCTGAGGGGTCCGGAGGAACAGGATGGAGATAGGGAGCAGCAAGGAGCAGAGCTGTTAAGTGGTGAGTCAAGGATGGCAAAGGTCAGAACGAGGGCTGGGGATGAAAGACGGGGCAGCGAGAGTGGTCTGGCGGTTGCTGGGAGAGGGTCTTGTCCAACAACCCGCAGGACACCTGAGCCTGTCCTGATCCTCCTTTCTGAGATCTGGAGAAGGGACTGGGGGGAACTCCCCCTTGGATGCAATGACTACCCTCTCCATGCCCTGCAAGACCCTCACGAGGCCCGAAGGCTTCATTCTCTCCCAGGCAGTAGACTCCTCTCTGACTTCTCTCCCTCCAAATCCATCTTCATTAGTAACTATAAACGTCAGAGTCAGAGTCGTTAGAAGGCTGTTCCTAGATAAATAATGCTTTTCATATTTAATTTATGAGTAGTTCTGCAGCCTCTTTGGGGTGTGCTGGGTTAATTAAGAGCTGAATTAGATGGAGCTGCATCTCCCTAAGGAGACTCAATTAAACTCTTTCTGGCAAAAAAGAATAAAAGTGAAACGAGGGAAGGAAAGATGGTTGAAGAAAGGGGTCCATTGGAGGATACTGCCCCTTCATGCTGACCTCAACCTACGGCTGTGCGGAAGAGATCTCAGCCTTTCCTCCTCTTACGGTTTGGAACCTCCTCCAGTCCCCGAGGTGCAGGGTATTGACCATGGTGAGCCAGGACGGCTTCTGTGGCTGGCATGGGGCTAATGCCCTGTAGCTGGGAAACTAGCCCGGAGCCCATAGGACGCTGCTAGGAGTTGATGTGGTGCTGGGGAAGCTGAATCCAGCCTCAGCCAGGATTGTGGCTCTGAAATTCCAACCCCCATCCCTGGCCCTTCTGCCCCCAAACTCAGACCCCTTTGCTGGGGCTGAGCAGGCCAGGGCTGTGTGTGCCCAAGCATTTCATCAGCAGTTGATGAAGTCCCACAGAGCTCTGGCCTCTGGGTCCCGGCTGTTGGGGGAGACTGCTGCAGGGGTGGGGGGATAAGGCCCCTCTCTAGTGGGGCTGCATCCGCCCCCCGCCACTTCAGGGGATCAGACTGCAGAACTCAGACAATTTTGTCTACTCCTCCCATTTAAGGGGGAGTGATTCAGCCAAAGTCCTAGGGTGAGTTGGTACAGAGGTGGGCCTGGAATTAGAATCCTCGGCTGCTGCCACCAACAAGCTCAAATCCAGAGCCCTCAGATACACGTACCCCCCCATCACAAGCAGACCCTCCAGTCCCTGGTTCCCAGTCTCTGTGCAGACAAGAGCCTCCCCACACCCCTGGAGGCCCCATCACATACTGTGTTGTCACTGAGTCTGCACACTTTCAGAGCAGCAGACACTGTCAGCGCCCCTATGTCCCCAGACATAGTCACCGAGCACCAGACAGCCAGTCTCCTGACCTCACTGCCACACGCTCACCCTCCTGGTGTAAGCCTTGGGCTGGGGAACATCTCTCTGCCCATCACGCATGTGCACGAGTATGTACAGACACAAAGACACGCACACACACACACACACACACACACACACACACCCCTCGGCACGGGGCTCAAGTCCAGACGGCTGCTTAGCTATGCAAAAAGTTGGGAGCGCTCTGGATGACTGTCCCTCAGCCTCCCAAGCAGTTGACTGTAGACTTTGCAGCAAGTGGAAAATGAACCTCCTTGTGAAGAACAGGAAAAGCCATGCACGAGTGGGGCTGAAGGGATCCCTCAGTGTGAGCGTGCGGACGTCCCCCCTACCCTGCAGACTCCGGGAGCCATTAGCTCCCTCACCCATCAAACCTGGCTTTGTGACATCTTGGGCTCTGAGGACCTGTTTCCCTCAAAGGCTCCTACAGCAAACCAGGCTGAAATTTGGCCTCTGCCTGCCCAGTTACCTTTGGTGAGCTCTCCATCCCATAGCGAGGTGTTGGAGCCTGAATAGATGAGCCTCTTAGACACAGGCACGGGGACTGCTCTGACTCTCTGCATTTACTTGGTTCCTCATGTGTGGCTCCCCCTCCAGTTTCATGGCCAAGTTCATACTGGGGATAGGTTCGGCTTCTCTGGCTAGCCCGGGGGGCTTCTCCTTGGGCACAATTTTGTCCTTTCCCTCGGTACCTGGCAGATACCCACCTGGACAGATCCTCTGGGGAGATGGACTCCCCAAAGCAGTGTAAGAGGTTTCAGTTCTGACTTGAGGGCTGGGAGGGCCTCAGAGATCATCTCTCCCCACCCACCCTCCTATACAGAGGAAGAGGAGCGACTGGACCATGGCCACAGGGGTGGGTGGGGGTGGTGTCAGGGGCAGACGGATCCAGACCCAGGGCTTCTGGCCCCTGCCACCCTTCACTGCCCACACTGCAGCTATCTCTCATCTTTGCTTTTCTTCCACTGTTGCATCTTTACCTTGCATAGGTGTGTCTTGCTTTATACAACAGATAAGTTCTTTTCAATGTTGCAAAGAGCTTTTACACATCGAATCATATCGTAAGGTGTGTCTTCCCTCCCTAGGGGAGTTTGCTCTTTAGGTCCTTGAATTTACAGAACTGTAGTTTGAAGGGGGCCTTACACATTTCCTTTGATCCCCCAAAGAGCCCCAGAGGATGGCAGGGTGGGCAGTGAAATGACCCCTGACAGAGAGTGGCAGAGCTAGACCTCTACCTCGTGTCTGCCTTCCGGTGGGAAGCCTCTGTCTGTCCCACTCGATCCCTGAATTCCTCGTTAGATTGAATACTCGACTTGGAAACTGGATTGCTTAGATCTAGTTTTGTGTTTTCCAGAGCATGTTCCATAGAACATTGGTCCTGAGAAATCTGCTGGGATAAAGGGGTTCCTTGGTGGTAAAAAAAAAAAAAAAAAAAAAAAAAAAAAAAGGGAAATGCTGCATTCTATCTCTCCCTCTCAGAAATTTGCCATACACATTAGTGTATTAAAGACTCTGGGAAGTCCTGCTAGAAACACCTGCTTGACTCTGCTTTTCCAAAACTTATTTGACCATAGAATTCTTTATTTCTGGTAAATACCTGCTCTTTGGAACACATGATAGGAAATGTTGGTCTAGTTTATTTTCTGTGTTGATTTGGGTTTGTCACCTCTCATATTTATGGGAGGCCCCCTGCCACACTCCCCTCGCTGGGCACCCTGGCTTCCCTGTCCTCGTCGGGGCACAAGAGGCTGGAGCTGTTTTCTCTGGCTCCTTAGGTAGAAGGGACAAGAGCAAGGTGGGCTCACGGGGGCGCTGGGCAGAGTGGCCTGGAAAAGCTCAGGAGGCTACGTGGGACAGGAGGCTGGTGGAGGTGAGACCAAGCCGGGGCAGAGATGAGGAAGCGGACCCTGTGCGTGAGGAGGGAGGCCCTGAGGGTCTGTCTGGGATCTCTGGTCTCGGGCATTGTTCCACGCCCTGCACCCGACTGTGGCCTTCCTGCTATCGCCCCATCTGCCGAGCATGCTCCACCAGCATCCATCGTTCTCTCTGGAGCCGTTAGAGATGGCCTAGGGGTTGTCCTCTCCTCCTCTCCTTGTCTCCACTACTCCAACCATAGCTTGGATTTCTTCCTTTCACCCCTCGACTGGCCTCCTGGGTTGAGGTGCTATGAGAAGTGGGCTTTCCAGCCACCTTCTTGCCTTTGATTATACTGTTGTCCTCTCCACCTGCAGTGGTACACCCACCGCGTCCTGTTCTTTGAGACTCAGCCCAGTGTTCACCTCTGCAGTGGCTGATGCGGAGCAGGGCCTCCCCAGGCACCTGGTGAATGACGGGGGGTGGTACTCAGCTTGTCTGCGGCCCTCAGAAGTGATTCCAGCACCGGCTATCCAGTCCACCACAGAGAGGACAGGATGGGTCTTCCATCTCTGCGATACAGCATGAATGCAGCATGAAAACCAAGCAACCCTCTGCGCCAGCCCTTTAATGCCTTGTCAGCACTTAAGTCAACCGGGCACAAGGCTTCCTTATGGTAATGTCTGCCCGGCTCTTCCCCGGGCACCTGCAGTTGGCTTTTGGGCTGCAAGGGCAGGAGTCCCTTTCCCCTGATGACTTATGATGGTCAACGCACTTGTTCCTCCCCGCCTGATGCCTCCACAACCTCAGCCTGGCCATTCATCGCAACGTGCGAGAGGGCAGCACAGAGTCCTGGATGTGAAGCCAGGCAGTTTGGCTTTGGAGAAGCCACTTTGTGCCTCTCTGGGCCTCAGGTTATTAATTGCCCAAATAAGGGAGACTAGTGCTTTCCTCACAGGGATCTAGTGAGGGTGAAGCGTGGCGATAGATACAAAAAGTACTTTGTAAACTTTAATAAAATAAAGATAGCTTGTCAATTCCCTCCCGGTGAGAATGGAGGAGGCCACCCGGCAGGGTTTCCACGCAAATGGAGTGATGGCACTTAGCCATCGTAGGTGCTGGTAAAGTGAACTTCTTTCTGTCACTCTTACAGAATCTTTCTCTCACTTGCTGCCGGTCACCAGAAAACCCTGCTCTCAGCCACATCGGCCTCCGACCCGAGCCAGCCTCTGCCTCCTGTGTGTTCTTTGCCTGAAAGCACAGCAGGATTCCGCCCCAGCTTCTGCCCTCCGGAAGCACGGTATGGCTACGTCTAGGACAGCGCCTGCCCCCTTGGACAGTGACCTCCCCAGGGGTGGGATTGTGACACCACCCCCAGCTGGGTGCTTCCTGTGTGTTGAATGAATGAGTGATTCATCTGGAAAAACCAGTGCCTACTTCCTTCCTGGACCCAGGTTCTTCTTTGTCACCCCTGGGACTCCCAGAGCCACAGCCCAGGCTCTTCTCAGGGAAGCAGTCTACGAATATTCGTGTGGGGCACAGCAGGATTTTCAGTCCAGCCTCATCCTCACATCTTACCCTTGGGACCCCTCTTGTGGGAGCCCTGTCTTCCCTCCCTCCCTCCTTCTCTCCCTCCCTCCTTCCCTCCTCCCGCTGGATTCTGTTTCTGGGCAAAGAATGTGACCTTAGGTCAGCACAGGGCAACTAGCCCCCCCTCTGCAGGCAGGCCCAGCCCTGGGGGCTGGGGGTACCATGGCAGTATGGGTGAGTAAGTGCTGTTTGGAGAACTGTAGCTTGGGTGGGTTCAGCTGGAGCCTCGGGGGGACGAGCACCCAAATGCTGGCATTTGGATCTGTGTCTTTTCTGTCTCCCTGAGATGAAGGGGGTGGTGGCATGGTGAATAACCAGACGGGCGTGTTCGCAGTCCCGTGTGCAGGACAGGACGGTCACGGGGACAGGACGGTCTCTCCCCATCTGGGTCTCAGGCCGGGGTTCCGTAAGCACCAAAGGATGGACAGATGGCAGGACCTGCTGGTCCAGACCAGTGCCCTGCTTTGGGGTCAGTTGGAAGAACTCACTGAGTCATGTCAACCTCGCACTCCGAGGTCACGTCTGGGGTTCATTTGGCAGTTACTTAGTGGCCGCCTACTATCAGCCTGGTCCTGATCTAGGTCCTGGGTTTACAGAGACCAGTAAGCTAGGGCCCTGACCTCAAGGTGCTCCCAGTCTAGCAGGAAAGGCCGATGCATAGACGTTTAAAGGGGCAAAATGGTAATGGATGGGGGTGTGAAAAGTACGTTGGATTCCCCTTTCATGGGAGGGAGCTGGGGCAAACGGCTTGGCAGGGGAGGTGACCCGAAGTGAGACATCAAGCCTGAGTAGCTGCTCTCCAGACAGATGAGGGCGAGGCAGGGAGGCTGGGCCTGGGCTGTCTCCTCTGTGAAGGCGAAGGTGTCAGGCCAGACCGTGGTGCTGGGGGTGGCACGAGGCGGGGGTGGCCTGGGGCAGGAGGTGGTGTGGAAGAGCAGGGGCCCAGGACAGACTCGCCCTGACTGAGGGATCGGGGATCAGCCCGATCCCTCAGAATCAGCCCCGGGTCGGAACAGGTGCCAAGGTCACCGCTGAAAGCCAGAGTGCTTCAAGGCAGTAGTTTAAAAAGGCAGGTGGAGGGTGAAGGCTTACCAAGTTTTATGCAGATCTCTGGGCAGCTTAGCCTGTCAAAGGGGCCTTTGGATTTGGCCTCCTGGGGGAACTGTCAGCCCATCAACAGCCCCCGAGGTCACTGTGCTGTCCCAGAGCATGGGAACAGGGCAAACCAGACAGGAGGCAGCCCGCCCCGCCCTGAAGGAGTGTACCCTGAGAGCTGCCCCCTGTCTCCTGCCGCAGGGGGACCCGATGTGGAGGGGCCGCAAGGTTGCTGAGGGAGTGGTGAGAGCTAGGATTGGTTGAGAGGCCCCCAGAGGTGCTTCCGGGCTGGACTCTGGCCTGTCACCAGTCCCCCTAGTTCTCTGGCCCCATGCAGAGGGTGCTGACAGTTCTCTCTGCGTGACCTTCACAATTTTCCCTCTTGTCAAGGTTCATTTATTTTCTTTTTTCCTCCCCGTGAGACAGAGCTGATATAAGGGTTCCAACTCGTGGTGCTGTAGGGTGCGTGCGCGTGCGCGCGCACATGCGTGTGCACGTGCGCGTGCGTGTTTCCCGCCCCTAGGTTCGATTGGTCTTCTGACTTCCTGCCAGCCTCCCTCGCAGTCACCTGTCTGAGCCCAGCTCTCCTGCTCAGCTCCTGCTAGGCTGCCTCTGCCCTTATCTGCTGCTTGCAGCTGTCCCTGGGGACTCAGGCCCCCTCTTTCCCCCCTTTCCTCCACTCTCCACTTCTGGCTCCGAAGGCTTTGCGCATCTCCAAGCAAGGCTTGAAGTCCCATTCCAGAAGCCCAGATTTGTTTGCTTGTGTGTTTGTTTGCAAGCCTGAGCAGACATGTCATTGATGGGGTGTGTGTGTGTGTGTCAATAATTGAGGGGAGGAGGAGGTGGTGAGGGGCTCAGGCAGTCTCAAAGCCATAATAATAATAATAGCTGACATTTATTGAGTGTCTACTATGTGCTTGTTACTTTAAATCCTTTATTTAATACATTGATTTCCCTTACTCGTCTCAACAATCCAAGGAAGTATGCAGCATTCCTGTCCCCATTAAAAATGACGACCCAGAGAGGGCGTGAGAGGAGCCAGCTGTTTCATTGCTTCCTTGGTGGGAGATCTCTCTCCCTCAGGAGAACAACTCTCTAAAGGCCAACTGGGGAATACCTCTGCTCCAGCCAGGACTGACCCAGAGAACCACGTCTGGTGAGGAGGGCTCTGGACCAGGCTGAGGGGGCTTGGGTAGAAGTTGCTTCCTGGCGTCTTGTTCAAGGTCCTAGTCAGAAAGTTGTTCTTCTGGCTGAACTGAAACCCTCCCTACCCCCACCGCACCCCTGTGTTACAGGGAGTGTCCTCTGGAGTTGGGCAGTGCCAGGAAGTGGGGTCAGCATTTCCTCTGTTACCACCTCACCTTCTCAGCGGGTTGAAGCAGGTGTCTGGACCCTAGGAACCTTTCCCAGGGACCCCATTTCAATGTTCTTCCTTTGGGGCCCACGATCCTAACGTTCTCCCTCTGCCTGCAGAGCTAGACCCTGGGCCTGGGGCTCTCCATCCCCCTCTCCTCCCTCACGACCCCTGCTCTGTGACAGTCCTTACCGCTCTAAGGAGTGGGATAGGGAACCCGGTACCCTGGTGTGTGTCTCCTGGCTGTTTTCACAGCCTGGCTCAGGGCCCTGCAGGCTGCGGCTGGAAGATTTTGCCCTTTAAAGAGATGTCTCTCTTTTAGAGGCTGAGGAACTAATCATTAATGTAAAGAGACCCTTCTAGAACAGATGTATTTGGGGCCTGCCTGGAAAATAGTTGAGCAGCAGTGGTTGAACCACTTTGGAGAGGAGCAGAGATAACTCACCTCCAGGGGAGGTTTTTCTGGAACGCCCAGAAAGCCAGATGGGCTGGTGGCCATAACTCTGGCGTCTCCCCACCTGCCTCTCAGGCTCGGGGGGCGGGTGGGAGTGGTGGTTTAGGCCCAGTGAGAGCCTCCCACAGGCTAGGCAGTCGGTGATGCCTGATGCATCACTGACTGACGCGTCATTACAGGGGACTTTGGGAGACAGCATTTCCGGCATGGATTTGAGCAGGGCGAGTGGGTAAGGGGGAGAGGGGGCTGTTTTAGGGTCTGGGGAGACCCTCTCACCCCAGAGAAGGGACTGGCTGCAGCTCTCACTCGCCAAAGAATGACCCTGGGTGGCAGGAAGTTTCTTACCCACAAGGCCTGGCCAGGTGCAGCCAATGACCTGGGGAGGCGTCCTGGGTGGGGATGTACTGAGTGCTCACAGTAGTGCTGGGGAACAGCAACCCTGGGAGCCGGGGCTGTGGGTACCCATCCCAGCGCCGCGCTGACTGCCCTCTTGGAGGCTTGGCGCTCACCTGTAAAACAGAGGTTTTTTTGTCCCACCTTCCTGCTGCCTCTGAGGCTGTTCTGAGTGTGACATGAGCTACTGATGTGATGCTCAGAGCAGACTTGGGCCAGGAGACGTGGGGTCTGCAGGGGAGCCCCTTTCCTGGCAGAATGAACCCCTTCCTCTGTGTTCCAGGGTGTTCCATTCCCCCTTACTTCCACCATTATCACCGTGTGGCCTGGTCCCTTACTTTCTGGCTTATCTCCGCCCTGCCCCACCATGCTGGAATGTGAGCTCATTCAGGACCAGGCTGCTGTGTGTTTATTGTTACCTCTCCTAGGCCTGGCATAAGGCCTGTACAGGAGGTCATCCTTAATGTCCCCAAGTGAAGGCTGCAGACGCCACAGACTCTACCTCCTACAGGGATTTGATCCTGGAGGGATGGAGGCGGAGCGCTGCTGCCCATCCGGGTGTTAACAGGCTATAAAGAGCCCAGGCTGGGACATCTGTATGATCCTTACAGATAGGGAAAATGGGGCTCAGAGGTTCAGTGACTTGCCCAAAGCAACTCAGCTTCCAGGCCAGACCGGCCCAGGTCAGCCCCAGCCGCAAGGGTCTAATGCCTGTGCAGTGGGGGTGTGTGTGTGCAGGCCCTGTCTGCTGGGGTTGCAAAGCTGGGGGGACCTGGTAAGATAAGGACAGCCAGGTAGGTGATGCTGAGATGCTGCACTGACACCTGGCCCACCTGAAGCCCCACCATCTTCGTCTTGGTGTTCTTCCTTGTGGTAACTCTTGGAGACCTGGAGATGGGCCCGGGGCCATCCTTCCTGCCTCTTGGCCCTGAGACCTGACAACCAGGTTTCCAAGCCCCCCATCCTGGGCTCCTCCTCAGCTGTCAATACTCTGAACTGTTGTGATGACCCTGGGGCAGGGAGGGACCCGGAAGGGACCTGGAGCCCTGGCGGGGACGGGCCCTCTCCCTTGGTCACCCCCTTCTGTGAGGCGCTTTACGAACGTGCAGAGAGCTCTGCTTAGATGATGCTGCTCGATGGTGAGGAGTGGCTCCTTCCAGGACGCGCCTGCTCTGCTCCAGGCTCCGTGCTCTGGCTCCTCTGCATCTTGTCTCCCCTCACATAATCCGGACAGGGACATGTCATTTTGTAGCTGAAGCAACTGAGGCACAAAGAGATGAAGTTACTTGCCGGCAGTGTTATGGCCAGGAAGTGGCAAAGCTGGGATCCGGAGCCAGGACTGTAAACCAAGCTGGTCCTTTTCGAGCAGGACATGATGAGCGGCAGTGAGCTAAAGCCTCACGTTCCTCCGAGGAGGGCTTCCCCTCACTGCCCGCCTGCAGCCAGGCTGGGCAGGTGTTCTGGCCACACCTGGTGGCCTCCCTGGGCCTGGGCCTCCCTGGGTTTGCTTGGAGGCACCAGGGAAAGGAACGTGTGAGAGAGCAATAGTAGAGTGAAGAGCAGTGGGCAGGGCGGGGGCCTGGGCAGCCGTCCTCAGCTGGAGGGCGTGGCACCCACCCTCTTCAGGGGCTGGTAGGGGGCTGGGCTCTCTGAGGTCAGCAGCTTCTCCGCAGCTCCGGCCCTGGTCCAGCCTCCAGACTCTCAGGCCACAGTGGGCCCTGGATGGTCCACGGTGGAGCCCAGCCATGCACTTTACCCAGCTGGGCAGCCACAGCCAGATGCAGGCTGGCTGGGTTCGAGGAGGGGAGACAGGCTGGAGACAGGTGGGGAGAGTGGAGAGAGGCCGTTTGACTTTGGAACTAAATGCTCTGAAGCAATGGATATAATGGCTTGGGAATTGGCAACTCAGGCACTCTTTTATTGTTTGCTTTAATTTCACTTACTTTTTGAAGAAGTAATACACTCCTGTGGGTTAAGAAAGGTGTATATGGTGGAAAGTCTTCCTCCAGCCTGCAGCCAGCCATGGGGCTCCTCTTCCCAGAGACAACCGTGGTGACTGTGTGTCTGTCCAGAGACAATCTAATCTAAGCATGCAAACAGATTTGTACAGGCAGTATTTTAAAACATGTGTTTGCGTATACCTGGAAACTAATGTTTTACACATCATTCTTTTTCACTTAACAGTGTATCTTGGTGATCTATTAATGTAGTAGTATACAAAAAGCTTCCCTCGTCTTTCATTATGGCTGGGTAATATTCCATTCTATGGATGTACTGTCATTTTTTTTACTTAAATATAATTTACCTATAGCAATTTATATACAGCAAAACGCACAGATCTTCAGTGGACAGCATGAAAGTGTGTGTATACACCCATGTGACCACCACCCAGAGAGAGAACTTTGCACTATCCTGGAAAGTTCCCTTATGCCCCTTCCCAGTTAATACCCCTGTCAGGGAGTTACCATTATTCTGACTTCCATAACTCTACCTCAGGTTCCTTATCTTAAAATGGGGGGTCATGTTGGAACTGACTCACTTGGCTGTTGTGGGGATAATGAAGGTACCTAGTATAGTGCCTGGCAAATAGCAATTGTTTGACAAAGGATGGATATCAGGATTATTATAAATAAGCCCCCGGTCAGTGCTCTTTCTCCTGCCTCTGCCTGGGCTCTCCAGTTACCTCCAGATTCTCTCTCTCTCTCACACACACACACACACACACACACACACACACACACACACACACACACACTCTCTCTCTCTCTCTCTCTCTCTCTCTCTCT
>NC_041229.1:96351141-96378144 GCF_002837175.3 Physeter macrocephalus | reverse complement strand
ACACTCTCTCTCTCTCTCTCTCTCTCTCTCTCTCTCTCTCTCTGTCTCACTCACACACTGTCTAGCCACCGAGATAGACCAAGAGCGTCATTGTGCAAAGCCCAGCCTGCGTGAATGGCTCCATTGTTTCTGGGCTGACTTCTCAGAGCCAGCCGGTGCAGCACTGACCAGGGCTGGGCTGTCCAGTGGGAGGTGCCCATGGGCCCCTGGCCAAGGGCTGACCGCACCTGGAAGAACACTCCCTTCCTCTCCTTCCCCAGAGGGAGGAGGGAAAGAGCCACGTTTTGGCCTGGGGCTGGGCAAGGGGAGCCCAGAGGACACCTCCCCTTCTCCACTCGGCCTCCTGGCTCCCGAACGCCAGGGGCTGGGGTGCCTGCAGGTGTTGGACTCTGAGCTGCACCTCGGAGCCCAGAGGCTGGGGGCAGGTGAGGCGTGGGGAACAGGTGAGAAAAGGGAAGTGGACACTGCATGCTTACTTATCCCTTCTCCCCTCCTGGGGTCAATGGACGTGGACAGCCGGGGGGTCTGGAGGAAGTGGCCCATAGGGAACACCCAGAAGCAGCACCCCTCTCCAGGCAGCTCACACCCTGGGAACTGGCCCAGGAGGCAGGCCTCCTGGTTGCCTCTGGGCCGGACTCCCCAGGGTGGGACTTCATACTGGCGTGAAAGGTGAATCTTTACCCCTGCTGAGCTTCTCCAAGATTCCTCAGAGGTGAGGCCTACGGACAGCCCTGGCATCTATCTCCTGACCCTTCACCCTCTAATGTCCACCTATGAGATCCAGTGCGGTGCCCACTCTCGCCCAGCTTGTCACCATCTGCCAGCAGAGAATGTGTCAGCAGGGCTTCGACCTTCTCAGCACCAGCCAGGGCTGGGGAAGGGACTGCCTTGGGGGCCACCATGAGGTGAGTGCCCGTGAGCAAGAGGTAATGAGGGGGTGTGAGGGGTGACAGGCAGGAGGCAGAACAGAGAGGGGCTGGCCTGGGGGCGAGTGAGGGGATTGGGGGACCTGGCGAGTCGGGGACAAGGGTTTACCAGACAAGGATCCAGGCTTCCTGAGGGCTCTTCCTGCCTCAAGAGACCAGACTGGGCTTTCCTGGCCGCTCTAGGCAGCCCGTATCCCTAGAGTCTGGGCCAGGGCCTTGGTGGCCTCCCATAGTCCCAGGACATGCCATTATTTACTTTTTGGGCCCAGACACTGTCCCTTCTTCCCTATCCCTGCCACTTGGGCACCTGCCCCACAGAGCTTGGGCCTCTACCTGTACGTTGCCCGGTTCCGAGCTGGACCATACACCCTGGTCTGAACTGTCCTATGCAGGGGCTGAGGCTTCTGTAGGCAGGAGCAGAGGAGGAAGCCCAGCCCTGCCAGCAGCCTGTCTTACCTGGTCAGCCTCTCCTGCCATGGTAACAGCCCTGCTGAGGCCTGGGAATTACCCAGGATGGGGGGTTTTATTTGCAGCCCACCATCCTGTTCTGTCCACTCCCAGCTCCCAACACCTCCCCAGCCCCAGGGCCTATTCACCGTACCCTATTTTTACATCAGACACAGGGAATGCGGCCCATCTTAGGTCTTGTCTGCCTTTGGTCAGTCTGTCCATCTCCTCCATGGTTCTGTGGCTGGCTGCCTCGGGGTTTGCCCTGGGTGGGGAGACTGAGGCGGAAGTCTTCTCCAGATGAGCACAGGCTATGGGCCTGCATCTCCACCCTGCCAGCAGGTAAGCTTTTGGAAGCGCCTATGGAAACACTGGATCCCCAGAATACCCCCTGATTTTCCTCCGCCTGGGCCTCTGTGGGTAAGCGTGGCAATGGCCGCAGAGTGGCTTAGGGAAGGTCAACTTCTGTGCTGGACTTCTTCCTCAGAGGACAGCCTGAGCAGACTCCTTCTTCAGAAGGAAGTGGCCATCTGGCCTCCTGTGACCTCTCTGTCCTCCCGGAAACTATGGGGGACTCGGATGAAACGCGCCTTGCCGAGATCTGGGCTGGACCACGTGAGGCCCGAGGAAGGAAGATGGAGCCTGGAGGATGGGATGGGACCTGCGTCAATCGGCTGAGAATGAAGACAGACCCCTCCTGCCTCCCATCCAGCAGGCCCGGCAGGGCCGGAGCCCTGGGGTGACCGGGCTTGTCTGGGCAGCAGGTGTGTTGTGGCTTGGTTACCTACTAGAAGTAAACCGCTTAGTCTCCCTGTTTCCTCCCATTTACCAAGATTTGCTGGCATCCTCTGATTTACTTGGAGCGTTTTGCTCTGTAACTGGAGAAGGAGAGGGACTGTCTGTTGGGAGTAGGTCCAAGAAGAGAAGGAGTAAGGAGGGAACATTGCCCTCCTCCCTGGCCCCTTGGCCTGTCTTTGAGGCCAGGGATTAGAGGTTGTAGCCACCAGCAGGTCAAGCTCTTCGTAGAGAGGTATTGGGAAACTAGGGTACAAGCAGTTATGCCTCAGGGCCCGGGGGACCTAAGACCCCTGTGTTGGGGAAGATGCTGTTCCTCTGGCCTCTGGCAGCCCAAGGACTGGGGCTCTGGGGGCATCAGGAGTCACCCCTTGGCCTGGACATTAACTTCCCCACAAAGGCCAAAATCAGGGAGACATGACAGGGGTTGAGGGCACTCCTTCAAGTAGCCTCATGGCCGTTGGTAAGTTCTAGAGTAGGAGCAGACCAACATGGCAGATGGCCAGTGGTGACTGGAGCTGACACCCTGGTCTGGGAGAAGCACAAATTCCCTTTGAGGGATTCACAGAGACCCTTTTAGGTGGGGCAGTAGGGTGACCTTTCAAGGGGCTTCGGCTGGGGACCTGACAGGGCAGGAAAGGACAAGAACAGGGATTTGGGGGTTTTGGGGGTTTTTGGCCAAAATGATGTGGTATTCTGGATCCAGGAGCTGGCAAGACCTGGTGACTTCTGGGCCTGGTGATGCACAGGGATCTTATGAGGAAGATATGGGATCACATATTCCTGAGGGAACAGTTCAATACCTGGTCCCAGGTAAGGTGTTCAAATATTTGTTTTATTTTAACCACAGAGAAGTTTAGGTCCCTTGATTCATCCGGAAGAGGAATTTATCCAGAACAAGAATTCATCTAGAACAGGGCAGAATTGGGGGATAAGAGGTATGTATCAGACCTTTTCCTCAAAAAGCTGGAGACCCAGCTGAAGGCTCAACTCACTTCCTGTGTGGCCTCGGGTAAGTCATTTAACCTCCCTGGGCCTCAGTTTGCTCATCTGTGAAATGAGGGAGTTGGTATAGCTCGCCTCTGAGGGCTCTTCCAACTCTTATCATTGAATGGGCCTCCTCAGCAGCACCCCTTTCACGGCATCCGTGGGGAAACCGAGGCTCCAGAGGACGGGTCCACTGCGCCTTGCCACCTCTGCCCAGGCTTTTCAGGTTGGCCCTTTCTCTACAGGTGCTGCAGGCTCTCAGGCCTGAAGTCTGGGAATAGTCAGGAGCCGTTTTCCATGCACTCGCTGCCTTGTCAGCATCCCCGTGGGACAGGGGAAATTGAGGATTGCAGCGGCAGATCTTAAATCAAAGCCTGTGCCATCAATCTCCTGGAACAGACTGAAGTAACTAGGTGGGTGGCACAGACTGCCACTGCATGGACGGCAAGAGATATTAAAAAGCTGAAATCTTGAGCCCCCAAACCCCTTAACCAATTTCCCCAAACCCCAGGGACCTGCATGCTGAGGGGAGAGCTCATTTTAGAGTTCCCCAGGGGGGTCTGGGGGCTTTATTTGAGAAAACTCCTATGCCTGGGGGCTTTGGAAGGCCCTAAACCCTGCCATTGTCCTCCCCCGCCCACTCGACCTGCTGTTCCTCCCTGCGGGCATCCCCACCAGAGTCAGGCGGGCAGTGGTGGGGCACCTAAGTGGTTAGTGGGTAGAGCCAGACTCCGCTCGCTCAAATCCTGGCTCCATTGCTCACCAGCTCTGCAAACCTGGGCAAGCCGCTTCACCTGATTGGCTCAGTTTCTCTCATCTATAAAATGAGAATGATAATAACTCCCTCATAGGGTTGTTCTGAGGATGAAACAGCATAATACACACAAAGCAAACAATACAGCGCCTGGCACAGGGTGAGACCTCTAACATTAGCCATTAATGTTAATCTTCCTATATTATTCCACAAATGAGCTCCATCCAGCTAGCTGCTGCTGCTTCTCACAGGCTCTCCTGCTCTTTTGCCTTTTTACACTCTGCCCATCCCTCAAGCCTCAGTTTAATTGCCTCTTCTTCCAGGAAGCCCTCCCTGAATGACCCGCCGGGGCTCCATCTTCCTCTGACTTCCAAGGCTACATATTTTGTGCTCAGTCACATTTGCAGCAGCTGCTTTTTGATGCTTCATTGGGATCCAAATTCCCTGAGCAAAGGCCGATATTCTGCACTGTAGCATTTGCCACAGTGCAGTGCACACAGTAGGTGCTCACGAAACACTCACGCTTGTCAGCTGGGAGATTCCAGAAAATGAAACAGAATCCCGGTGTTCCTGAGACCAGCTCTTTTGTCTATCTTTGGAGTTTAAATATTCTTCAGAAAAAAATTCCAAATTTCACTCCGTCTTTACACCACAACCCCACCAATCTTTTCATGTCAGCCAGATGTACATTTCCCTCCTCTCCACCCGAAATACACTAGAATTTGAAAAATGAGGTGTTGGATCTGAGAGGGCAAGATAGAGGAGGTGCTCTCTAAACCCTGGCTATTCTTGTCAGGCTGAAGACTTGGGGAGGGATTAGCTCTGGGTGAAAGAAGGTTCTGATGGCTCAGCTCTGGGCTATTAGAGGTTGGTTTCCTACAGAGGGACAAACGGGATTTTGAAACATGAAGCTCTTGCTTCTGGAAGGTCAGCACTCTTGTTAGGCATCCCAGAGCACTGCCACTCCTCGGGGGCACGCTGGGAAACAGATCCGGTCACCTTGAGTTCGGGATTGAGGACTGGCGCTACCATCCCGGCTGTGGTGGGTGGAAGGTGGGCAGGGCTGAGGCCAGGCTGCTGCGGCTGCAGCAGGAAAACACACTGGTAGATGAGTTTGGATCACACTGGATCACACTGGCTTGATGGGGATCCACTGCCAGGCTTGTGGCCAGCAGTGGTGGGGGAGTTTCTAATTAAGAATTTGCAATTGTGACCAAGATAAATGACCGTTTGGTTTGGTGGGACCCTGGGGGCAGGGGCTTTCATACCATGTGGTTCTGTGTGGAGAGAGAGTCTTAGTGATCCGAATCCTGAGTCCCCCAGAGAAGCATAGAGGCCACGTCCTCCCCGGGTGAGTGAGTGAATGTTCATTCCTGGCTACCCTGAACACCAACCAGTCAATAACCGTAACAGCACTGTGCAGTTATCAAGCACTTACCACGTGCCAGACACTGTGCTGAGTGCTTTGCATACATTTTACCATCTAGTGTTTTACAGCAGCCCCATGAGGTGAGGGCCGGTATCTCCATCTTCTGGAGGAGGAAAGTGAGGCGCAAAGAGGCTGCATCATTCATGCAAATACACGGCAGGTTGTGACCCAAGAGCTCCTGTGCCATACTCTGCAACACTGTCTGCGGTTGGGTGGCGGCCTTCAGTCCTGGATGAGGAGGCTTCCGCAGGGTGCCGGAAGTTCTCAAGTCATCCGTGGCGCTCTGGCCCCTGTCTGGCTATGACTGGAAATCAGAGATTCAGAGATGGGTGGAGATGGAAGCTGACTGCCTTTCCTGGCCTGAGAAGATAATTGCTTGGTCAGAGCTGAGGAGGGACAGGGGATCAGCCAGTGCAACCATATCTCCTTCTCCAGATGAGGCTTTGGTGGCGGCCAGCCCCAGCTCAGATGCACAGCTGCGCGTCCCTGCTGTCCCCTCCGGCCCAGGGGCCACTAATCTCATGTATTCTCTGCCTGTTTACCCTGCTTCTCCTACACTTCACTCTGAGAGGCCAGGGGTCCGTTTGTCTTATCACCGTGTCCCTGGTGCCCATGCAGGCCTGGCCTGCGGGAGATGCTCAGTCAATATTTGTGCAAAGAATGAGAGGCTGAGGTGCTCAGCCTGCGGGCTCTGGGCTCTGTGGGGCAGGTCTCCCTACGTAAGGGCAGCAGTGACTCCAGGTTTCCACCTAGGAGTGCCAAGGGCTGGTACGAAGGGGCTGGGCGGGGGGGGGGGGCACTGGCCTGGAAGAGGTTCTGCCAGCAAATCCTCCTTAACGCCCCCCCGCAACCAGCCCCTTGACCCTGCCCAAGAGATACAAATGGAACAGGGGCAAATGATTCATCTACACAGCTGAGAAGTAAAGGGGGTGGAGGGGGTGGGCTAGGGGTGCGTGTTGAGGTATTGGCACCAAAAGATGGTTGGCTGCCGTTCTGGGTTTTGGCCCCCCCCCCCCGTTGCGCTGGCTGGGGAAGGGGTAGAGGACAGCCGGGCCCGGGGCTAGGCTGGAAGATGGTTGGCTGCCGTTCTGGGTTTTGGCCCCCCCCCCCCCGTTGCGCTGGCTGGGGAAGGGGTAGAGGACAGCCGGGCCCGGGGCTAGGCTGGGGCTCCAGACGAACTTCTGGAGGGGGAGGGGCACTCAGGCAGAAGGCCCTCGGAGAGCGCCCCCGGGGGGCGGGGCGGGGGAGAGAGGGTACGGAAAGAGGTGCCAATGGGTAGCCAGCGCCCTCGCTCCCCGGTCTCCCAAAACCCGGGGTGTAGGTGTGGCTCCCCCGGGTTTGGGTGGGTTGGCACAGGAACCGGCCTGTGGAGGGGGTGTCGCTAGCGCTGGTGGCTGGGGCGAGCGGGGAGAGGGAGCCGGCAGGGCGGCGCGGGGAGCCGTAGGGCGCGCGGTGGAGGTGTGGGGAAGAGCAGGGGGCGGGCGGCAGCCGAGGGGCGGGCGGCTTTGGGGGGTGGAGCCCGGACCGCAGCGCCTGCCGCTCGCTCGGCGCTGTAGCCGCCGCCGCCGCCGCCGCTGCTGCCGCTGCTCAGGACTCGGGACGCAGGGCGGGCGGGCGCTCGGCGAGGCTCAGGCGCTTGCGGCTGCTGCTCTCCTCCGGCGCCCCGGGCTGCGGCGCTCCGGGTCCCGGCCCACGGCCCGGCGCCCCTGGGGCCCTCGCGTTCCCGTCCCCGGTCCCGCGCCCTGCTCCGGAGAACGCTCTCAGCTGGCCCAGCCGTCCCGGGCTCGCGCCCCCGGGCCATGAAGAGGGGCCCGTGAGGGGCGCGCGGAGGCGGTGGAAGAGGAGGGAGGAGGGAGGCCGAGGAGGAGGGCGCGGGGGGAGGAGGATGCCGCCGCCGCCGCCGCCACCGCCACCGCCGCCCGCCGGCCCCCCGCGAGCCTGACTCCAGACCCGAGGATGGAGCCGGCGCGGGGCGCTGCAGCGGCTCCCGGTGCGCCCCCGACCAGGTACCGGCCGGGCCCGGCGGGCCCCGGGGCGGGCGGGCGCGGACACTGGCCGCAGCAGCCGGGAGGGGCGCGGGCGCGGTGGGAGGCGCCCCTCCGCTCGGGGACGGTCGCTCAGGGCGGTGCGGGGCGGGGGGAGGACAGCAGCTTGTCGGGCGCAGGAAAGGGCTTCCCGGGCTGGCGGTGGGTGAGCGCCGCGCTCACCCTAGCCCTCCCCGCCCCCATTTGGGGAGGGCAGCAAACTTGAGACGCGCGGCGGCCCCGGGGCGCCCGCTCCCCTTCGCTGCGAAGCGCACTCGAGGGCTGCCCGAGGCTCATCGTCCCACAGCCTGCCCGGCTCCGGGCTGCTGAGAAGCCTGGAAACCCTGAGGTCCCCACGCCTGCACCAACTTTCCAAACCAGGGTTGCACGCGGAGACAGGGGCAGCCTCCCGCTTCCTGCCCCCCCGCCCCTGCCCCGCACCGGCACCGACCACTCTGCGCTGAACTGGTCGGGGGTGGGGCGGGGCAGGGGCTGCCGGAAGGTGCAGAACCCCCGCGGAAGCCAGAACCACCCTCCTGCTCTTCCCTGGGTAGGACCCGGGGAGCAGCGCCTCCCGGGCTCTGGGAACCCAGAGCGGCCTTGGCCGGGAAGCTAGGGGTTAAAAGGTAAGACCTAATGGTCGTCCTAGGGTGGCACCTTGGCCTGATTTTCGATACCACAGGATACCTCCACCCCCATCCTGCGCCTGCCCCTTCCCAGGATTACCTTCCTCACCTCTGGTGCAGCTTTTCTCCTGATGGACTTGAACACTGCTCCTAAGCTGGTGGCTTCTAAGAAAGGCCACTGGGAGTCCAAGTGCCAGAGGATGATGGGCTTAGACCTTTAACAGAGAGGTGGGGGCAGGAGATGGGGAGGTGGATGTCCAGTCAAGGACAGACATTGAGCCCAGCATCTTCCCGAGGGCCGATAGGGGCTGGAGGCAGAGGGGACCTGGGATTGGGGACAGGAGGTAGGCACCCTGGCTGGGAGGCCAGAGGAACTGTAGGTATAAGAGGCAAGCAGGTGGGGGCCGGGGTACCAGGTACCTGCTTCAAGGGTTCCTCAACCCCTTGAGGTGGGGCTGGCTGTCTCAGGCAGAGAGACCTTACCTGGGCAGGCAGTACCGAGGCTCCAGTCCTCGGCTGCTGGGGGCACTTAACAGGCATCACCATGACCCTGTTTCTTTTTCTAAGTGCTCTCACCCTCATGACTCACACATCGGATTCACCAGGGAGGTATCAAGCCTCCAACCTATTCTCTTCCCCTCCCTCCTGGGTTTTCAGGGAGCTGCTGGGGAAAGGAGGGGGTGGATTTGCCCTGGGGCCTTAGCCCCCTGAGAGAGGCCAGGAGCCTGGCATTGCAAACTTTCATTTCCCTGCTGCTGTCCTGATCAGGGCAGGTGAGCGGCCTAGGCCAGGCCAGGGTGGGAGGGCAAGTGAGAGGAAGTCTCTTCTAATGATCCCCCCAACCCTGCTGAGGCTTTGAAATCATAGCGCCGCCTCCCTCCTGGCACAAACAATTAATGCCGACCTCCTCACCTCAAAGCAGAAACACGTTTCCCCCCTAAAATCCAAATGTCCCTCTTTGCTGGGTATTGCAATGTTTTTGGCCAGAGGTTTGCTCTTCTACATCTGAAGTCAAGCTCCTCTTGCAGACAAACTTCCCTCCTCCCTGGCCCTGAAGTCCCCCCCGCCATTAGAAGGGATGTAGAGCCCCCTTACCTCCCTGTTCCCCGCCCACAGGGCCCTACTTCCAGAGGAGGAGTGGTGCCGATGGTGCTGATATAGGGGTATGTGTGTACCGGCTGCACACACATGGAGGAGGTGTACATCTGTGCTCCAGAGTCTGCAGGGGGGCCCAGATGCCATGCTCTCAATGCGGGGGGGCAGGCTTGTGCCCCACCCCCAGTTCCCCTTGCCCACATTCGTGTTTCTCTCCCTTGCCCACTGTGGGTCTCTCTTTACTTTTCCAACTCACTCTGCATTGGTGCGGGGAGAGAGCATTTGATATTCATAATCTGGTTCAGAGAAGGTCCCGAAGCCCTGAGTCACTGTATGGTTTCTATGGAAACAGACTTGTTCAGAGGACTCGGTGTAGCTGTAGCGCGGCCGGCGCTGGTGGGGGAGAAGGGAAACATATAGTAAAATGAGGCTCCACAAGTGTGGCAGGAGTTGGACCAACTCCCTTCAAGGTGGGCAGGGAGAGGCTGGGCAAGGCTCTGGGGTCCTTACAGGAGGGGCTGCCTCTCCCCACCCACTGGGGTTACGCCCCTCCGCCCCAGGAGCTGCTCGGCTCCCTCTGTGGCTCTTGGCAGGTTGCTGCTTCTCCCATGGGCTTTCTGACTAGGTGCCAAGGCTTATGGCTGCCACCATATGCCTCAGTCTCCTCCTCTGTGAAATGGGGAAAATAAGAGCACTTTACCTACCTCATAGGGTTGTTGGGAAGGTCGAATGCGTTAATATGAGGAAGACACTCAGAACGCAGCCATTAGTAAGTGTTCAATAAGTGTCATTGTTATTAATTCAGGGTGTTGGAAGGAACTCCCCTGGCAGTGCATTCACCTGGATCCATCCTCTGTGTTTGGCAGGTGGTCTTGACATCTGGCAGGGCTGGGCTCCTGCTTTGGAAGAGCCTCCCCAGCAGTGCCGGTACACCCCCAGCTGGGAACCAGCCATCCATTTCTTCCTCCCACGGAGCACTTATTTAGGTTGCCGAGGGCTCCACGCTAGGGAGTCCTGGCTCCCGTTCAGACCCCACCTGTCTAGGAGCTTTGTGGGAACAAATCCTCCAAGTCCAAATGGTTGGGCAGCTTCCCGCCTCAGCCCCCTTGAAATTGGGCCAGCGGTAGAGGGGCAGGAGAGGTCCAGGCTCTGAGGAGAGAGAGAGGGGTCTGGAATGGGGCAACTCTCCCTGATCCTGGAGAGGCCAGTTCACCTGGCTGGAGAAGCATCTCCCGATGATCCACCAAAGAGGGGTCAGGAACTCTCCAGAAAGATAACAGACGCTGGCCTCCTCATCTCCGCAGGTTAGAACCTCTGTTGCTGAAGTGTTCCCAGCGTACCCTACAAGTCTGGACTGGCTCGGGGCTCCAGCCTGAGGCACCAGCTGATGTGCTACTGGGAGAGGGGCCTGCGCACTTCTGCTTACCCCAGAAGCGCCTGCCTCGGCAGCATCTGCGCGTGGCTTGAGGGCATTCTGAGCTCCAGTGATGACCCAGCCAGTCTCCCTCACCGGCACTTCTTTCAGTTGCTGCCCTCCCCGCCCTGGCCTGCAGACAGCCCCTCCTCCTTTCCATGTCACTGTTCCCCTCCTCCCCTCCCATAAGGTGGGCTTCAGCTCCAAGCTCCCTAAAGGCAATCCCTGTATCAGTACCAGCTCTCAGAGCTGCAAAGCATCCTCCATATCTGCTTGTCCTTCCTTCTATTTTACAGATGGGCAAACTGAGATTCTTGGGGTTTGCCTGCTAAAGCCATCACCCAAGCTAGCCGTGGCTGCTCCCAGCTCCACCCCAGCCCTGGGGATGCCCACCCATCTTCCCTGGCTCTCCAGGTAGCCCCAGATGCTGCCCAGAACCTTCCCTACCCTCCTCCATGCTGACAGTTTCCTGCCAAGGTTCTTCCCCCAGGTCTTTCTGGACCGCTTTGCCATCCTCACTGGTGTTCACAACACCTTCTAATTTAATATCCTCTGCAAATTTCATTAACGGACTGTTTACTCCCTCTCTCAGGATCATTAATGAAGATGTTAGATCAGATCTGACCCAGCGCTGGGTCTTGGCAGCCCTGCCCCCTCTCCCAGACTCTGTCCCTCAACCCCTTACCCCTGGCTTTGCCTCCTCCACCCAGGACCCTTGGGACCTGCCCCCTCTTGCTTTCAGCCCCGTGACAAGCGCTTAGGGCCAAGTCTGTTTGAATTAATTTTGTAAGATTGCTTGAGGTGCTGTATCAAATGCTTTGCTAAAAATCAAGATATATTACCCTGCCTGCATTTCCTTCATCTACCAGTCTTGTAGTTCTATCAAGAAAGCTATCAAGTTTGTCAGGCATGATTTGTTCTTTATAAAGCCCCACGGTGCCGTGTGGGGCACAGAGTTCCTGCGTTTTCTAAATGTTTAGAGATTCCCTCTTTGTGTTTGCTCCTTGATTAGAGTTGCAAGGCTGTGGGCTGGGAATTGTCGGGAATGCTCATCTCCTCCTCTGGGATGGGGAACAGAGCACAGCCCTCCCCTTCTGCCGGTCTCTGCTTGGGGGAGCGAGTAGTTTAGCACCCTCTGAGTCCCTGTCGCGTTCTGGGGGCCCCAAGCTGTGCACTGGGGGTGGGGGTGTGCAGGGGGGCCTGGTGCCCTCCCTCAGGGATTCTGTAAGCAGATGAAGATGACAGACAAGTCTGATGCTGACATTCTGAAAGTATCCCTGAGTGAATACCTCGGACCATGCACTGAGAGCGTTACCATAACGCTAAGAGCATTATGTTTGAGATCTTAGTTAAGCCCCTCACCTCCCCTGGGAGGTGGGCGTGATCTCCCCTCCCCAGGGGCCTGCTAAGGTCTTGGGAGGGCAAGGCTGCCCTGGATCCAAGGTCTGGGTGTCACCCTCTGCTGTGTCGCTCCTAACCACTTAAGTACACCTTACAGGGTGTACAGCGTCAGGAGAGTAACTGGAGTGGTTCAGACCAAGGGTTTTAGCGGACCAGGGAGGGAAGGAAGGGAAGCCTTGAGGGAACACCTTGGACAGGGGAGGACTTCGCTGCATGTGCAGCTCACGCACAGCACCCCGTGGCCCGCATCCAGTTCCTTACCCCGCCGCTTCTCAGCTGTGGGAACAAGTTGCGTAACCTCTGTGAGCCTCGGTCCCTCACCTGTGAGATGGGCCCTCCACGAGCAGCTGCCATTATATCTTCTGGAGGTCCCTGTTGACGTAGGGGCAGGGATACTCATCCGATTGTCATGTTAGCAGTGAGGGGCTCCCCCTAACGCTTCTCATCCAGGAGACAGAGGACTGACAGATTGAACTGTCTGGCATCCTTGGGACCAGCTGCAGGCTGGTGGTAAGTTCTGGGCTTAGGGACCAGGGGGGACCTCTGGGCCTTGAGCCCAAACCCTTTGGCCCGTTCCAGACCACTTCAGGCAAGGTGGTAATGAAGACATCTTTGGTGTCCTCTTGGCGCATAGGATTTGGTCATTCCTGGCCATGAAGCCACCCACTCCCCCTCTACTTGCCTAGCCAGACCTGGAGCCCTGAGTGGGGAGCAGAGTGTGTTTTGGTTACTTTCTATCACGCGGGACGCAGCACCAGGCTGGTGCACACCCATTATCTCTTCTAATCTTTGCGATGATCTCCCCTTTGTCATTCAGCTGGGGAGGTAGTACCCCCTGGGAAGTGGTGAGAAGGTACCCAAGCGCACGCATGTAGTGTGCTGGGAACCAGGCAGGAAGGGCCATAGGCAGCCCGCATCCCTCCAGCTGACACCGCAGGGGCCTGATCCTTGGAGACGGTCACTAGGTTGGATGAGCCCACGTCTGGGTTTGGGTGAATGCCGAGGTCAGGGTTGGCACCAGTGTGTGGGGGGACCCTGGTGGCCACCTTGGCCCTGGCACACCCTGCCCCTTCCCTCTAGTCTCCTGGGGCTGGGTGCCAATCTTGCTCTTGGGTGTGGCCTGGGGGCTTAAGCTTTGTGGTGAGGGCTGGGGCTTGGGGGTCCTCGGAGCTGAGCTTGAATCCTGGCCCTACCACGGACTAGCTTGCCCGAGCGTCATGCTCCTCATCTGTGAAAGGTGGCAGTGGTACCTGCGGTAGGAACCCACTCGATGGGAGCCAGGACTGTGATTATATCTGGGTATCCGCTCCTGCAGCCCCTCCATCCAGTGTAATAGCCCCCAGGCTCAGGTGAGCCTCCCCCCGCGCCCAGCCCTCCCTCCCTCATCCCCAGGGGCCAGCTGGGCCTTAGGCAGGTGGCCCGAGACTGGAGACTCCAGGATCCAGGGACAGATGGCCCCCCGCCCGGCTCCTCCAGCAGCAGCTGCCTGTGCTTTAGCTCCTGTTGGCGGTTTCCCATCCTTGAAGCTGGGAGGAGGGGCTGAAGCCCCGGTATCCAGGGGGTGGGGCCTGGGTACTCTCCGACTCAGGCTGTGGCTGCTGCGGAGGGGAGGGGGGACAGGAAACCGGGGCCTTTCCGCCTAGTGTCGGTGCAGAAGGGTCCCGCCTACCACAGGCGGTAGGCCGGGCTGTGGTAGGATCAGCCTGAGACAGGGAACCGGGCCCTTCTGACTCACTGCTCCCAGGCGGGGAGTCCAGCACGCTGGAGCCTTGTGCCAGGAGGTCGGTCCCTCTCCCCGCTGCTGGGGAAAACTTCCCTCAGGTCGGGCCGGACCCGCTGGGCCCAGGGCGGGGCAGTAGGTAGTCTCTGCAGCCCGAACAACAAGGGTCTCCAACCACACAGATGGTGGGAGCTTCATGGAGGAGGCTGTGGCACAGTTTTAATTCCTTGAACGTTTCCAGGCCACTGTAGCCTGTTTGTAGCTTACAGGAGTCCCTAAAAAGCATGCCCAGGGTTCTCACTTAATGAGTCCTGCTCTGTGCCCAGCCCTGTGCTAAGCTTCATCAGCTTTCTGTCTCACAGCCCAAATACTCGAAAGATTCTGTGATCGTCTTTCCCATTTCATAGATAAGGGCAACTGAGACCTATTGAGGTTAGGCGCCCTGCACAAGGTCTCATAGCCGTAATGCATCAGGAGTGGGAGTCAACCCGGGCCTGGCTGGCCCCGCAGCCAGGGTGCCCAACCACCACCCAGCCTGCTGCCTTGCATGCCTGTGGGTAACTTCTCAAGGAGGCTTGAGACAGCATGCGTGTCCCCAGGGTCCTCACTTGTGGACGCTGGAGACACCAGAGCTCATAAGAGGCCGCCAGGCAGCTCTGCTGATGGTGAAAAGTTGGTGGACGGTCACTCTCTGGATGCTTGTCTGTGGAACCATGAGTGTAAGAACTTGCCCTCGTTGGAGGGGCCCGAAGGATGTTCTGGTTCTGTGGGGTCTGTGGATAAGCCACAGGGCCCGGGGCCTATAGAGATTGTACACGAAATCCATGTTCGTGTCGGTGCAGATTCTGGGGAGAAGGACCATAGACCTCACAGTGTTTCAGACTCCAAAGAGAAAGAAGCCCTGGGGCCTCCAGTAACCCCTTGGCTGACCCGGGCCACAGAGGCTGAGTTTGGACCCCATCAGATCGCCTCCCCTGGAAGGTTGCACTGGCTGAACTATATGTGGGCGTGCCGCTCGCCTTGAAGGTTGATTCAGGACACAGCCCTGCGAAGCTTCTCCTTGGACTTATTAGGTGTGCGGTCTACCTGCTCAGGGCTCTCTAGGAGACCCTTAAGAAGAAACCTTGTGCTGGATTCAGTATCAGTAATAGCTGGGTATCTCTTGAGCAGGTGCTTTAATCTTCATCTCACGGATCCTATGAAACATGTAAGTGAAATATTTCCTTTTTCCCGCTGGCAGCCAGGTAGCTCTGACCTGTCTGTGTCGCCCAGAAGTGTCTTGGATGGCTCCTAGTTCTTGCAGACTTTCGTACCCCTGTTTTCCCCTTGCCTCATTTTCATCACCCCGTTTTCCTTAGGAAGAAAAAACCTTGCCGTTTTATGTGTTTTAGCCTTAACTAAACAAACATTTATGGTGGATCGATGCTGGCTACCGCAGACGCGGGGATTAAGCATTTCCTTTCTGCAGTCTCCATCCCAGAGGCCTGTTTGCCAACTCTCCCCCCCTCCGCCCCCGTCCAGTTCCTGGGACCCCAGAGCCTTGGGGCCCCTCCATACTGGCTCCCGAGTCTGGTGAGAAATACAATGTTCAGGTTTCTTCCTCTGCTTTTCCTGTCTCCCCAGGGCTTCACAAAAGGAGGAAAAAAGTGGACAGGGAGAAAAAACGGGGAGGGGAGTCATTTCCCCAACTCAGGCCTTAGCTGCTCCTCAAAGCCCCAGCCCCCCTTTTGAGGTCTCGCCCTTTTTCAGCTGCTGCCTTGTCTCAGCAGCCCCAGGTGACTGCTGTCCCCCACCTGAGCAGACCAAGCCTAGTGCTGGCAGAAAGGTGGTGAATTCAACCCTGGTGCCTTGGAAATGGGGGAGGAGAGAGCTGGCCGGCAGTGCCCTGGGGGCTGAATCGGGGGCACAGTGAGAGGCCAGTGCTGAGTTTCAGTGCCCCGCCCTGTCATCACTTGCCCCTCCAGTTCTTGCGTGGGGTAGCTTCACTCTGTCCCCCAAGGTTAATAAACTCGAACTGAATCAACACACTCAGTATAAACTGTGCCTTCCTCCCACCCGTCTCCTGTCTCCTCCCACTGGGGAGCTACAGTTAACTGGTTCAGTGCAAGTTCTTGTGGTTGTTCATGCATAAATTCAAATATATAGATATATATTCACACACGTGCCCTTTTTGAAAATGAGAAATGGTGGCACACTATTGCCCATGTCTTTTTTGGCCCTAGATTTTTTACTTAATAACTTCATCTCACGGATCCTATGAAACATGTAAGTGAAATATTTCCTTTTTCCCGCTGGCAGCCAGGTAGCTCTGACCTGTCTGTGTCGCCCAGAAGTGTCTTGGCTGGCTCCTAGTTCTTGCAGACTTTCGTACCCCTGTTTTCCCCTTGCCTCATTTTCATCACCCCGTTTTCCTTAGGAAGAAAAAACCTTGCCGTTTTATGTGTTTTAGCCTTAACTAAACAAACATTTATGGTGGATCGATGCTGGCTACCGCAGACGCGGGGATTAAGCATTTCCTTTCTGCAGTCTCCATCCCAGAGGCCTGTTTGCCAACTCTCCCCCCCTCCGCCCCCGTCCAGTTCCTGGGACCCCAGAGCCTTGGGGCCCCTCCATACTGGCTCCCGAGTCTGGTGAGAAATACAATGTTCAGGTTTCTTCCTCTGCTTTTCCTGTCTCCCCAGGGCTTCACAAAAGGAGGAAAAAAGTGGACAGGGAGAAAAAACGGGGAGGGGAGTCATTTCCCCAACTCAGGCCTTAGCTGCTCCTCAAAGCCCCAGCCCCCCTTTTGAGGTCTCGCCCTTTTTCAGCTGCTGCCTTGTCTCAGCAGCCCCAGGTGACTGCTGTCCCCCACCTGAGCAGACCAAGCCTAGTGCTGGCAGAAAGGTGGTGAATTCAACCCTGGTGCCTTGGAAATGGGGGAGGAGAGAGCTGGCCGGCAGCGCCCTGGGGGCTGAATCGGGGGCACAGTGAGAGGCCAGTGCTGAGTTTCAGTGCCCCGCCCTGTCATCACTTGCCCCTCCAGTTCTTGCGTGGGGTAGCTTCACTCTGTCCCCCAAGGTTAATAAACTCGAACTGAATCAACACACTCAGTATAAACTGTGCCTTCCTCCCACCCGTCTCCTGTCTCCTCCCACTGGGGAGCTACAGTTAACTGGTTCAGTGCAAGTTCTTGTGGTTGTTCATGCATAAATTCAAATATATAGATATATATTCACACACGTGCCCTTTTTGAAAATGAGAAATGGTGGCACACTATTGCCCATGTCTTTTTTGGCCCTAGATTTTTTACTTAATAATATATTTTGGGTGATGTTTCCACATCAGTGCTTACACATCTGTGGAGCCTTCTCGGACAGGATCAGTTGAAAAGAAAACCCTAGGGTCGGGGAGAATGCTAATCATGAAGGGGTTAAGCCTCTAGGGAAGCGAAGGGATGCCCACATGTGAGTTTTAGGAGGTTTAAGAACCTTCTAATCGTGTGTATAAAATTGTGGGCACAAATGGATCTTCCTGGGAAGAAGGGTTGTGTCTCTCCAAGGGGGGTCCGTGGCCCAGAAAAGACAAAGACCCATAGCACTGTGTTTGCATGGGATTTAATAGAGCAGGTGGCAGGGGCTAACTCTGCAGAGGGCAGAGCCCCTTGGGCCTCACTGGGGCAGCCACAGATCAGACTGAGGCAGGGGCAGAGCTGCCAGCCCTGGTATATTCTTGGAAGGTGACTGGGGCCTTCCCACTTCCAAAGGAGGGTCCCCCAGCCTGCAGCGAGGGTGGCCCTGACTCTGAGGATGGAGTATGGGGCCTTCCTGGGATCAGAAAACTCCAGTGGCCAGACCTGGGAAGCCCTTAGAGTCATTGGATCTATGGAAAAACTGAGGCGCAAAGAGGCCAGGCGGGTGAGTCCAAGGTCACCCAGCCAGGGAAGTGCAGAGCCTGTGGGCTGCCCCTGCCTGTGACATTCAGTTTAGGGTTCCTTCCCCTGCCAGAGCAGAATGAGACTAGGGAGCGGAGGCCCTCCAGATGATGTGAGGCTGCCTGTTGCTGCTTGCCTCTTGGTGTGTGGGTGAGGGAGAGGGGGTGCACAGAGCAGGGCCCGTAGCTCGGGTGGCGTGTCATCCTCACACCTCATGCCACCTGCAACATCACCTCCCGCTGCCTGCATCCTCGCATTAGGCTGCAGCCAACCAGCCAGGACTTCTGAGCACAGCAAAGACGCAGCGCTAAGAGGCTGCACTACAGGACTTGGCCACTAGAGGGAAGTAGGAAAGCCACTGCGGTGGCTCCTCAGGAGAAAGCTCCCAGGCTGGGAGAAGAGCCGAGGGAAGAAGGGGTTTGGGGCACAGGCCTGCCTGGCAGAGGTCTGGGCACAGCGGTCAGGGAGAGTGATGATGTGTTCTGAGGGGCTTCCCTGAGACAAAAAGCAAACAAGACATTTAATGATGATAATAGTAACTTACATTTGTTGAGTGCCTACTCCACGCCAGGCACTGTATTAACTAATTAGTCCTTATAACAGCCTTGTTAAGATTGTCCCTACTTCTCAGGTGAGAAAACAAAGGTCCAGGGAGATTGAGAAATCTGGCCATCAAGGGGGCTGGTGCCAGAGCCAATGTCCCAAGCACAAGGCTGTGCCATATTATATGCCTGTTCATATAACCACTGCTATGGTTATACCTCCTTTACGGGTGGGGAGACTGAGGCTCAGAGACAACTGGTGAGTCACGCAGGTCCATGCACCTGCTAAGTGACAGATCCAGGTGGGTATGTTTTCATGGCTTGAGCTCTTAGTTCTGAATTACAGTTCTCCCAGGAAGAGGTGTTCTCCACTCCCATCCTGTGCCCTGCTTTGAAGGTGGCTGATACTAAAGTGTGAGCTTTCTTTTGGGAGTGGGTGACTTAAAACAGAAGTTACAGATTCTTGGCCCCTGTGTCTAAGGCTCACCTGGATTTTGACTAACCAGAGGTGGAGGGAGGCCATGCCAGAGGCTGCTAGAAGCCCAGAGAGGGGCTCTGGAGCTCACAGTCTGGCTTAAAGGATGAGGGCCTTGAGGAGTCCTTTGCAGTGGCCAAAGCTCCCCTGGGAACAAAGGGCCTGGCCTCAGGGCCTCTGGTTTCCAGGACAGATGCCTTCAGCATACCAAGGATGCTTGGCCGGCCGTGGGCCTGGCTCTGCCAGGCTGGCAGGAGAGCAGGGGCAGTTTTAGGAGGGCCAGACTTCTTCCATCTTCCCGTTCCCATGCCCTCGCTTTGCCCTCCTGGGGCGGGGGGAGGGGGATGGCTTGTGTCTGGGCCTTCAAACACATTCCCCTCCTGTGTGTCCAGGCTGCACCTAGTGAATCCGAGTCTTACTTTTTTAGGGATTTATAACATTGCAATGATGCTTTAGTTACTTCTGATTTATTGACAAAGAGAGCAGGTTTCAGGCCTGGCCTTAACGTTTCTTTGGGTGGCGGTTGGGAGGGGAAGTGGGGGGAAGAAACTACAGATGCCTCCAGCATACCAAGGATGCTTGGCCGGCCGTGGGCCTGGCTCTGCCAGGCTGGCAGGAGAGCAGGGGCAGTTTTAGGAGGGCCAGACTTCTTCCATCTTCCCGTTCCCATGCCCTCGCTTTGCCCTCCTGGGGCGGGGGGAGGGGGATGGCTTGTGTCTGGGCCTTCAAACACATTCCCCTCCTGTGTGTCCAGGCTGCACCTAGTGAATCCGAGTCTTACTTTTTTAGGGATTTATAACATTGCAATGATGCTTTAGTTACTTCTGATTTATTGACAAAGAGAGCAGGTTTCAGGCCTGGCCTTAACGTTTCTTTGGGTGGCGGTTGGGAGGGGAAGTGGGGGGAAGAAACTTAAATGGTGTCCTCCCTGAAAGATGCTCCTCTTTAAAGAAAACCTTGGGTGAATTGTTTTTGGAACTGGAATCCTAGAGTTAAGTGGAGTCTCTTTAAGGCTTCTGTTTCCAGTCTTGGTGGGGACCAAAGGGTGTTGGATGTAGTTGAAGAGGGAGTGGGTCAGGGAGGAGGGTTCGAGCATGGACTCTAGAGCATACCGCCTGACCTGGTATTCTGGCTCTACCTCTTACTAAGGGTGTGAGCTTGGGGAAGTTATCTAACCTTGCAGAACCTCAGTCTCCTTGTCTGTAGAACGGCACTATGACCTCCTAAGGTTAGTGAGGGCTAGACGAACTGATGCCTGGGAAGGGAGCATATGCCTGGGAGAAACATCTCGAATGCCCAGTAAGTGCTTGCTTTCCTTTGTATTATTTTACCCGTAGTGCCCAGAACAGTGCCTGGCTCCTACTGGGTAACTAACATGCTTGTGAATAAATACAAAGGAAATACAGCAGAACGAAACAGCATTGCAACTAAAGAATGGACCCCTAAATAACTTAAAAACATTACTTTGCATGAATATTGGTGGCTTTCCCTCCCTGTTCTCTAAAGGTGTTCACATTTGTCTTGGGGCACTTGGAAAGGGTGGGCCTGCGCTTTGCAGGGGAGTCACATTTAATGCAGAGAAGCTGTTCTCTCTGGGTACCGATGGAGACAGCCTCTTATGCTGTCGTGGGGTGAGGCAGGGTGGGATGGGATGTGGTCAGGGCTGTGGTGTTTCTCTGATCACATTGGAGTTTCCCTAGAATTTAGACTGTGCTTTCCCCTATTTACTGCCACCTGGTGACATGGTACTGCTTCCTCTAGGTACCAAGTGGAGTTTCATACTTAAAACAGGACTCCTAGACCCCAGAGCCTCAGCCAGCCCCCTGCCATTCTCACTCCAGCTTCTGTGCCCCTCCTCAAGCTTCAGCATGTTTCTTGCCCACTATGCTGGTGTGAAAGGGCCACAGCACTGGCCTGAGAGTCTGTCCCAGAGGGATTCGAGTCTCTGCTACTTCTTACTTGCTTATCATGCCCATTTGCTTAGTCTTGGAATCTTAATTTCATCCTCTGAACAACGGGAGTGAGGACGGTGACCTTCCAGAGGGGGCTGTAAGGAATAACATGATGTGGCAAGTTGGGTGAGTGAGCCGAGCCAGGCAGCACTGCAGGTTTGGGAAATGAGGACCTACTCGCCCTGCCCTCAAAGGGGTCGATCCATACAGGGGATGTGGGAAGGATATTCACAAGGCACAGGAGTTCACCCCATCAGCCACGAGCCAGTAGATCGACCAGACCAGACAGCAAAGGGAAGAAACATGCTCTAAGTCTCAGAAACCGTCTGAACATCCCCTTCTAATGTCCGGTCCCTCTCATGCTGATTCACAAACAAATGGGGGGCATTAATGGAATGCATGTTTGAAGGCCAAGTACAGGTAACCTGGAGGAACAGTAAGTCACATCTCCTTAGAAGGAAGGAGAGTGGGCTCTGGGGAACCTGCTAGATGGGGGTAATCCAAGCATGTGAGTTCAGGCAGATTTCTCCACCTCTCTGTGCCTCAGCTTTCCCTCCTGTGAAATGGAGCCAATACTGGCTTCCATGTAAAGTTCTTGCGGGGAATTGATGAGCTAGGGCCGGGAAACCGCTTAGCACTTAGGAAATACTCAGTAGACACTAACAAAAATAATGTTGCCGTCTTGGTGTTTTAACTTAGGATCTGTGAAGAGCATCCAGATCCCGGATGCTCCCTGGTCCACTTTTGCTTTGAGTTTCAGGTAGCCGTTCTCCTCTCTCCGTGTGGTTAGAAGAGGAACCTCACTTCCTGGCTGTCCCCTCCTCGTGGGCCTCAGCGTGTGGGTGGTCTCGACTGAGCCACCGCTTCCGCCTGGAGATCTGGGGTGAGCACCCCTGTCCTTGCTGACTTCCACTAACCCCCCTCTTGGGGAATCACTGAACAAGTTGAATTGCAAAGGGTCAGGGTGCTCTGCTGATTTTAACTGCAGAACCAGTCTGGACTGTGCCCCGGCCCCACTTGCTGGGACAACTTTGACTCTGACTGTTCCGTTCTTGGGCACTAGCCGCTGTGTCTGGTTGGGTCAGTCTGGTCACCAGAGCTGAGCTGAGCTCGCCAGGCCTGGGGGTGTTTGCGGCCGGTGGATTTCTTCGCAGCTCCCTCTGGCGGTAGCTGGGAGGGGTGCCTCCACTGGGGGGGTGGGGGGGTTGCCCAAGTGGGGCACCAACGCTCAGCCAGCTGGGCGGGCAGGCTTGCCAGCTCCCTGCCCACTGGGGCGTGGTCTGAGCGCAGGGACTGAGTGCCTCCCCTGGGGGGGGGGGGTTGCCCAAGTGGGGCACCAACGCTCAGCCAGCTGGGCGGGCAGGCTTGCCAGCTCCCTGCCCACTGGGGCGTGGTCTGAGCGCAGGGACTGAGACTTGCTGGAAGGGTATAGTAGGGGGTGGAAGAGGTGGGTGAAGGGGGTGGGATGCAGCCCAGGCCTCAGAGGGCTGCGTCCAGGGGATCCGAGATGGCGGTGGGTTATTTGGAGCTCTGAGTCAGTGATAAATCTGGGAGAGCAAGCAGGGCCTTTGCTGCCCAGCCCTGGAGAGCTGTCTGTGGGGCGCAGGACACAGGAGGGAAGGGGTGGGGAGGGAGGAGCTTGGAGCCCCCCCTTCAGCACCCCTGCCTTCCCTGTCTGCTTGCAGCCTTCTGGCCACAGGGCTGCTGCACAGGCAGTGACTGCCGGCTGGGCCTGGAGACCTGGCGGCTGCGGACTGCCCAGCTCAGAACAGCTCCCCTTTGGTGAGTCGTGGAGTCCTCTCTGCCTCGCCTTCCCCAGGGCTGTCTCCGAGCTAGCCCATCTCGGGGGCGGCTCTCGGACGCCCAGGTTAGCTCCTCATCCCCACTTTCCCTGCCCTCCCATCCCCCATGCTTTCTCCTCAGTTCCTTGAGATGCCCCTTCTGTACCACCCCTTCCTCTTCTCACTGCCCTGCCTGGGTTCTCTGGGGCCACTGTTGGATCACAGTGGGGTCCCTGTGCTTACCCTGTGGGCAGAAGGGGGTGAGGGCCTAAAGATGGAGGCCCTTGAGGACTGGCTCGGGGAGGGGGGCTGGAGGAACCAGTTCACTCTGCTGACAGTAGGGTCATCTACCCCATGGCCTGGACCCCTCCCTCAGTGGCCAGGAGCAAATCCTGGAGGGCGCTGGGGCCCAGGAAGGGATGCTTCTCAGCAGCCCCTGGACCCTGTCTCTGCTCTGGGCCAGCTGACTCTTCGGGACTCCGTAAGTCCCAGGAGTTCTCTTCTGGAATAAGCTGGTCACCTGCATCTGTAAATTTGGGGGGCGGGGGGGGGAGGGCATGACACAGTTGTCCACCTTTCCTGGCCCAGTAGGCATGGGATGCTAGCAGCCTACCAACTCACGGTGTGCCGGGGTTCTTTCTGCATGAGGACTTGGGTCAGGGGGAGGCATCCGACATGGACTCTTCTTCCTCTTGGGGGTGGGCAGGGGCTGGAGGAAAGATGACCACCTGGGGAGCTGGGTGCCAGCTCGTGGGGGTGAAGAAGATGCAGGTGCGCCCAGGAGATGCCGGCAGGGGTGACAGGCAGTGACAGGGGAATGGCTTGAGGTGGGAACTGGTCATTCCCAAGTGTGGGAGTTGGGAGTGTTAGGGTCTTGCCCAGTCAGGCCCCACTAAGGAACTCAGTTCATGATGGGAGGCCCCGCAGCCTTCTGTAGGGTAAACCCCAGGGTATGGGAATCAGTCCCTAATAGCTCCCAGGAGTTCCCAGAGAATGGTCAGGTCTAGTGCAGGAGCCATTTAGGCCTCAGCTGCATGTGTGAGCGCTGGGGCACGGAGCTGGAGCCCTTCCCCAGGCGGGCTGGAGACCAGCTTCTCCAAGGGAGTAAGCCAGTGCCCCTGGCCTTGGGAGGCACCCAAGCCCGGCTGCTCCCTGATGGCTGCCCGCCTTTGCCCACAGACCTCACATGGTGGAGAAGCAGCCCCATGAAGGTGCCCAGCCATGCAATGTTCCTGGAAGGCCGTCCTCCTCCTTGCCCTGGCCTCCATCGCCATCCAGTACACGGCCATTCGCACCTTCACCGCCAAGTCCTTCCACACCTGCCCGGGTCTGGCGGAGGCGGGGCTGGCCGAGCGGCTGTGCGAAGAGAGCCCCACCTTCGCCTATAACCTCTCCCGCAAGACCCACATCCTCATCCTGGCCACCACGCGCAGCGGCTCCTCCTTCGTGGGCCAGCTCTTCAACCAGCACCTGGACGTCTTCTACCTGTTTGAGCCCCTCTACCACGTCCAGAACACGCTCATCCCCCGCTTCACCCAGGGCAAGAGCCCCGCGGATCGGCGGGTCATGCTGGGAGCCAGCCGCGACCTCCTGAGGAGCCTCTACGACTGTGACCTCTACTTCCTGGAGAACTACATCAAGCCGCCGCCCGTCAACCACACCACCGACAGGATCTTCCGCCGCGGGGCCAGCAGGGTACTGTGCTCGCGCCCCGTGTGCGACCCTCCGGGCTCCGCGGACCTGGTGCTGGAGGAGGGGGACTGCGTGCGCAAGTGCGGCCTGCTGAACTTGACGGTGGCCGCCGAGGCCTGTCGGGAGCGCAGCCACGTGGCCATTAAGACGGTGCGGGTGCCCGAGGTTAACGACTTGCGGGCCCTGGTTGAAGACCCCCGGTTAAACCTCAAGGTCATCCAGCTGGTCCGAGACCCACGTGGCATTCTGGCTTCCCGCAGCGAGACTTTCCGCGACACGTACCGGCTCTGGCGGCTCTGGTACGGCACCGGGAGGAAGCCCTACAACCTGGACGTGACGCAGCTGACCACGGTGTGCGAGGACTTCTCCAACTCCGTGTCCACCGGCCTCATGCGGCCCCCGTGGCTCAAGGGCAAGTACATGCTGGTGCGCTACGAGGACCTGGCCAGGAACCCCATGAAGAAGACCGAGGAGATCTACGGCTTCCTGGGCATCCCCTTGGACAGCCACGTGGCGCGCTGGATCCAGAACAACACGCGGGGAGACCCCACCCTGGGCAAGCACAAATACGGCACCGTGCGAAACTCGGCGGCCACGGCCGAGAAGTGGCGCTTCCGCCTCTCCTACGACATCGTGGCCTTTGCCCAGAACGCGTGTCAGCGGGTGCTGGCGCAGCTGGGCTACAAGATGGCCAACTCGGAGGAGGAGCTCAAGAACCCCTCCATCAGCCTGGTGGAGGAGCGGGACTTCCGCCCTTTCTCGTGACCAGGGCTCTGTGGGTGGGGGCGAGGGGGACACGGTGTCGGTTTTGATAACATGGACCGTTTTGAACTGTTGCCTTATTTCCCCCTCCCTCTCCCACCCCGTCTTTGTGTCCTCCCTGCCCCCTGTCCAGACCCCGCTTCCTCTGCCTCTCTTTGTCTCTGAAATTTGCACTAAGTCTTGGACAGGAATCTCTGGGGCAGAGGGGGCCTGAAGTGGGGTCCAGCCCCAGCCCCACCCCGTTCAGACACAAGGATGTGTGTCTCTGGTAGATCGTGACAATGTTTACAAGCACCGCACTTACACATTCACATATGCGCGCACACACACGGGCACCTGAGAGGAGAGACACCCCAAACCACACAACTTCTGAAGCTTCTCCAATGGACGAGTGGCGAGGGTATGGTAGTTTTTGCACTGTCTTACTTCTACGAGGTAAGAAGTTAAAAACGAAAAGGCCACCTCTCTCTAATTTATGAATGGCGTTTGTCCCTCCCCATCCTACTTCTGCCCCCCAATGCCCACTGCCCCTCCCTCCCTTGGAGCAGAGAAACTGCCCCCTCCTGCCCGCCCTTGCCTGTCAGGTGAGCAGGTTTTTACTGTGAGGTGAATGTGGACCTTGTTTATTTTTTCCAGTCTGTGGCAATGCTGTTCATCTGTCTGAGTCTTGTGGCTGCCCCTGGACCAGTGATGGCTGATAAATGTTATGGTTTTCTGATTGATCTTGGGGTCCATCTGTGATATTTCTTTGTGCCAAAAAGAAAAAAAAAAAGAGTGGTTCGGTTTGCTAAATGAACATTGAAATGCTTTATCTGTGTTTTCTGTAAATAAAAGAGTGCAATAATGTCTGAGTGCGATTATGGGACATTCTGAACGGGCAAAGGCAGAAATCGGTGGGGTCTAGGTGTTTCTGGCTTTGGGGAGGAGAGAGAAGGAGATGGAGGTGGGGATTCAGTGACCAGTTGCTGGCTTTCAGAATTCATGTCACCCTCATCACCCTCAACACTGAGTTCATGGTTTCATTTCCCTCCGGTCCATTGAGACCAGGCACCTTATAGCCAGGGGTGATGTTCAGAATATTTAACAAGTGGTATGGCTTGCCGAATCAACGTCTGGAGATCCTGATGAGCTCCTGGTGACCCTTTCCTGTGCCAGATGTTACCTCTATTAATTGCTGGGTCTGTGGAAAGGATAGCCAGGTGGGGGAGGGATGCTCAAAGGGTGTGTTGGATCAGGCCAGTGGCTGCTTATCAGTGGTCTGGAAGTATTCCAGGATTTTAACAAGTAGTGCAGGTGTACTGGTGTCTACACTGGTGGAACATCAGCTGTGCTTATTTCCTTTCCCATCCTTGGCAATCTAACAGCTTCCCCAGCTCTTTTTCCAAGAAAACAGCTGGTCCCTGGGGTGGAGTTCACAGCTTTGTTGTCCTGGGACAGAGAGGGTCTGTCTGGGATTAGGTAGCCCCGGTGGTCTTGGGCTTCGCAAGCTTGGAAGAGCCTTTTTACCAGGTCACCCAGGGCAGGTCAGCCTTCAAAGGATTTATTTATGATAACCAAGCCCGCACGGCAGAGAATCAGAAACCAGAGTGCTGGCCTGCTTTTAGGGTAAAGACCCAACTCTCTGAGTGCTCTTGGAGGCCCCGCATGTCCTGACTCCTGCCCAACTCTAGTTTCACCCTCACCATGCGCCCCTTCACGTTCACTCTCTGGTCTTCCTGCTCTCTATTAATTCCTTGAACCCACTGAGGTTACAGTCCCCAATTTGTTCACCTCTCCCCATAACCACACCCTTGGCTAGTGCCCTCCCTCCCACACCGATTTGGGCTCAGCCATGTGCCTTGCTTTAGCCAATGGGACAATAGTCAGGGTGATGGGTACAGCAGCATGAGAAGTACCTGAGCTTTGGAGTTTGTCCCTTTTTTGCTGCCTTTTGGAAGCCTTTAACTGCCTTATGGAGGAAACCTAGGGTAGCTTGCTGGAGAGTGACAAACCAGGAGGTGAAGAACCAAAGAGCCCCAGCCAATGGCCAGCCAGTTCCTCACCGACTTGGCAACTAACACAGATGCATGAGTAAGCCCCAACCAAGGTCAGTGCCACAGTCTGGCCTAGACAGTTGGAACTGCTTTGCTGAACCCAGCCAAATTTCTGACCTACAAAACTGTGGGTTAAAAAAAAGTGGTTGTTGTTGTTTTTTTTTTTTTTGTGGTATGCGGGCCTCCCTCTGCTGCGGCCTCTCCCGTTGCGGAGCACAGGCTCCGGGGCGCGGGCCCA